>NC_138549.1:12868346-13219225 GCF_964273705.1 Natrix helvetica | reverse complement strand
GGTGAGGTACCGTCTGAATACAATAGATAAAGCCAGAGACTTTTATCATGGAATACTCAAGAAAAATGCAACCCCCCCACGTACATCTACACCAACACCAGTAGATTTGGATGTCTTAGAGCAGAGGATGTTTGAGAAAGAGACAGAAGAGCAAAGAATGCAGACACAAAAAGAGGAGGAGGGGCAGGGTGCTGTAGGTGGAGTCGACCCCTCTGGATCTCTGTTGTGCTCCTTCTTGGAAGAAGGACCTTCTAAGTCTCTCACTGAAATGCCGATATTTAAACCTGTCGAACAACGTATTACCAGATCCACGACTAGACAAATGTTAGAATCTCATAAGCGCGTTGACCCTCAAATACAATGTGCTAAGAAAGAAGCTAAGAAGCAAACCGGAGCCATGGGAGGAGCAGGGCTGGAGATTGGTTTTGTGGAGAGAGATCTTCAGCAAATGCTTTCAGCGCTTCAGACCAGATCTAAAGATGCTTAAGCTATTATCTTGGAACGTGAATGGAATGAACTCTCCACAAAAAAGGAAAAAAATATTTTATTATTTGAAGCAATTTAATAATGATGTTGTTTGCCTTCAAGAGACTCATATTAGGCTGCAAGACCAGAAGTACTTAGTGAATTCAAAACTGGGAACATTTTATGCTGCCTCTGATTTGGTAAAGAAAAATGGTGTGGTGATATATATAAATAAAAGATTTTCAACTAAAGTTATAGAGGCAGATGATGCTGGTAGATATATAGCAATTCAATTTGATACAGACTTCGGTTCCATTTTGGTGCTAGGAATATATGCTCCTAACCAATGCCAAGAAAGTTTTTATAAGATGCTCCATTTAAAAATTTTAGACTGGAACTTTAAGAGTATTCTAATAATGGGAGACTGGAATGGAGTGATTTCTCCAAAGATAGACAAGAGTACAAAGACGAAATTCACTACCAAATTACCAAAGGCTTTTTTTGATTTACAAGACGATTTGAAATTAAAAGATGTTTGGAGGACACAACATCTAAATGAGATGGATTTTTCTTTCTACTCAGATAGACATAAATCCTTTTCAAGGATTGATTTCTTTTTGTTAACACCGGATCTACTTCCTAAAGCCAAGAAATCCAAGATTTTCGCTAGGTCACTTAGCGATCATAGTCCGGTGTGGTTACAAATTGAATTAGGGATGAGGCCAAGAAGGTCTTGGAGAGTAAATGAAAATTTATTTAGATATGAAAAAAATGTTGATGAACTTAAAAAACACATGAAGGAATTTTTCAGTTTTAATATGAATAAGGGCACTCCCATTGAAATAGTTTGGGATGCAAGTAAAGCTTATATGCGTGGGGTCCTGATACATATGAACTTTAAACACAAACAAATTAGACAGAAAAGGAGAATGGAATTGGAAGATGAAATAAAACGTAAAGAACAGCTGCTTATAATAAACCCGAATGACCAGGCGCTCCAGATGGCGCTAAAGCTGTTGAAAGATCAATTTCAGATGCTTATAGCAGAACAAACAGCAACCAATTTGCTATTTGCTAAACATAACACCTTTGCCAACGCTAATAAACCTGGTAGATGGTTAGCATATACTTTGAGAAGGAATATGAATGATAGAATTATTGATAAAATTGAGTTTCGAGGGAAGATGGTATATCAACAAGAGTTGATTAAAAAATCATTTGTGGACTATTATACTAAGCTATATGTACAGGATAATATACAGAACAAGTTAATAGATGATTTTTTGGAAGGAAAAAGGGTTGCAAAAATTTCTGTGCTTCAAAAGGCAAATTTGGAACGTCTTATAACCGCTGATGAGATCACTTTAGTTATAAATCAACTTAAATTAGCTAAGGCTCCAGGGACTGATGGTTTGACTGCAATGTATTATAAAACTTTACAACTGGAAATGATTGAATATCTTACACAACTATTTTGTAATATACAACAAGGAGGTAAAATACCTCTCTCATGGAAAGCGGCTTTTATCTCATTGATACCTAAAGATAAAGAGGGCCCTAAGAAACCAGAGGATTACAGGCCGATATCTCTTCTGAACACAGATTATAAAATATTTGCTAAAGTATTAGCCAACAGATTGATGCCGGTTATTCAAGAGATTATTCATCATGATCAAGCAGGATTTATTGAAGGCAGACATATGAAGGAGAATGTAAGGCAACTCATAGATTTAATTGACTATCTTGATAAGAATAAGCAGATCTCTGCAGTGCTGGTTTTCTTGGATGCAGAGAAGGCCTTCGATCGAGTGAATTGGAACTTTCTAACCAAGACTTTGGAAAAGATGGATATGGGACCACGATTGCGGCAGGCGATTGGAGCAATTTATCAGCAACAAAATGCACAACTTATTATTAATGGAAATTTGTCAACAACTTTCGAGATACAAAAAGGCACAAGACAAGGTTGCCCATTATCCCCATTGTTATTTATTTTAACTTTGGAAGTCTTGTTGAACGCAATTCGCGACTCAAAATCCTTAGATGGCATAGCTATCAGGCAAAAGGAATACAGAACTAGAGCATTCGCCGATGATCTGGTTGTTACCCTTTCACATCCTTTGAAATCAATAATCCAGATGAAAAATATCATAATAGAATTTGGCATGGTGTCTGGGTTTAGACTAAATCAAAACAAAACGAAAATGATGGTTAAAAACATGACAGAGACTCAAAGAAAGAGACTTGTAAGTTTAGCAGGTTTTGAAATAGTTTCTAAAGTTAAATATTTAGGAATACAAATTTCAGAATCAAACACAAAACTTTTCTCAAATAACTATGAAGTGTTGTGGCAAAAGATACAGAAAGATCTTGAAGCGTGGAAAAAGTTACAATTGTCTTTGCTTGGAAGGATCTCAGCAATTAAAATGAACATTCTACCTAGATTTATCTTTCTATTCCAGATGATTCCGGTGCTCAAGTCAGATAAAACCTTGTTAAATTGGCAAACAACATTAAATAAATTTGTTTGGAAGGAGAAAAAACCGAGAGTAAAGATGAAGATTATGCAAGATACACGTGAAAGAGGTGGCCTCAGACTCCCAAACCTTCGATTGTATTATGAAGCTGCGGTATTAACGCATGTAGCAGATTGGTTTGGGAAAACAAAAATGGAATTGCTCAATATAGAAGGCCATGATCTTGTTCTGGGATGGCATGCATATCTTTTTTATGAAGACAGGGTGGATAAAGTGTTCAACAATCATGTTCTCCGTAGTGCCTTGATGAGAATATGGAAGAAGCACCGGCCCAATTGGGATTATAAAATACCGCTTTGGTTGGATCTTGCAGACACCATGGGGATTATGAATATTAAGTCACTCGGGGGTTGTTTATATAAAGATGTGCTTATTGCTGATGGGGGCGAATGGAAGTTAAAAACTCTGGAACAGCTGTTGGAAGAAGGAATTACTTTAAATTGGTTACATTACATACAGCTTCAGAAGAGATGGGAAGAAGATCGCAGGGTCGGCTTTATGGATAAAGAAGTGGAACTGATTAAGCAGATAAAAGAGACTGGTCCAAAACAAGTTAAAAGAATATATAATGTACTGTTAGAAAGAGACTCAGAAAGTGAATTGGTTAAGGATTGTATGATTAAATGGGCTCAGAATTTTGGGGAAGTGGTTATGTTGGAAACGTGGGAAAAAATATGGGTTCAGAATGTTAAATTTACACAGTCACAGAATTTAAGGGAGAATTTTTATAAAATGTTTTACAGATGGTATTTAGATCCTAAAAAATTATCATGCATGTACCCAAATGTTCAACCAAAATGTTGGAGATGCGGGTGTCTAGATGCTACCTTTTTTCATGTATGGTGGACCTGCAACAAGGTTAAAGCTTTTTGGATAAAAATATGGTGGGTTATGCAGAATGTATTTAAGAAAAGAATACAATTCACTCCACAAATGTTTTTATTGGGTATAGTTAAGGATTTTACCAAAGGGGAAACAAAATTGGCCTTGTATATGGTTACAGCAGCTAGGTTGTTGATTGCGCAACATTGGAAAAAAGATTTTTTGCCAACAATTGATCAATGGATTCAGAAGGTGGCGGGGTCCGCTGAAATGGCAAAAATTTCAGCTTTCTTAAAAGCTCAGAAACAGGAGGATTACACACAGGAATGGGCAAAATGGATTGATTATATACAGAATAAATATCAGACTAGGAGTTATTATCTAGCCTTTAGGTAAGAATGTTTTGACCGTAGAGGATCAGAGTAAATAGTATATGGGATGTTTGGAATTATTAGAGTGGTATACAGCGGAAGTCAGGGGGGTGGGTTTGTGCGGGAGGTGGGGGAGGGTTAGGGTGGAGGGTGGGGCAATATATATGTATGAATAAATTAGAAGATGGGACTAATGAAACATTGTTAGGCTAGGAGAAATTTATATTAAGGGTTATAGATGTTAAATTAGCTTAGAAAATGATCAATGTGTTATTATTAATTTAAGACTAATCTCTATAGTTTTTGTTGGGAGGAGAGGGGTTATGAGTAATCTATTTTAAGATGGGGGGTGGGGAGGGGGTAAAGTGTTTGGTATAATATTTGAATGTGAATTTTTGCGGGGGGGTATAGCATTTGTATGAGATTTATATTGTATGGAGGGGGGGGGTGAAAAGGGGGAAAATTTGTTTGTACAAAACTCTTTTAATAAAAAAAAAAAAAAAAAAAAAAAAAGAATAATTTAGTTTAAAGATGTAAAAGAACGCTTGAATTATATTCCTCAAGTTTGGAATTTTATCAACATACAAAGAATTATTGGCTCATCCTGCATGAGTTAATTGCCAAAAAGATTATTCTTTTACATTGCTTCTGACTTGTTACTTGAAAGATTTATAGAAAAGAGAATACCCAAAGCAACAGAGAGTTGTGATGGAATCATAGACGAATTGCAAAAATAGACGGCGGCTAGTGAATGATTTGATGTAAACCAGATTTAGCCATATTTCTTTCTGGTTTTCTTTTCTCGTGCCTTAATTCTTCTGCTTTTGCTATTTCTTTTCTGTGCTTTGCCGAGTATTGCTTCTGCTGAAAAGAAGTAGCAATGTGGACATGTCCACACACTTCCTGGTTAGTTGCAGAATTTTTAATTTGTATCAATGAAAGTCGCATCGGCTCCCAAGTCAAGAATTTTCTCTTATCCACACTGTTCATGTTCACTGTCTTTAGATAAGACACTTTATTTCCTCCAGTCCAGGCATGAAATCCTCTTTTTTTGCTGCCGGTTTGGAACAAGGCTCACACACTGCACTTCTGCACATGTGCAGAGCATCCATGATGACATTTAGGCGGGCGGGCGGAGCCTCCCACTGCTGCCGTTAGCGGTTGACCTGAACCAGGGTGAACCAGCAAAATGCAATCTCCACTCCAGTCCCTCAGAAACAAATGGTCCCAGAAACAAATGGAACCATGGAGAGCACCCATTGGCTTTTTCTGCTGTTGCTCCTTCCCTTTGGAACATCTTGTCTCTCTTCCAATGCAGGATTGGCCCCCAATCCTCCTATCCTTTCATAAGAGATTAAAGACTTGGCTCTGCCAATGGGCCTGGGACCCCAATGGAGGAACAGCACAGTGGAGGTGGTTGAATGAGTAACAACAGATCCTGCCTACCCACATTCCACCCCAGCCTTCCCCACGTAGCCTCAATTTTAATGTCTGGTTTTAATTTTAATTTTCAGGTTTCAATGTAGATGGCCCAGGCCAATTGTCAGAGCCACGCCTGTAAGCCGGCCAAAGAAAAGAAAGAAAGAAAGAAAGAAAGAAAGAAAGAAAGAAAGAAGAGAGAGAAAGAAAGAATGAAGGAAGGGAAGGAAGGGAAGGAAGGGAAGGGAAGGAAGGAAGGATAAAAGGAAAGTAATAAGAAAAAAGGAAGGAAGAAAGAGAAAGAAAGAGAAAGAGAGAGAGAAAGAAAGAGAAAGAGAGAAAGAAATAAAGAAAGAGGGAAGGAAGGAAGAGGAAGGAAGGAAGGGAGGAAAGAAAGAAAGAAAGAAAGAAAGAAAGAAAGAAAATATTTGTAGCCCAGGGTTGAAAGCAAGGCAAGAAAACAAGCAAGCTCAGAGAGCACCAAGGACCCTTCAAATAAATAACTATCGGATAAATGTTTATGTGGCTTGGTGAGTAAAGTAAAGACTGCTTGGACTATTTCCGTAAGAGCTGCAGCCTCAGTGGTAGGCCGAAGCTTGTCTGTCTGAAGGACATCCTTCTCGCTCTTCCAAGTCGCTCGCTGTGATAGAGAAGCTGTCATTCAGAAGTCTCCTGGCTTGGCTTTTAATCACGATGCTCACAATTAATGGGGAGATATTTTCATTTCCCCCTCAACACCTGGAAGCACAATTATTGCCTGGCAGGGCTTCTGTGGGAAGCGCCTCGCCGCAGACTGTAATTTATCCTGAGGAGTCTCATCCCCTTTTCTTCCTTGGCACGTAATAATTTGAGGGAAATAGTTAAAATATTAAAAAGGGAAAGAAGAACACATCTCGGGCCCGGTCGGGGGAAGAGAAAATTGCAGGTTTCATTGTGTGCGCTGCGCCATCTGCCTCCAGCTTGGGGGTTTTCTCGAGGGAAATAGAGACGAATTCAATTAGAACTGTGCTGTTGAGCAGCTACCTTGGTTGTCATTATCCTCCTTCACATTCCTTCATGGCCCAGACATCCGCCAAGCCCATTGGACGTCCAGAAGGATTCAGCTAGTTAAGGGAGAAGAAGGGATTTGGGGCATGCCTGGAAGGAAATCAGTTGTCAACGAGCATTGCTTGGCCTTCAACGCACCCCCCCCCCACACACAACTCTGCCAAATTGCATCTCTTAATCCATCCCAGGGCCCAGGGTATCATAAAAGCGGTAAGAAAGGGGAAAAAAGTGGGGGCTCCTATTAAACACATTTAATCTGCATTATTTTTGTGCCCGGGCATCAGGCAGTGAATTATTGCTCATTGAGTTTGTCGTAGTTTACACGCACATGGGCATAGCTGCGGCTTGGAAGCTGCCAAGCAATCTTTCTATACGCATAGCCCTGCCTGGAATCTTTCCTACCTTAATTTTATAGATATATATTTTTTAAAAAGTATTAACCTGCCTCTGTCAGTGCTGGAGGATACGACTGTTTAGGGAAAAAAAGCAAATAATATAAAATGACCTTCTCCGCCAGGAAATCAGAGTAACCAGCTTGGCAAACCTTATTAGGATGCAAAATAATAAAAAAAAAGAGCTGAATCTGAAATTAGATGCTTTACATCTAATTGCTTTTAGCCTGAATATTCAAAGGAAGCGGCACCTCCTTCGTTTTGGCAGCTGTACAGCCATCAGCAGCCTTGGGAGTCTTCGAAGCCCAGAGCTTCTTCAAACCCCCCACCCTTCTGCAAGAAAACCCCGCAAAGCAACAACAGCAACAATCGGATGGATGTAATTAATGACTCACATTTGCGAGAAGTTCAGAAGACAAAGAGGAAAGCAGGGGACCTGTGAGGAGGTAGTCTTATTAACGGCCTGAATGATGGAATTGTCACCAGCAAATGTAGGGACACCGTATTGGGGAAAGCCACACATGCAGGGGTGGGATTCAGCCGGTTTGCACCTGTATGGGCAAACGAAATGTTAATTTTGCATCTGGTTCACTGAAACGGTTGTTGCAAGGACTGGCTGACCCCGCCCACCCTGCCCCAACCCTCCCAGTAGTCTCCATGCAGCCCATTTTGGATGCGACATAAGTACAGGGCCCGCACGGAAGCTCTGGGAGGGTGAAAAATGGGCCTTCCAGAAGTCTGAAAACGGTCCTGTTCCTGGCCTCCGGAGGACCTCCAGAGCTGAGGGGGAGGTCATTTTCTCCCTCCTGGAAGCTCAAGGAAAGCCTCTGGAGCCTGGGGAGGGCAAAAACACTTCCATGTTGCAGGAGGCTGAGTAGGCCACACCCACTGTGGCCATGCCCACCCAGAAACCGGGCAGAGAACTGGTTGCTAACATTTTTCAATCCCACCATTGCACACACGTGTTCAACTTTACCTGGATAACCTGAAACATCCATAGCACTTACTTATATACTGTTCCATAATGTTTTACAGCACTCTCTGGGTAGTTCGCAATGTCAGCATATTGCCCCCAGCAATCCGGGTCCTCATTTGACTTATCTCAGAAGGATGGAAGGGATGGTGTTAATCTTGAGCCAGCCAGGAATGAAGTCCAGGCTCTGGGCAGAGTTAGCTTGTAATTCTAACCACTGTGCCACCAGGGCTCCTCTATGTATATAATTTATTGTTTAATATAAATAATTTTAGGTGGTCAGAGAGAAGGGAGTTATTTTTATTTAGGTACGCCCTGGAAATCCTCCACTTTCGTGACCCCCAGGTTTTCAATGCCAGTCTTAGAGAGAAGAGCAAAGTAACCCTTCTTTGTGTTTGTGTGCACGCATGGCTCATACGCTGATCTATACTTTCCTTTGTGTTTCTTTGTTAGGACCCTTTGCAAAGTTTCTGTTTGGGACCCAAACAAATTATTAGAAAAGGAACCTCTGTTTGCACTTCACAAAAAGATCTGTTGAGACAGGAGCGAATGAGTATGTCACGCCAGCTAACAGAATACAGAACAACAGAGTTGGAAGGGGCCTTGGAGGTCTTCTAGCTCAACCCCTTGCTCAGGCAGGAGACCCTATACCATTTCAGACAAATGGCTGTCCTGTTTCTTTTTTAAAATTTTCAGGGTTGGGCGCATTCTCAACTTCTGGAGGCAAGTTGTTCCACTGATTAATTGTTCTAACTGTCAGGAAATTTCTCCTCAGTTCTAGATTGCTTCTCTCCTTGATTAGTTTCCACCCATTGCTTCTTGTCCTACCCTCAGGTGCTTTGCAGAATAGCTTGACTCCCTCTTCTTTGTGGCAACCCCTGAGATATTGGAAGACTGCTATCATGTCTCACCTAGTCCTTCTTTTCATTAGATAGCTAATTCAGAGGGCTTTCCGGAAGGCCTCAGATGGCAAAATGGAAGCCAGGGGGCATCATTCACCTCAATATGGAGCCTGTTTCTCAGCTGCAGAGGCCTTTCTGGAAGGTGGCTAAATGGAAGTCGGGGGTGATGCGTGTGAGTGGCAGCAAGTGGCTGCAGAAGTGGACTGGCAGCGGGCTACTGCTGGGCGGGACTGTCAGTGCCGCCATGACAAGGTGACCCATACATCCCCCAAAATAAGACCTGGTGTCTTTTTGGTGGCAAAAATAGATCAGACCAGGTCTTAATTTTGGGAGAAACACGGTATGTGCAACAGCATCCGATGGCTGACTGAGCTACTCTTTTGCTTGTCTTTGCCTGCAATAGACGATCAAAGCTCTATTAGAGACTCTTCTAAACCTTTATAGAAGGTACAGTATGCGCCTCTCACTTCAAAAGCATTTTCACCCCAATAAGCCGGGGACATCAAAGGAGCCTCCCTAAAGATTGCATTACATTAGGCAATCGAGCATCCCCTGGGCAATGGTGTTGTCACTGGCAAATCCTTTCAACCCAGAAGCACACTTGGGTTAGCTTTGTGGTTGCTTCTGATACAAATACAGACAGACCCTAATAAACAGTAGTATAATATAAATCTTTATTACGGTCAAAGACCAGCAATACACATTACTTTTTACAATATATTAAAAAAGTACTGACATTAAAATATAATTAAAAAGTATTGACGTTAAAAGTGGATAATAACATACATGTTCTCAAATTGTTCAGGCCACTCCCTGGTTTACCTGGGTGAAAAGTATGGGAATAAATAAAATGGTCCAGAAATTGTTAGAGATATGTCCAAATAATTGGTACAAGATGACAACTATACTTCTGTAACCATTTTTTTTTTACTTGTGGACATTGCAGCAACACAGAACTTTGCCACTGCATACGTGGTAGCTGGGTTTGTGTCCTGGAGGAGAAAGCCTACATAAAAATTGTCTGCCCTCCCTAGCAATCTCTCTAATAAGGGGAGAATATGTGCAGACCTACAAACTCTGCATAGCTCACAGTGACCCTAATAAACATGTTTTGGATTTTAGTCAAAATAACTACAGGTGTTAGTTATGGTCTTGACTTACAACAGTTGGTTTAGTGACCGTTCACAGTTACAATGGCATTGAAACAAGTGACTTATGACCATTTTTCATATTGATGACCCATGGAAGCATCACCCATGGCTACATGATTTTCATTCGGATGCTTGACAACTGGTTCATATTTATGATGGTTGCAGCGTCCCGGGGTCATGTGGTTCCCGTTTGAGACCTTTTGTCAAGAAAAGCCAATGGGGAAGCCATGTCAGAGTTTTGGCAGCATGACTAGCTTAATGTGATACACCCAGGAGCAATAACCAAGCACACAGAGCCTAAAGACAATTAACAGTGGTTTATTTACAACTATATACAGGCAAACACATGCAGAAGATAAAATCCCTTATCATTCACTACAGACACAAGGAGAGAACTGAATATATGTTGAGAAGAAGAAATTGCTCTCCAATAGCCACCTATATGTGTGGACCTCCTATCAGAATCTTAAAAGGGTTACGCCATAGCTGCAATGAATCAACCTTATTTCATCCACCTAGCCTTCAGCTTACAGATTACATCTTACAACCTTACATCAACTGGCAGCTATTAAATCCTCATTTTAATCATCATTTTTGCATATATATATACAGAAAGAGAGCAGCTCCGTTCCCATTTTAAGCCCAAGCTTGAAGATGGCAGGTGAGATCCTGCCGAAACGTTGCAACGACAATCTCAACCTTACACGGGAAAAGACCCGAATACAACAAAACCAGCATACCTACACCCGTGAAAATCTACGAAAACATATATATATATATATATGCCAAAATGATGATTAGACTTCTAGGACATGATTATGATTATGCAAGCTTTTTATCACCCAAGTGAGTCTATTTATTATGTTTGGAAGCAGACGGAAAAAAAAACATCTGGTAAGAATCAAAAGACACGGAAAATCTTACACGGGAAAAGACCCGAATACAACAACATGTTTGTGTGTGTGTGTGTGTGTGTTATATATAATAAATATATGTCTATGTGAAAAGGAAATTTTGCCGTTCTCTTCTTCCCCAGATAACCATTCAGCCTTTAGGGAGACTCTCAAAGATATGACACTTTTGTCTTTTGTTTCTAAGGTTGGATTTATTGCTATGACAGTCACTCAAAATTAGCAAGTATGAATAATTGAAAGTGGAGATTTAATATGCCTGCTACTGTTTTAGTCCTCTAAATGTGTTTGAAAAACCCAGTGAATTTATTTACTTTTATTTTTATGAATGTATTAAAGATTTTTTTAAAAAAAGAAAATAAAAACGAAAGGAAATTAATACAAGGGACGAAAAGAGAAAAAAGAGAAATGAAAAAGCTAAAAGTTCAAGAAATGGAAGAAAGTAAAAGAAAGATAGGAAAGGAAGAAGATACAAAGAGGTGTCAGGCCTGGAAGCCATCTTTTGCATTGGGCCTTCAGGCCTGCCACATTTAATGCTGTGGGAAATTGAGAGGGGGAATCATATGGAGCTTGATAGATATAGTCAAAATAACATTCCTTTCTCAGAGAGTCAAGCACAGGGACCGACAACCTTAAACATTCAAAGAGCCACAAAAGTCCTAATCGGAAATCCCCATTCAATTCTGGAGCCGACCGGAAGGCCGGTTCCCCCACCATAGAGTCTCCTCCTAGCGTGGCGTCTTTTTTCCTCTACCTGTCCTAACCAAAAGCCCTATCAATTGTGGAGCCAACCTGCGATAGGGAGCCACAGTAAAGGGATGAAAGAGCCACATGCAGCTCCAGAGCCGCAGGTTACCAACTTCCAGTCAAGGACATCTTGCCCTGAACCCGGAGTGGTGTGACTGGGAGGCATCTCCAGTTTTGGACACTGCCTGATTGGGCCATGTGATGGACATGTGGGTGCTGGGCAGGGACGTGGACTTTCGTTGGGTGGGAAAAACCTGGAAAGTTTCAGATTCGTGTTTTCCCAGATGTGCCAATATGACATGGAACTTTGAGGAGCCTGAAGCCTTGGAGTCTTCTTTCGTTAGGGATGTTACTTGGAACCCTGACAAGAGGTTGATTTCAATTTTCTTTAAATAAGTACAACTATAGGTCAAACTCTCATTCTAGGATTATTATATACCCCTCTTTTTTCTACAATTTATTTATTTATTTATTTATTTATTTATTCTTCATGTTTCTAAACCGCCCCCTCTCCCAAAAAGGGACTCGGGGCAGTGTACAGTCCACACAACAAATAAAGATAAAATACAAATATAAATATAACTATAAAAATACATATATATGTAGAGGAGGTTAAAATTAACAGTACTGTACTGAAGAATAAATATGGGTCTAAAAGCCCTAAAAACAATTAGAAATTAAAACATTACCCTTAAAATAACCAGGTGAGAGTATGCTACCAGGAGTTCACAGTTGTAACATTTATAATTAAAATTATGCCAGGCCGGCTAATCGGAACAGGTGAGTCTTCAATTTTTGTCGGAAGGAGCGGAGATCCAAGGTGGTTCTAATGTCGGGGGGGAGGTCATTCCAGAGGGTTGGGCCCATCACAGAGAAGGCTCTACTCCTTGGCGCCGCCCGCTGGCATTGCCTAGTGGACGGCACCTGGAGAAGGCCCTCCCTGTGAGAGCGGATTGGCCGCAGGGATGTATGTGGGATGTATGTGTACAATCTTTTCTGTTTAATCATGAAACCCATAACTCATACCTTCCTTTTTTTTTCTATTATACATAAAAAGCCTATAAGCAACACATGTAGAGATCATCTTTTCTCTGATTAAAAGAAGTCAATTTAGCCATGTCAGCAAGTTCCATCGTTTTCACAAACCATTCTGCCACTGGCCAAATCTTTCCATCTTTGTGCATCCAATACTCTGTCGTATACAAAACCAAAAAATCTATGACTTTTTTCCCCAACCGTTTGTCCATCAATCCCAAAACAAAGACCTCTCATCTCAAATGTGGATTTACTCTAATTTGTTATGAGCAGAGGTTCTGATCTAATACAGGCCCTGCTTGGTTCTCCTTAGAAGCTTCATGGGAATCACGGAAAAGAGTTGGAAGGGACCCCAGAGGTCTTCTAGTCCATCCCACTGCTGGAGCAGGAGACCCTACACCATTGCAGAACAACTGTTCAGACTCCTTTTGAAAACCTCCATGATGGAGCACCCACAGCTTCTGAAGGCAAGCCACTCCACTAGTCAATTGTTCTCACTGTTAGAAAATTTCTCCTTAATTCTAGGTTGCTTCATTAGTTTCCATCCATTGTTTCTTGTCTTGCCTTTTGATGCTTTGGAAAATAGGTTGATCCCTTCATCTTGGCAGGTTCCCAAACATGCCCCCTTTTTTCGCCTGGTTTCCCCCCCCCCCCCCAAAGGGCATGAATAGCCTTTAGGAGGCTTGTAGAGTGCTCCTGGGGGGTGGGGGGACAAAAATGAGCAAAAAAATGGCCCGTTTTTGTGAAAAACGGGCCTGCTTTTTTGTCAAAAAGGTCACGCATAACTTTTAGGAGGCTTATAGAGTGCTCCTGGGGGTGGTGGTGGGGCAAAATTGAGCAAAAAACGGCCCCTTTTCACTCATTTTTGCCCTCCCCAGCCCCCAGGAGCACCCTGCAAGGCTCCTAAAACCAATGCATGGCCGTTTGGTGAAGGGGTGGGGTTTCAGGAGGCAAAAAATGCTGTATTCAGTGTATAAAATGCACTCAGATTTTCAGCCTCTTTTTTGAGGGAAAAGGGTGCATCTCTCCCAGTTCTTCTTTTCATTACGTTAGACGTTCCCAATTCCTGTAACCATTTTTTGTATGTTTTAGCCTCCAGCCACTTAAATTTTTTTGTTGCTTTCCTTGTCTTCCACTACTGTGTCATCATCACCAAAGGCTAGGATATCCTGTGACCTTCATCTAACAATCCAGAGTGCCTAACATTTCCAGAGATGAAGGACATGAAAAAATTAGGATGCAGCTAGTTTGACAAGAGGACACATCATTTGGAATTAGAGAACAGTGGATGTGTGCCACAAAACCTTGGTCTGACGTTCTGTGTTTGAGGAGAAGACCTTTTTCAGCTCCCAGCGTTCGATGGACTATGTCATGCAAACCATTCTTTGCAACTGCTTCTGAAGAGGGATGCATTAGAGAAAGATCTCCAAAGAAAAGCTTGTTATCTTCTGGGAAACTTCACCTGATGATTGCAGCCATGGATGGTTAAAAAAAGAAAAAGGAAACATAAACAGTTTGTCTTGAAAAACACAACGCTTTCCCGGTTGTTTTCACAGTAGACCAGTGGTTCTCAACATTTCCACCTCGGTGGCCTTGCAGCTGCATTGATACGAGCAGTGGGCAGACACTTGCGTGAATGGAGCTTCGTGCATGAGCGAAGCTTGCTTGCACTTGCGTATGAAGCTCCATTCACACGAATGGAAGCTCCTTCCACTCAAATGCCTTCTGCTTGTGTGAGTGGAGCTTTGTGTGAGATCTCAAGAGGCCACTGCTCACAGAGTTGGAGCTTCATGTGTCGCTTACAGAGGCCATTATTCACACCCATGCTTTCCTGTTGCTCTCATACCCTGGTTTTGAATACAGGACATGGCCCGGCAGCCAGACGTGGCCTGGGGAGGTTGAGGACCCCTGCAGTAGACTTTAGCAGTAGAGCAGGGGTGTCAAACTCAAGGCCCAAGGGCCAGATCCGGCCCATGGGGTGCTTAGATCTGGCCCACGGTGCCAGCCTGGAAATAGCAAATGACCGTCCTGCGGTGCCTCTGCTAACAAAAATGGGGCACCGGGGGGTATGCACTCTCCCATGCACCCCATTTTTGGCCTGGACAGCCTCCTACAGCACTCTGCTGGCCAAAATAGCAAAGTGAAAAATGGCCAGCAAAGTGCTGCAGGAGGCCATCCAGGCCAAAAACAGGGTATGGGGCAGTGGTGGGTTGCAGGCGCTACGCCCCGTTGTACATGCATACCGGTGCCTAGCGAAAGCAGCAGCCACTCTACTGGAAAGGTGCTTTGGAAGGCCCGCCTGCCCTCGTTCCTTACCCTCTTTGAAGGAAACGGGCCATCTGCGCATGTGGGCGGAGCATACGGTGCCTGTGCGATACTCCGCCAAGCAAATGAAGCGTCGCAGGCGGTGGGTGTGCATGTGTGCGCAGCGCATGAACCCGTGGTGCACGCCCTGCTCCCGTTGCAGCATACTGGTTGCAACGGGAGCTGCAACCCACCACTGGTATGGGGGTTACGCATGTCCCCCCCTCCCCCTGTGTCCCATTTTGGCTGGCAGGGTCCTGCAGGTGGCGTCCGTCCTGTCTCCTGTCTGTCCCATTTCCCCCCACTGGCTGGCCGGCTCACAGCGGACAACTACAATAGTGATCCAGCCCTCAAAGAAATCCAGTTTGAGACCCCGCAGTAGAGTGTAACAAGAGAGCTGAGGGCCTCGCCAAGGAGATATTTACATCTTTGGATCCGGCTTGTTACAGTTCATCTCTGGTGACCTTTGCAACATTCGCTGCACACTTCTTGGATGTGTCAATAAGCTCCTTTTTCCTTCCCACCTGAATGTGACAGTGGCATTTGCATAGTCCCAGTTTCTCAAAAAAGTGCTGACCTGGCATCCAAACAACCATCTGTTGGTCAACTTAATGGGTTGAATAATATCAGGAAGTCATAAAAAGCCAAAGAAAACCCTGCCTGAAGTTTTGGCATCAGCTGAACCTGTGGGAAAAATAAAAATGCTTTAAGTGGCTTAAATCCAAGCACAATACTTGGGGCTTATTTCATTTTCCCCCCCCTGAAGGATATTTAATGGGGTTTTTTTCCCTCCATCCAGAACTATTTTTAGTATATGAAAGTAGACTGATTCTTTTTCTCTTTTAAATAAGCAGCAGTATAGCATGACCTTATGTATGTCTGTATGTGTGTGAGTGTGCATGGACAAATATACCCACACTCGCATACACACCCACACAGACAAACACTCATCTTTGTGAATTTGTGTGGTGTGCATATCTACAAACATAAATGTCAATCAGTTTTCCTTTCAGTGAAATATCCTAAGCTTTGTTTAGTCGTAAGTCAACTGTGCTGCAATTAATAAGCACCGTGGTTTGGCTCCTCTTAAGTCATATTGAAATAAACAGTCACACTTAATCCCTGCTTGAAATGAGTCTTCCCAACAGTGGAACCTTCAGATATAACTCCACAGCTCTCAGCCAAGATGGCCAAAGGTCCTGTTGACTGAGAATAAGGGCAGTTGAAGCTCTGAACAACTGGAGAACATCAGGTTGGCCAATGCTGTTTTGATAGCTGCCTTCCTAAGTGTATTTAGACAGAATGGAAATTTGTTGTTGTTAGTTGCGAAGTCGTGTCTGACCCATTGCAACCCCCTGGACAACATTCCTCCAGGCATTCCTGTCCTCTATCATCCTCTGGAGTCCATTTAAGCTCCTGCTGACTGCTTCGATGACTCCATCTAGCCACCTCATTCTCTTCTTCTTTTGCCGTCAATCATTTCAAGCATTAGGCACTTCTCCAGTTAGTCCTTCCTTCTCATTAAGTGGCCAAAGTATTTGAGTTTCATCTTCAGGATCTGGCCTTCTAAAGAGCAGTCAGGGTTGATCTCCTCTAGGACTGATCGGTTTGATCGCCTTGCAGTCCAAGGGACTCGCAGGAGTCTTCTCCAGCACCATTGTTCAAAGGCCTCAATTCTTTGGTACTCAGCCTTCCTTATGGTCCAACTTTCACAGAATAGAAATTATTTTTGAACAAAAACTTCAACTGATACTGTATATGTCACTGACTTTGGTGGGGTGGCTTTAGGAAGGCATAGCTATTTGGAGTGTATATCCAGATAATCCTGAAACAGTGGTCAGCCTACTCTATATTTGGACTGGATCATGGCAAGTCCTATCCAAAGCAAAATAGATGGTCCCAGTTCCTTTGGATCTCTTTGGAAAGGGATCACCTTCTGTTTAGCCATGCCCGATGCACGATCTCTCCTATGAAAAGAAAATGCCAGGCAGGCTTAGGGAAAAGGGCGAGCGGGGGAAGATCAGTTTTACAATAGACAATTTGGAGTTTCAAAAGTCTGTTTGGGTTTTTCACTCAGAATAACTTTGGAAAGGACTTGAAAAAACTACGCAGGTCTTTTCCAAGCTTGTTTTGCATCTGTTTGTAAGCTGAATTCTATGCATCAATTATTCTGAAACTGTGTGGCTGCTAATCTAATTGAACAGTGTGTTAAATGTGGTTGGGAGGCGTTTGGAAATTTAAGTACCATATTTTTTTTGGAGTATAAGATGCACTTTTTCCCCCTAAAAGGGGGTGAAAATTTGGGTATCTTATACACCAAATGTAGCTCTGCCCACATACTGGCCCCATCCTTTGGCCATTTTTGGCCTCCACGCATTACGTTTTAGACCTGTTCCAGCAAAAGCAGCTGATTGGTGGGTGGATTGGCCTCCCAGAATACCTTCAATCAGCTGTTCCAGGCTGCAGTGTGGCCACAGACCATCACCGTCTCCGTGCCTCGTGTTTTTAGCCTCTGTGCCTTGTGTTTTTGGCCTCTGCATGCTCCATTTTTGGCCTCTGTGTGTTGTGTTTTTGGGTGGCTGCCAATCCCTGCTGCCTGGAACCACACAAAAACGTGATGCACAAAGGCCAAAAATGGGGCAGGCAGAGGCTGAAAATGCGACATGCGGAGCCAGTGATGGTCTGTGGCAATCCCTGCAGGCAGAATTGTTTTTTCTTGTTTTCCTCCCCAAAAACTAAGGTGCGTCTTATACTCGGGAGTGTCTTATACTCTGAAAAATATGGTATAATTTTCAAGAACCACCTCCCGCTATGCCTGAAGAGAACCATTTTCGATCAGCTACTTGCTCTAACATATGCCAGTGAAACATGGATATTAACCTCACCATTGAGATGGACGCTACGAGCAGCACAAAGAGCCATGGGAAGATACATGCCCGGCATTACAAGACAGGATCAAAAGACCTGCATGTGGATTAGAGAACAAATGAAATTATACAATATCATCAAGAGAGTAAAAGAACTGAAATGGAAATGGGCTGGTGGCATAGCCAGAAAAAATGATGGCAGGTAAATCAAGGAAATTATAGAACGGATTCCACTTGATTAAAAAGGTTTTGGGGTTGGCTAGTCTAAAGAAAAGAAGAATTGTGGTGACATGATAGCAGTATTCTGGTATTTTAGGGGCTGCCACAAAGAAGAAGGGGTCAAATTATTCTCCAAAGCACCAGAGGGCAGGACAAAAAACAAAAAACAATGCTGGAAACTAACCAAAGAGAGAAGCAACCTGGAGTTAAGGAGAACCTTCCTAACAGTGAGGACAATTAACCAGTGGAAGAGCTTGCCTTCAGAAATCATGGGCACTCCAATGCTGGAAGTTTTTAAGAAGAGACTGGACAGTCACTTATCTGAAATAGTATAGGTTCTCCTGCTTGAGCAGGGGGCTGGACTAGAAGACCACCGTTCCCTTCCAGCTCTATTCTATTCAAAAGCATCCACAACAGAGATCTAAAACAGGATGGAGCAACAACATCAGCAAGTATTGAGGTATTTTGCCCAATTGGCAAAAGAAAGCTCAGGACCATATTAGTTGGAAACATGTGGAAGAGGCTTTCATCCTGCAGTGGATACTCAATGACTAGAATGATAGTAAGGATAACTCCAATACTAGAAGCTTTTAAGAAGAGATTGGACAACTGTTTGCCTGAAATGGTGTAGGGTTTACTGCCTAAGCAGGGGGTTGGACTAGAAGACTTCCAAGATCCTTTCCAACTCTGTTATACTGTTCTGTTTTTCTGTGAATCTCGCACAATTCCATCCAGTTCAGGCAAATTAGCCCATGGAAACGTACAGAAGGATTCGTTGTGCTTGCCTGCTTTTGAACCTAATCCTTAAACATATTGTCTGTATCTTCACAAAGTAGCCCCTTTGGAAAGCTCTCTTCAATCTGCAAAATGCATCCCCACTTTGGTGAAAAATGGAAATGTTACAACCATTTGTTGATGTCTCCATTCCTGCTAGAGAGAGAAACCATTCAGAGTTTAAGAAAAGGAACAGAAGGAGCATCTTCCTTTGATAGGAACTGAAAAGAGACATGAATCCGAAATGCTGGAGTGACCCACATCAGGACTCAGATAAAGATATGTACCTGTGGCTTCGAGATGGGTGTGGCACCTGGGTCTTTACTTTACTTTACTTTATTTTAAACTTTTATACCGCCCCCTCTCCCAAAAGGAGAGGTGTCTCCTTTTGATCTTCTCAAGAACCAGTTTTGAGCAGGATTAGTGAAAACTGAAGGGGAATTCCTTGTAGAATTTTGTAAGAGCTGTGGTGGCGCAGTGGTTAGAATGCAGTACCGCAGGCTAACTCTGCCCAGGGCCAGGAGTTCGATCTTGACTGGCTGAAGCTTGTGGAGGGCAGTATGCCGACTCTGTAAAGTGCTTAGAGAGGGCTGTAAAGCACTATGAAGTGGTACTGTATATAAGTCTAAGTCAATGATGGTGAACCTTTTTGGCACTGAGTGCTCAAACAGGAAGGTGCGTGCATGTGCACATGCCAGAATGCAGGAAACCCAAAGACCAGCTGGCTGGTGCGCATATGCCTATTTTTGGGGAGTTTTAAGCTGTTTTTTGGGCCATTTTTGGGCCATTTTTGGGCTGTTTTCTAAAAAATAGCCCCCCAAATGGCCTTTTGGGGAGCATTTTTCAGGCCGTTTTCCAGCACTCCGGCACCTGTGAAGACCAGCTGGTGACGGCACACATGCCCACAGAAAGGGCTCTATGTGCCACCTCTGGCACCTGTGCCATAGGTTTGCCATTACAGGTCTAAATGCCATTGCTATCTCACAGTTTACAAATGCTAGCCTTCAAAAGCTCAACTCTATATACTTTGGGAACCTTATGCCATAAATATTTCCATATCTATTAAAGTTCCATTCTAGCCAACTTTCTTTAACCAGGTGATGTGGCCCTTGGCTTTCCTCAAACACTTATGTGCACCTTTGAAGGGTAAGAGTGTGTCATCTTTGCTTGGTGACTGCCTGCTGAATCTGGAGAAGACCCAACATTTGTGTACAGATGGACACCAAATGGTCATTTTTTTAATGTGACTGAAGGGGAAATTATTCAGCACTTGAGAAGCAAACCTATGAACTGCACTTAATTAAATCTAATTTAAGGCCATTTGTTCTGTCCTGGCAATGTCTGGCTTGTGGACTGAGGCTCCTGGAAGGCAAATAAAGTATCCATCACCGAAAAAGATTGAACATCTTGTTTTAGGGAAAAGCAATTTCCTCCCCACCCCGTCTCGGAAAGCCAGAAGAGAGCAGAAAGAACAACGGCTGGCCAACCAGGACTCTATAAATGTGCCATGATGATGCTATTAATACTGAAACTGCCTTCAATAAAATAGGTCATTTATTATCCCAGGCCATGGATGCAGAAGGGCAAATTAATAACTCAATTAATTCTTAGGAAACTCTCTCTTCCAATGACTGAATCATTTCTACTCTCCCACCCACCCAAACTTAAAAGGTTGCTCTGGTTTTAATTATAATTTTCCCACCATGTCTATGGAGATTCTCAATGACCCAGATCACTTGGTTGTCCCAAAAGTGCTTTTTCCAAGAGGCAACTGGACTTCCTTGTTTTTCTTTGAAGACGTTTCGCTTCTCATCCAAGAAGCTTCTTCAGCTTCTTCAGATGAGAACAGACCTTTGGGACAGTAATCAGGAGGGACATCTAGTCTCCTGACTCACACAAAACAAACTCTTGGGAATCACATCCATCCCTCTCCGTGGTTGAAGCATGACTACGACTTGGAATGTATGACGGCTGCATGTTTAATAAAGAAGCTGAGCTGGAAAACTGACAGCTCGGGTTTGAGACCACAGAGCTGCATGACGGGATGAGCCCCCCTTACTTGTCTCAGCTCCTGCAAACCAAGCATTTGAAATTATGCAAATGTGAGTAGATAAATAGCCACCACTTCAATGGGAAGGGTAACAGCATCCCATGTGCCTTGGCATATAGTCATGCTCCAATGGTGGGATTTATTTATTTTTTTACTACCAGTTTTGTGGGCATGGCTTGGTGGGTGTGGCATGGCTTGGTGGGTATGGCTTGGTGGGCATGGCAGGGGAAGGATAGTGTAAAATCTCCATTCCCACCCTACTCCAGGGGAAGGATAGTATAAAATCCCCATTCCCTCCCCACCTTTTAAAAAACTTCTTTGCTTCTCATCCAAGAAGCTTCTTCAGTTCTTCTGTTCCCATCACATTCCTATTCTTAGATAGGCAAGCAGCAATTTTCACCAACTGTCTATTGTACCATTAACATTCAAATCAATGGCAGCCTTCTGCCAGAGAATTGTTATGATCTGCCCAGTGAGTCTCCTGTTAATCATGCCAAAGCCCTGACAGATGTTGAATGGCAATGTGCCCAGCCCATTGGACCATCAGAGATCGATTCCTGTTCCAGAATGACTTCCCTGACTGTCTGTGGCCTGCTTCATAGAACATAGAATAATAGAGTTGGAAGGAACCTTGGGGGTCTTCTAAGTCCAACCCCCCCCAGCTCAAGCAGGAGACCTTATGCCATTTCAGACAAGTGATTGTCCAGTCTCTTCTTAAAAGCTTCCAGTGATGGAGCAAGAGGAGGAGGAGGAGGAGGAGGAGGAGGAGGAGGAGGAGGAGGAGGAGGAGGAGGAGGAGGAGGAGGAGGAGGAAGAAGAAGAAGAAGAAGAAGAAGAAGAAGAAGAAGAAGAAGAAGAAGAAGAAGAAGAAGAAGAAGAAATTGAATTAGCTTCCTGAGGGCAGAACAAGAAGTAATGGGTGGAAGATCATTAAAGAAAATTTAAACTAGAATTAATTGGTGGAATGATTTTCCTCCAAAAATTGTGGGTGCTCCATCACTGGAGGCTTTAAGAAAGATTGGACAGCCATTTGTCCAGAATGCTATAAGGTGTCCTCTCAAACAGAATGTTGGACTAGAACAGTGGTGGGCAACCTTTTTTTTCAACTGAGCCAAATCTCGCCAAAACCACGATTGAAATTTATTTTGAGAGCCACATTTTTAAAACCAAAAATACATAGGATGGTACACTGTTTTTAGTTTCAATAAACTCTGGCATTTGAAGCACGCAAGTCTTAAAGCTGTCAAGTTACAAGATCCTTGCACCCCTAGCCCTTTAGAAAAAAACCCCAGGGTCTTCAAACCTGACAGCTTGAAGACTTGTGGAGTTCAACTCCCAGAATTCCTCCTCCAGTCATGTTGGCTCAGGAACTCTGGCATTGAAGCATGCAAGTCTTAAAGCTGTCAAGTTACAAGATCCTTGCATCCCTCACCCTTTAGAAAAAAAAACCCAGGGTCTTCAAACCTGACAACTTGAAAACTTGTGGACTTCAACTCCCAGAATTCCTCCTCCAGTCATGTTGGCTCAGGAACTCTGGCATTGAAGCATGCAAGTCTTAAAGCTGTCAAGTTGCAAGACCCTTGCACCCCTAACCCTTTAGAAAAAAGAAAAAACCCAGGGTCTTCAAACCTGACAGCTTGAACACTTGTGGACTTCAACTCCCAGAATTCCTCCTCCAGTCATGTTGCGGCGATGTCATCTGCGTGGATCCATCTTCGGCTTTTTTCACAGGGGGCAGGGCTGCTGCTGAAGATGTCGACGAGCCCCTGCCGCCACCAGAACAACAGCTGCCTCCTCCTCCTCCTCCAACAGCACCACTACATTTGGAGTGAAGCCGCCAAAGCTCCCGCTGGCGCCCCCCTCCACTCGGAGCACCGCGTTACCCCTGCTGCCTTCTCCACCGCCGCCATGCTTTTGAGAAGCCATGAGGCTTTTTTTCCCTGCTCCTGCCCCCCCCCCCCCCCGCTGCCTTCCTACTGGCTCCCGCGGCCTCATGGCTCCTCAAAAGCACAGCAGAGGAGGAGGGGGCAGGGTAACGCAGGGCCCAACTCAGGTGCTCCGAACGGAGGGGGAGGCGCCGCTGCCATAGGCGGGGGCGCCGGCGGGAGCTTTGCCAGCTTCACCTCTGCCGCAGTGTCGGGTGCTGTTAGAGGAGGAGGAGGTGGCAGCAGATATTCCGGTAGCGGCAGGGGCTTTACTTTAGCTGCAGCGCCAGGCGCAAGCAGCTAGGATTGGCCACCCACAAAGGACCTCCTCCCCGGGCTTGCTTTCCTGGCGTCAGTCTCCCCGTGCTCACCAAAACAAGTCCGCGGAGGTCCTTTGCGGGCGGCCAGTTCTAGCAACCGCGCACCTTAGAGGGAACAGTGGGAGGGAGGGGAGCGGGCGCCCGGCACACAGAAGAGCCGCATTAAAATGTGTAAAGAGCCGCATGTGGCTCGCGAGCCGCGGCTTGCCGACCACTGGACTAGAAGAAGAAGAAGAAGAAGAAGAAGAAGAAGAAGAAGAAGAAGAAGAAGAAGAAGAAGAAGAAGAAGAAGAAGAAGAAGAAGAAGAAGAAGAAGTAGTAGTAGTAGTAGTAGTAGTAGTTAATTTAAGCAGGTTACATAGACTGAAAACATTGGAGGACCTGTGCTCTAAACCTTCCTCTTGCAAATCTGTATCTGCTTAAATTCATTTGTCAGCATAGAGTAATTTCTACCTTGCTCTCCTGTGCTTGCTAGCAGACAGTCCCCTGTTTTTCAGAGGAATGTTTGAAAATTAATAGCATTAATAAACATGATTGATTAAACAAATGCCCCAAGACTTCTTGCTGAGTGCTGTGAATAATTATGGCATAAATCACCAGGATTCCCTTCACCATCAAACGCCCTTGGGCTTCTGTATTTTATTGGAGTCTCAGGCCCTCCTGTTGCAGACAGAAAACTTACAGACTCCAGAAGGTGGGACTTCACACAAAGCAGGACCTCAGACCAGCTCTAGGTCCTTTGGGAGAGGTCTGTTCCAGGGTTGGGTTGCTCCCAGCATTACTGCCGGTTTGGTGCGCACAAAATTTTTGCTTGCATGCCCTCTGTATGGGTGCACTTTTGCTCAAAAATAGGTCTGCACATCTGCAAAACTTTTTAAAAGGAGAAAAATTACATTTGTGCAATGTACAATTGTTCTGTGCATGCGCAGAACTAGAAATCAAGATGGCGGCCCTATAGGAGAACTGGTTCAGGGGCATGGCAAGCATGGGTCACCATTGGTTCCAGTGAGCCAGGCTGCCAAATCCCTACCTGTTCGGCTGAACCAGTCTGAACCGATAGGAACCCACCTCTGGTCTGTTCCCTTAATACATGGAAGAGTTGAGAAGCAAGGATGGGTTTCCTTTGTAGAACTATTTTGGTTCTGGCATGTAAGTATAATTGAGAATAAAGTGTAAAATAGCACAAGGCTTTTTTCAGTATCCTAACAGGTGTTTATACTGAGATTTAGATACTACATATATTTACTTGCCTTAAATAATCAACTGCAGTCTGTGTGGCACGAAACACAATGAGCAGAATCTTCAGAAATACGAACTGTTGTCTCCTATGACCACCACTCCCCTTTCCTTCTATTTATTCCCCAACCAGGAAGGGGCCATTCAGTGTCCCTGGCCATTCAGGGCCCTGGCTCTATCTCTACATCTGACACAAAGCATCTATCAGAGCCTTCCCCAGACTCCAGAACTGGCACAAGTTCCTCCCCAATCTCCTTATTGTCCGAGTCTGCTGCTAGCTCTGCTGGCAGCTGGCAGGCCACAACAAGTATCTTAACAGGCGCTTATACTGAGATTTAGATAATACATATATTTATTTACCTTAAATAATCAACTGGTTAAAAGGAAAATAACCTGCTAAAATTCTTTAAGCAGGAGACAGCGATAATCTAATTGCAACACTGCAAGAATTATGTTGTAATAGAGTATTAATGTATTAATGCAGCTATTTTATAATTTTCAATTAGATTTCCCCGATGTTGTGTTCAAACGGATTTCTTCCTGTTTCAGTTTTTCTGGCTATGAATTTTCCCAATTTCCCTTCATGTTTTTGTTGCTCCCATCTGAGAGGAGGTTTCAAAGTATTTTTAGCAGACTACCAGATTCTGTAACAGCTTTGTACCCTGTCTGGTAAACTCGCGAGTGTTGGGGCATTCACAACTTTTGTAGGCAAGTTGTTCCACTGATTCATTGTTCTAACTGTCAGGAAATTTCTCCTCAGTTCTAAGTTGCTTCTCTCCTTGATGAGTTTCCAGCCATTGCTTCTTGTCCTGCCCTCAGGTGCCTTGGAAAATAGTTTGACTCCCTCTTCTTTGTGGCAGCCCCTGAGATATTGGAAGACTGCTATCATGTCTCCCCTAGTCCTTCTTTTCATTAGACTAGACATACCCAGTTCCTGCCACCGTTCCTCCTATGTTTTAGTCTCCAGAAGTGAATTTGCACTTGTGAGTGAATTTGCAGAAAGGCATCCAGAGTAGCTGAGGCATGACCAGTGTTGCTACTACAAGCGAGCAGAAACTTTAGATCACACCAGACAATTAACTGCATGAACAAGTAAGCAAAATGCTGAAAAATTGAGAAACTGCGACGCAATACTGAAAAGCCATAGGAAGTAAAACCAAAGGCATTTTGTTGACTATAGGAAGAATATAATTTAGATTTTTTTTGCATCTTAAGGACAGTTGAATTCCAGCTGCTTTGAGTTGAGATACTCCAGGTAGTCTGTTTCTATGTCGATAGCCAACTTCAACTTTCTTGATAAAAAAAATCGCTTCTGACATTGAGCTGGACATAAGTCTACTAGGGTGATTTACATGTTCACATTACTCTCAGCGGGCCGACATCTCTAAACAACCTGTAATCTCAATTGTTCAATTGGGTGGATTTAATAGCATTTCTCAGCCAAGGATTTTTAAATGATCCTCTTCCTCGATTTGAAAAAAACAACAACAGGTCCATGCTTTAGGCATCTTTGTATTAAGGAGCTTCAAGAATTCAAATTAAGTTCTGTTAAGCAGTCTTTGTGGCACGAAACACAATGAACAAAATCTTCAGAAATACGAACTGTTGTCTCCTATGGCCACCACTCCCCTTTCCTTCTATTTATTCCCCAACCAGGAAGGGGCCATTCAGCATCCACGTGTGCCTTGCTTCCTGAGTCAACTCCTTGTCCTTTGTTGCTCACCTCTCCTAACTGCTCTGTACATACATGCATCTGGAACAGGCCCCTGCTGTTCTTCTTCCTCACTCATATCAGCCTCCAAAGGCAGCTGCCTCTCTAGTGGCTGGGAAATGTTGGATGGCCCTGGATCTACCTCTGCATCTGACACAGAGCATCTATCAGAGCCTTCCTCAGACTCCAGAACTGGCTCAAGTTTCTCCCCAACCTCCTCATCATCCGAGTCTGCTACCAGATCTGCTGGCAGCTGGCGGACCACAACAAATACCTTAACAGGCACTTATACTGAGATTTAGATAATATGTATATGTATTTACCTTGAATAATCAACTGGTTAAAAGGAAAATAATCTGCTAAAATCCTTTAAACAGGAGACAGAGATAATCTAATTGCAACACTGCGAGAATTATATTGCAATAGAGTATTAATATCTGAATGCAGCCCAAGACAAGAATAACAGATTTGTTTTAGAAAAGATTTGGCCTTTTATGTTCCCAAGAGTGGAAGAATGCTTAACTAATGTGCAATTATCTCAGTCTACAAATCCAAGTCTAAGATCACCTTCCAACAAAGCATGGTGACCCAATGATACTTACCTAAGCTTTCATATTCATAATCCACCAGGAGGCAATAACAGTGTTGAATATCATGCCTAGGGACTGAATCTGTGCATCCTAGGAAGCCAGCGTGAAGAAAGTCAGTGGTTAGTGAAAACGTGGCTGGGTTCATACATCATGATAGGCACAAGAGGATTTAGTGTGGGATGGATAAAGATTATTGGGCTAATCCAGGCACTACTGCTTGAATACAGATTGAAAAGCCAACACACAGAAGCTGAAGATTTCTGATAAATTGGAATAATATATATAGTATTCACCAATTGTTCAGTTACTACAATAATTCTAATTTAACTAAATGTTAAAGCAATTACCCTAATTATAACTGGGGCATCTATAAATAGGAGTAGAGTAGAGTAGAGTAGAGTAGAGTAGAGTAGAGTAGAGTAGAGTAGAGTACAGAACAGAACAGGAATTAAACAACAGAACAGAAAAGATTAGATTAGAAGCTGGAAGGGACTTTGGAGGTCCAGCCCCCTGCTCAAGAAGGAGAATTATACCATCTCAGACAAGTGATTGCCCAGTCTCTTCTTAAAAACTTTCAGTGATGAAGCATCTACAGCTTCCGGAGGCAACTTCTGTTTCACTGGTTAATTGTCCTCACTGTTAGGAAGTTTCTCCTTAATTCCAGGTTACTTCTCTCTTTGATTAGTTTCCAACTATTATTTCTTGTCCTTCCCACTAGTGTTTTGGAGAATAATTTGACCCTTCTATTCTTTGTGGCTAATATTAATTTTGGACCATAAATGATATGCCATATTAAATGGAAAGCCAGCATGTAGTTGTTAGGTTTTTGGGCTGGTTTGGGAAGACTTTAATTCTCATCCACGGAACTACATTATCTGAAAAAGATAGCTGGTTAAAAATAGGAAAGAAAAAGAAAGAAAGAAAGAAAGAAAGAAAGAAAGAAAGAAAGAAAGAAAGAAAGAAAGAAAGAAAGAAAGATGGAAGGAGGGAGGGAAGAAAGAATGGAAGGAAGGAAGGAAAGAAGGAAGGGAAAGGAAGGAAGAAGTAAATAAATAAATAAATAAATAAGAAAGAAAGAAAGAAAGAAAGAAAGAAAGAAAGAAAGAAAGAAAGAAAGGAGAAAGTGCAGAAAAAGGAGAGGAAGGAGAGGTATTAATATATCACACCAAGTTCCCCTGTCATCTACTGTCTCCTAGAGTCTAGCCCAAATTCATGTTCATTATGTCAATAACACTATCTAACTGACTTCTCCTTTTGCCTTCAGTCTTTCCCAACATCAGGGTGTTTTCCAAAGAGTCCTCTCTTCTTATTAGTGGCTAAAGTATTTGAAGTTCAGCTTCAGCATCTGTCCTTCCAAAGAACAATCAATGTTGATTTCCTTTAGGATCGATTGATTCGATCTCCTTTATAATTGCTTATATTGTTTCAGAACAACAGTCCTCCCAAAGGCTTATCCAAAGATAAGACATTGTGAGCAGAGACGTGATAGCTGTACTCAGAATACCAAGATGGAAATTTCCCAGAGTCTCTTCTTGATGCTAGAGAAGAAGAAGCTCAACAGCGCAATTTCTGGGATGACCTCCTTCTACCTTGGCTTTCTGGTCTTGCTGAAGTCCATGTACCCAGAAGCCTCCATTTGCCCCATCAGTGGCAAAGCCTGCTGAGAGAGACAATATAGCAACATTTGGAGTTGTGTGTATCAAAGGCGCAGTTGGATCTGACTGTTGCATTTGATGATTTTGAGCTGGGCTTTTATTTTCCTCATCCAGTCATTACAATTTCCAAAACTCGATTAATAGATTAGGGCAATATATGAATCTGACCCAGTCATAATAAAAGCAAACTATGATTTAGCATCATACATGAAACCAGTCCCAGAAGGGACACAGTAGGAACAGACCTTGAAAACAGTGGGAGCTAAATTAATTAACAGAAAAAAAAAGTTGGAAGAGACCTTGGAGGTCTTCCAGTTCAACCCCCTGCTCAAGCTGGAAAGCCTATACTATTTCAGACAAATGTCTGTCCAATCTCCTCTTAAAGTCAGTTGCGAAGTCAGCATTGAAGCACCAACAAATTCTGCAGGCAACTTGTTCCATTGGTTAGTTGTTCTAACAGTCAGGAAATTTCTTCTTAGTTATAGGTTGGTTCTCTCCTTGATTAGTTTCTCTCCATTGTCCTGCCTTCAGGTCAGTGGTGGGTTTCTAAAATTTTTGGAACCTCTTCTGTAGATGTGGGAGTGGCTTGCCATCCAAGTGACCAGGTGGGAGTGGCTTGCCACCCATGTGACTGGGTGGGAGTGGCTTGCCGCCCGTGTGACCGGGTGGGAGTGGCTTGCCATCATGTGACCAGGTGGAGTGGCTTGCCACCCAGGTGACCGGGTGGGAGTGGCTTGCCACCCATGTGATTGGGTGGGAGTGGCTTGCCACCCATGTGACTGGGTGGGAGTGGCTTGCTACCCATGTGACCAGGTGTGAGTGGCTTGCCACTCATGTGACTGGGTGGAGTGGCCAAGACGATGTCACTGAATTCTTTGCCCCAATGGATAAACAACAATAAGATTAAAATAAGTACACAAAACAATAAAAGAGCTACTTACAGAAGGAAGATGACTGTCCTTGCCAGTCTTCAGTATCACTGACTCCAATGAATGGCCTGCACAAAGAAGAGACACAGAAATGAATTCTTCCATTGCATGCACTGCATTAGGATGAAACAAACACACAAAACAATAAAGACAGTTACTTACAGAGGGAAGATTAGTGCCTTGCCGGTCTTCTGCACACCACCACCTCACCACCTTGCTCCAATAACCTGCACACAGAAGAGACACAGAAAGGAGGACTTTAATCGCATGCACTGCATTAGGATGAAACAAGCACACAAAATAATAGAAAAGGTTACTGTCCTTTTGTGTGTTGAAGTCATCCACTGACCACCTTGCTCCAATGAATGGCCTGTACAAATAGATACAGAAAGGAAGACTTTAATTGCTTGCACTACAATTGTTGAAAGAAATGTCCTTCTGGGTTCGGCTACAAGTGGGGAAAAAGACACTGGAGACATGGAGGTTGCTTGGAAAGATGGCTTAATGGTGGAGAGGACCAAGTGGCTTGAGTCCTGAACAGAAAAGGTGATCACATGCTTCAATGTTGGAGAGAAGAAGAGAGGGAGGACTGAGATGCTGAGTCCCTGGTTTAATCCCCTTTCTGGCCTTTGATCTTGATCTTGTATTCTGATTGGTTGTCAGACTCCCAGGTTTGATTGAGTTCTCAGATGCCATGTGGTGAGTTGGGTAAAGGGCCAATATTATCATGCCTTAATCCCATCCCCCTGGAGCTGAAGGGGTGAACTCTTTACTATGTAAAGGGACTGGCTTGACCTTCTTAATGGCCCATTGACAAAGTGAGTGGAGGCAAGAAGCTACAGGGAACTATTCTCAATTTAAAACATGTTTCTTCCTTTTCACATCCAGGGAAATATAATATTTTGCCTTTTCAATATTTCCTAGTGTAGGAAGTTATCACCCAGCCCTCTCCCAGAAAAAATGAAATATCCTAGGAAATATTGAAAAGGCAGAATATTTCTCTGAAGGCCTTCCCTCGCGAAACCCATGAGCTGGCGTAAGTTAGCCTCCTGCTGCCGTCGCCCACCTCCTTTCAGCCACGCGGCATACACCAGCTCACAGCTTTCGCGAGGCAAGGCCTTCTGGAAGGCAAGCTGCTGGAAGGTGTAGCGAAACAAAATTAAATGAAGGGAGGGCCCGCCGCACTTTTAAATGGGTGTTAGAGGTGGGCGGGTTGACTCTAGCCCACTCACTGATTGGCTGGACTCCAACCAATCAGTGAGCGGTGGGCTGGGCTAGTTTAGTATTTAGTATTTATTTGATTTCTAGACCGCCCCCTCTCCCCCAAAGGGACTCGGGGTGGTGTACAGGCACCAAATTAAAAAAAACCATACACATAAGAATAAATACCATTAAAATCAAATTAAACCTTAACCCCTGTACAAATTCATAAAAATTAAAACTCGGCCTAAAAGCAACCCGTAAAATTTAAAAATACAGACTGAGGTGGGAGAGCTGGGATTAGGCCAGGCCGGCTAAATTGAACAGGTGGGTTTTAAGCTTCTTACGGAAGGAGCGGAGGTCCGTGGTTGTTCTAATATCAGGGGGAAGGTCATTTCAGAGGGTCGGGCCCATCACCGAGAAGGTTAGTGCAAATGAGTGGGGGAGCGAGCAAGCTGCAATAGAATGGGCAGGGCGAGCAAGTGACAGGGCTGGGTGAGGCGTTCTGGAACTTACTTCCAGATCTACCGGTGGAACCTCTTCTAACAGGTTGTGTAGATTTGACGAACCGGTTCTACCAAACAGGTGCGAACCGGTAGGAATCCACCTCTGCTTCAGGTGCTTTGGAGAATAGGTGGATTTTGTCTTTTATTTTTAACATTAGTCTATCCATTTCTGCACAGACTAAAATCTTCCTTATTATTTTCTCCTCTGAAGGGGTGCTTTCCCTCTTCCACTGCTCCGTGTATACCATTCTTGCTGTGATCAGGATGTGTAGTATCTTATTTTCCCTGAAAATAAGACCTCTCCGGATAATAAGCCCATTTGGGCTTTTGAGTGCATGAGCTAAAATAAGCCTTCTCCAAAAAATCAGCCCTGCCCAAAAATATTGCAACACAGCAGCAGCCATGAGGTGACCACTCTCACTGCCTCCTGCAAAAATAATAAGACCTCCCCGAAAATAAAACCAAGTGCTTATTTTTTGGGGGGGGTCAAAAGACCCTGTCTTATTTTCAGGAAAACACGGTATATTGTCCCTTTATCATAGCCATCTGGTATAATGCCTAATAGAAGTAATTCTGGCTGGAACTCTATTAGACATACGTTGTCTAACCATTTTTTCTAATCACATATTAATTAGTATCCAAAATTTCCTTGTTTTTTTACAGGTCCACCACATGTGGAAGTACCATGTTTCCTCAAAAATAAGACAGGGTCTTACTTTCTTTTGACCCCTGAAATAAACACTTGGCCTTATTTTGGGGGCGGTCTGATTATTTTTGAGGTACAAGAGGCGGCGAGCATGGTCACCTCATGGCTGCTGCTGCGTTGCAATATTTTCAGGGAGGGCTTATTTTTGGGGGAGGGCTTATTTTAGCCCATGCGCTCAAAAGCCCAATTGAGCTTATTATCCGTGGAGGTCTTATTTTCTGGAAAACAGGATATGTACCTGGAATTTGCTTACATTTCCAACAGTTTGGAGATATATTGCTAAACATTTTAACCAAGTGACTTGTTTAAGTATAAATTCAGTGGGTTTCTTGTGAGCCTGGATCCAATGATTTGATCACTCGGAGAGAATTAATGAGTTCCCTTCTCATGCATTAACATTGCTATTTCATAAAACCTATTTAGTAAAAGTGGTTGTATGGAAGATCTACTGAAAAATACAGTCTCCTTGAGATGGCATTGTTCAAATGGTGCCTCCATGACTCCTCTTCCCTACTGGTTCGAGCCGTTATCCCCAAAGGCCCTTCGATGCTCAGCGCCGTGCTTCATTGTCATGATCTGGTTCAATGAAAACAGAATAAAAGGGAGATAATGGAGGTCAGCCAATTATGTAATCCTTGAACTATAAAAGTGGCAAATGAGAAACAAAAGATGCAGAAATGATGCAGGGTGATAGGCGGCTAGAGGTTGCCCACTTCTGACCTACCAATTTGGCAGATACGTTAACAGATGGTCCTGTAGACCATAAAACTCATTTCAATGCTTTGGTAATATTGAGCTAATGGTGACAACTTGCAATGCAAGGACATTTGAGATATTTTGCTCCAGAAGGTGGAAAGGGACGGAGAGATTGGACGTTAAGATTTATTTTCTCGTGTCAGGAGAACTGAAAGCCTTCGAGGAGACACTGCAAGAATGAATTTCACACAGCTGAGATTTATGAAGAGCCTGGATTGCATTTTAATTTTAATTCCATTGTATTATTCCAGGGTTTTCTTTCTAGGCATACCAGTGACGTGCGGTCAGTGGAGGCAGGGGAGGCAGAACCTCACCGCTCTCATCATAAAAAGAAAAAAAATGGGGGAAAAAGGTTCCCTTCATGTTGACTTGGGCTCCGGTCCAGCTACCACCAACCAACGCCTGGGAAACACAGCTCCTCGGAGCTCCTCTATGCAGCCACCGCCCGCCCTCGCTGCCCCTTTCGTTGCTTTCCCATTCAGGCGGCTGCGCTGTCACCCCGCTCAAGCCTTGCTACCTGCATGGGAAGCCGCCTGAATGGGAAATGGGAATGGGAAGCACAGCCACCTGAATGGGAAAGCAACGAAAGGGGCTGCGCTTTCACCCCGCTCAAGCCTTGCTGCCTGCAACCACTGCCCGCCCTTGCTGCCCTTTCGTTGCTTTCCCATTCAGGTGGCTGCGCTTCCCATTCCCATTTCCCATTCAAGCGGCTTCCCATGCAGGCGGCAAGGCTCGGGCGGGGTGAAAGCGCAGCCGCCTGAATGGGAAAGCAACGAAAGGGGCTGCGCTTTCACTCCGCTCAAGCCTTGCCGCCTGCATGGGAAGCCGCCTGAATGGGAAATGGGAATGGGAAGCGCAGCCGCCTGAATGGGAAAGCAACGAAAGGGGCAACGAGGGTGGGCAGGAAAGCAACGAAAGGGGCAGCGAGGGCGGGTGGTGGCTGCAGGCAGCAAGGCTTGAGCGGGTTGAAAGCACAGCCCCTTTCGTTGCTTTCCCATTCAACCCACTCAAGCCTTGCCGCCGGGCCCCGCGGAGCTGCTTTTCCTGGGCAGCGATTGGTGAAGCCGCTTGACAACCACATTTTGGTTGCTAAGCAAGAGCGTTGTTAAGTGAGTTTCATCACATTTTACAAGTTGGCCATGCCCACCCAGTCACATGGCTGGCAAGCCACTCCCACCCAGTCACATGGCCAGCAAGCCACTCCCACCCGGTCACATGACCGGCAAGCCACTCCCACAAAGTAGGCCACACCTACAGAAGAGGTTCTAAAAAAATTTGAAACCCACCACTGGTTTGGGGGCAAGATCTTGAACTTTCAACTGGGTGGGGAAAACTGGAAAGCTTTTAGATTTGGGTTTTCCCAGATGTGCCAACATGGCTCTCTTAATAAATTGGAGCTTTGAGCAATACTTTGCCTTGGACTCTGATTTACTTTTCGAAGCTATTTGGAACCCTGACAGGTAATGTGTGTTTTTGTGTAGTGCATCTCTTATTTGCTTATAGATGCTATTTTGGAGGAACCTAAGCTTTGCTAAATGTTGTGTTTTTTTTCTATCAGTTACAAAAAAATAGCAACCCTGTAGTGATGTTAGCAAAGCTGCCTCTTCCTTGTGTCCCATCTTGGAAGTTCTACACAATCAAAACCATCCAATGCTGTTTATGAAATCCCTATAAACTGCCACATGCGTTGATACTGTTCTATAAATAAGACTAATATTTCAGTTTGATATATTAAGTACTTGTTTACAAGGCAGATGATTAATTACTCCTCATTAATCAGCAGAGAACCAAACATGGCTTGTTTTTCCCACCTGGAGATATTAGTCTTTAAAATTAATTAATAATAAATAAATACACCTTTGGCATCATAGCTCAGGAAGTCATGCAGAAGGTAGCACTATGCTAGCTCAGACACTGATTGGCCTCTCTTCTGATCATTGGTCACCAGCAGAAGATTCACACAGAGGTGTTTCTGAAGGTGAGTGATCAAACTAAAGTTTCCTTCATGCAAAGCAGGTGTCTAATCCCTGGCTTAAGAAGAATTTGATTCCATCTTTTCTCTGTGTTCAGAATGTACTCATGGCAAATTAGACAATGGCTTCTCTCCAGCGGTGGGTTTCATATTTTGTTACCACCGGTTCGCAGATGCATGCGCACCTTCCGGTCATGTGCCTGGCCTTCTGCGCATGGGCTTTACTTGTGCATGTGCCTTCTATGCATGCTCCCACCTCAAAAATGTCCCTAAATAGGACAGCATAGAGCCAAGGCAGGTGGGCAGGCCCACCCGCGATTTCCGGTCTGAACCGGCTGAATACCACCTCTGCTTCTCTCAGCCGAAGTAAACTTTCTGCTGAAGTATGGGAACAATAATCATGGAATCTCTTATTCTATTCTTGGAAAGATCACCACCAGGATAACGTGAATGTGAAACATTTTGGATTAGAATGCAATACTGCAGGATGCTTCTGCAATTTGGCAGATCGAATCTCCCCAGACTCAAGGTTGACTCAGCCTTCCATCCTTTTGAGTTGGGTCAAATGAGGACCCAGATTGTTGGGGGCAATTGGCTGACTCTGTAAACCACTTAGAGAGGGCTGTAAAGTACTGTGAAGAGGTATATAAGTCTATATACTATTAGCTATTGCTATCCTGAAGAAGAGGATGTAAATGCTAAGAGCCCTTAGAAAATTTTAAAGGCAATATGAGAATGGAGGTATGAATTAGATATAAAATCCAGAAATTCCTTCCAGAATGCAGAAGTTTTCCTTCTAATAAAAACCAAATGTTGATTATTAACTCCGAGGAACTATTCAGCATATGAAAATGTGTAGAAGGATAACATCTAGGTTTCTCACAAAAGTAAAATACTTTACGATAGTTTATCATCTTGGGGTTAACTGATACAACTTTTTTCTGAGTGTTTTAAACTCTCGGCTGTGTCCCAGATGGGTTTGCTGGGAAGGCAGTTTAAAATTGAGACCTAAAGTATCAGAAGAGCCACTGGATTTCCAACCTGGTTGTGGATGGTGAACACAGATAGGCAGTGGTGGGATGCAACCGGTTTAACAACTGGCTTGGTGAGTGCAAGCTTCACATTCCAAAAATTGACCTTTTTAAGCTTCAAAACTTACCTTCTATGTCAGCATCTGTGAGTAAAACATCTGACACGCGTCAATCTGCTGTGCCACGCAAATCATCTGAGCTAAGAAACAGGGAAATATAGGACAGGAAAGCGCAGGGGCGGGTGTGCGCGGCCAAATTCTCACAGAAACTACTGCTTCGCCCAAACTGATCCGAACCAGCTGAATCCCACCTCTGCAGATAGGTTGGTGAACAAGGCTGATATCTCCATGGAGAGGATAAAAATAGAGTTGCTGCTTTTGCAACAGGTTAGAAACCTCTTAGAAACAGGTTGCTAAGACCGGAGAGATTTCCAGGGTTAGAACTACATGAATGGCTAAAGCTTTCGTGGAGCGTAAAGAAACAAATGAAGTAGTTATAGCCGCGATGGTGAAACTATGACTCGTGTGCCACAGGTGGCACGCAGAGTCCTCTCTGCAGGCATGCGAGTTGTTGCCCCAGCTCAGTTCCACCGCGCAGGCACCTCCCGCTGATTTTTGGGTCTTTGCCACGCATAGGTGGGGGGTGGGGCGCATGCAGGAGCCATGCACACAGGGGCAGGGGAATCATGTGCACATGCATGGGGGGGGCTGGGTTGAGCATAGGGGGTTGCCCCCACAGCCCATTTTTGGTCCCAGGAGGCTGCAGGGATGCATATTAGGCCCAAAATGGGGCAAGGGGTGCCATGCACACATGCACGAGGGACCACAGAGGGTGTCATGAATGCATGCATGGAGCATGGGGTGTGCCCACATTGCATTATGGGTGTGGGTACGCGAATGCTCTTGGCATGCAATGACAAAAAGGTTAGCCATCACTGAGCTGTAGCAAAGAGCTGCTCTTTAATTCCTTGTTTCTTTTTTCTATACGGAGCATCAAACCACATCCTGCAGCACTTCTGAGCACTTCCTTGTAATGGCAGCCAGTTCCTTGTCCTTGAACCAAGATCATCAACCAGCAGGAATGGGGACTTGGGGAAACTCTTCTTAACTCAGCCAGTCTTTATTGGGGAAATGGCTTCTCTCTCCCCCCAAGACCAGCCATGGGGATCGCCTCATTTCCCAGCTCGGCTCCGATTGACATAAACCAGTTCCCAAGCACAAGCCTGGCTATTAAAAGATTCATTTTAATGTAGAAGATTAGGGGGAAAAACTCATTGCTCCCAGATACCTTGTAAATCAGTTGAAAAACAGGTTGTAACAATAGCTAAATACACAAGCTGCTCAAGAGGCTAAACAGCCATTGTTTTATGAAAAGCCATGGCTTCCATTTGGTGAATTTTATGCAAAATGCTCATAGGGGAATCCTCAGTAAATCTCTTGTATGAGAGCATTGCACAATTCATCTTTAATTGTGTGATGCTTATTAATTTCTCTTCTGCTCTGTATGAAAACTGCCTGGGTTGACCTTGGCTCTGATCAGCATCTTTTCCTACAACTCGAGAGAAATGGGTACATCCATAATCTGAAGTTGTCCTACAAGAGATTGACTTCTATTTTTTGCCCTCAGCATATTTCTGCTTCTTCTACAGCAGTGGTTCTCAAACATGGACCCCTCCCCCCAAACAATAGCAATATGCAGTTAGACTTATATACCGCTTCACAGTGCTCTACCACTCTCTCTAAGAGGTTTACAGAGCCAGCATATTGCTCCCCAAAATCTGGGTCCTCTTTTTACTGACCTTGGAAGGATGGAAAGCTGAGTCAACCTTGATCTGATCAGGATCAAACCCCTGGCAATGGGCAGTTAGCCTGCAATACTGCATTCTAACCACTGTATCACTGAGACTTACCCGTAAATAGCTTTTGTAACCATAAACCATGGCCATCGACCCCGAAGACTTTACTCAAATTTAAATCATAACCTTTCTTCAAACCTTTGTGTGATGGTGTCACACCCACTCCCCCAGGGGTCTGCAGACAACAGGTTGAGAACCACTCTGATACAGGCAAACTGTGACGACCCAGAACAAGACACAAAGGTCACATAGCCAGCTGAGAGTTCAAACTCCCCTTTAATGCTCCAAATTTCCCCTCAAACACTACCACGTTGTTAGCAAATCCCAGAGCAAAGTGTGCAAATTAGCCTCTGGCTACACCAAGTCCAGCAAAACAAAGGAAGAGGGAAATGAGTCCATGAAACAAGGAACAAACAATGAGTCCACCAAGTCAGGAAGATGGCACAAATAAGGAAGAAGCAAGCAGTCCTACAAACTCCAAATCTCTGTACCAGCACACCAAACACTACCAATTCAGTATTTGTCCCCAACAATTGTCCCTCCCCATAGAATCTCCTTAAATCTCAGTCCTGAAATATGCCTTATGAAGAGGGTTGAGGCACTCTCCTCCCAAGTCGTTGGGTCAACCTGCACTGTTCCCACCTTCTCTCCACTCTCTGTGCTCAGGGATCAGGAGGGGGTGGTCCTTGCTCATCGTCTGAGCTCTGTCACTCCTCATATCTACTGCTTGCCTTCTTTGTCATCCTGCCCCCATTCCTCCCTACTAATAAGTCATCCCAATTCCAAGGGGCCCTGGGCTGCCTCACCTGCTACTCCCCACATTCCTCTGAAGCCAACAAAGCTGCCCCCACAATCTCTGTCAGCTCCAGCTCTGGATCCTCCTCCTCTGCAGATTCAGGCTCTGTTGCAGCCCACCAGTGGCCTGCAGAGCTGGTAGCAGAGTTGGATAGTGAGGAGTTTGGGGGGACATGGGCCAGTCCTGGATTCTGGGGAAGGCTCGGACGAGGGTTCTGCATCAGAGGCAGAGTTATGTGCTGCCTCTGGAGCCTTCAGAGTCGGACTTCAAAGAGGAAGAGGAAGAGGAGAAGCCTGTTCCCAGTGCATGCATGCACAGAGCTGCCAGAAGGCAAGAACAGTTAAGACAAAAGAGACAACTCAGGAGTAAGGCTTGGAGATGATTGGCCCCTCCCATAAGACATAAAGGAGGAGCAAAGGCATGTGAGCCTTTGCAGGAAGCAACTTTGTTTTTTCTGGTTGGTTTAAATTCTTAAGCTCCATTTTGATTCTGTGCTCTGTGTGGCCTTGCAAAATTAACTGCCAATTAGGTCTTTGGCGGGTGTTTCAAGGGAGATAAAGGTGGGTGCTTATCAGCCTTATCCCGAAACACTTTGGCAGACTTTTATCGGACTCATTTCATTCTGTGAATGAACATAATTCACAGCCGTTGAAATCAAAAGAGGGTTTGTGGGACTAAGCATATACTTTTTACTGTTTCAGGAAGCCTAGGTCAGAACAGGCTCCAACGGGGGCATGACACAGACTGGCCAAGTGGGGACACTTGCTTAGACAAAGCTCTTAGAACCCACAGATTCCAAACCCACTGGAATCTGGCCAAAACTGTACAACCACAACTGTGGATTTTAAGTCCAGGACCTGTGGAAGGCTAGGTTTCAAACTCAGTTTAAGTCTCTGGTTTATGTTTCACTTGTGAAGATTTTAGAACATAGCTTTTCACTGTGATTTTTCCTGAGAGGATGTTACTGTTGACGCTGCTGTTATTTTCTGCACCGCTGGTCTACCAATAATGGTAAGTATGATAGGAGGCATTTATAAACATCTCAAACAGAAGCTCTATAAGCCTTGGGCATAAATGCGTCTGCTTCTGCTTCTGCAGGAGGCAAGCAAAGGAAAGCGAGCACGGTGGGAAAACTGATGATGTGACAACATCACAGGGACGCATTTCCAAAACTACACATTAAGTAAAAGACTTCTGCTGCTGAAAAAAAGAGAAAAAAAAACCCTCTTCCTTTGTTAATTGTCCAATTTAAGCCACATCTGAATTTACCTGCCTTCTATCTTCCCTCCATATGTTTTTCTAAGCACTTTTGATCAGCGTTACGGAGGAACATAAGTACCTTTACAAAATTCGGCCTTTTTATATATCGCATTGACAGCATCCCCAGGTGTGGCTATTTTGCAAATGAGGCTCTTCTTCAGCACATGTATTGATGCATCAGAGAACAAAAGTATAGCAGACAAGGAAGGAAGGGGAGGGAAAGCTCACAAGAGCTGAGAGAATCTGGGTAGCTCAGGGTTGAATTGTGCTTTCCTTGGTGCCTTCTGAGCTGGGCTGTTTGCTCGCAGACATTTCATTATCGGACGAGGTAAAATCATCAGTTCTAGAAGGAGGGTGGGATTACTCTCTGTTTATAGACAGTAACTCGCCCTTTCAGAGTTGGTTGTGGGATGTGGTTTCTTCCTTAGTTGTTGTTCCTTGATTAGGTTTACTGCCTAATTGTTTGTCTGGTGTTCACCCCTAGATGTTGGTTCTTGGAGAGATGATGTTCTCGTCTTTTTATTTCCTTTTTAGCTTTATGATATCCATTCTGAATGGCGTGCTGATGTTGTCTATCTCTATGTGCTTGTCGATGGCTGGTACGTCTTGAGTGCCAAGCTTCCAGTCATTCCCTCTCATTTTGGATTTTGCTTGGTTTAAGATACTCGCAATTTTCCAGTTGAAACTACAGTCGATCTGCCTCTGTGTTGTGAAGTTAAGGAGTTTGCATTGTGTTTACTGACTGCTAGTTCATGATCATGGATGTACTCTGCCACTCTTCTGCCTTTCTACCTTACAAAGTGGTTGTGACAGTCCTTAACACCGCATGTTGTAGACCAGGGGTCGGCAAACTTAAACATTCAAAGAGCCATTTGGACCCGTTTCCCACAGAAAAGAAAACACCGGGAGCCACAAAGGTCCTAACCGGAAGCCCCCTGTTCAATTCTGGAGCTGACCGGAAGTTCAGTTCCCCCACCATAGAGTCTCCTCCTAGCACGGCATACTTTTTCCTCTACATGCCGTAACCGAAAGCCCCTATCAATTGTGGAGACAACTCGAAAACCCTCCCCTTGCCATAGAGTCTTCTCCTGGCACACTGTGCTTCTCTCTCCCCCTCCACCAGAAGTTCCTCTAAAAATTGTGGCGCCGACCGGTGACTGAGTTGCAGCAGAGGGAGGAAAGAGCCACATGTGGCTCCAGAGCTGCAGTTTACTGACCCCTGTTGTAGACTGTAGATGATCCCTATTATTTCTTTTGGGGCTCCTGGGTCTTTTGGTTTACTTAAGATATTTTGAGGGCTTTGGTTGGTTTGTGTGCTAACAACAAAGCTCAGAGAGCACCAAGGACTTCATAGACCCAACAAAGCTTAAATGTACAGGTTTCCCCTGTCCAGTTGTGTCTGGCTCAAGGTGGGGGAAGTGCTCGCCTCTGTTTCCTAGCCAAGAAAGCCAGCTGATCATATTTCAAATTGTTAAACAGGTAGAAAAAATGGAAACTTTAGAACAATTGAACTAATGTCCAGCACTCTCCAAACTTGGGTCCACAGCAGAGGTGGTATTCAGCCGGTTTGGATTGGTTCCCCCGAACCAGTAGCGTAAATCACAGGTGGGTCTCCCCTGGCTCTATGCCGTCCTATTTAGGCATGTTTTTGAGGTCGAGTGCATACGTGGAAGGCACGCGTGCGAGCAAAGCACATGCATGGAAGGCGCATGTGTGCCCGCGGTAACAAAATGTGAAATGCACCACTGGTTCAGAGGTGTTGGACTACAGCTTCCATCAATGAAGGCTGTCTCTGAGGGTTGGAAAAACACCAGCTAATTAAATTGTAAATTAAATTGGGGGTTTCCAATACGATAAGATACCTTTATGATAATTATTTACTGTGCGCAGACTGGCCTACATAAAAAATGAAATTCTGTTGCCTGCTCTCAAAATAAAAATATTTGTCTACACATACACATACATAACACACACATGCACATGCTATAGACAAACCTAAGAGGATCATGCTATCATCTTGTCATATCCAGCAGGGTTATTTTCCCTGGGTGAAAAATGGGAATAATCTGATGGGCTTTTTTGGGGGGGGGGAAGCTTCCATATCATTATCTCCCATGATCAGTTACAATCTTCAACCAAGAAGCATTTAAAAAATAATAATTTGGAGAAAGTTTGAAATATTAGCAAACTATGTTTCCAACAAAGGAAAGGTGTAAGGGTAGTGTATTTAGGAAATCTACTTATTTATACGACTTATAGGCTACCCATCTTATCTCAAGGTATTTCTGGGTGGCTTCAGGATAATATTAAAGGGTGACTTAAACAAGTTCCGATGTTCAGAAAAGAGTTTTTGTGGCTTGTTTGTTTACATTTCTTCTGTTTTGTAATTCATGCTTCAAACAAGAATTCTTCTCTAGAAAAATTACCAGAAAGGCTGCTAATGTTTGAAATAAAAATGCAAAATATATGCAGAACCATTTTCCTCTCTGCCTACTAGACAAATTCCTTCTGTATCCAATCACACTTGGCCAATAAAGAATTCTATTCCACTCCATTCCTATTCCTATTCCTATTCCTATTCCCATTCTATTCCTATTCCTATTCCTATTCCCATTCTATTCCTATTCCTATTCCTATTCTATTCTATTCTATTCTATTCTATTCTATTCTATTCTATTGCGTCAGACTAGAAACTGGGAGACTGTGAGTTCTAGTCCTGCCTTGGGCATGAAGCCAGCTGGGTGGCTGTAGGCCAGTCACAGTCTCTCAGCCCTAGGAAGGAGTTAATGGCAAGTCATTTCTGAAAATCTCTTGCCAAGAAAACAGCAGACAGCCTCCCAGAGTCAGACAGAATCGAATGGAAGAAGGAAAACCTGACATTGCTTGTAACAGACCTGAAATTCATTGACAAAGTGCTTATTTATTAAATGGCTGAAGAAGAGCAGTCATCATTTATGGTCCAGAAGCAGAATTTATAAGATAACTTCCTTGTGAGTGAGCATTAACAATGTGCTGTAGCTTGTGATAATAGGTAGCTCCTGTTCCCCACAAGCCTTTCTGGTTATGTCGGTGTTTTTTTTCCTGTGCTGCAACGAAGCTGCTTCAAGATACATATAGACGATGTTTTAACTGGTGTTTAAAGATAGAAATAGAATAACAGAGTTGGAAGGGACCTTGGAGGTCTTCTAGTCCAACCCCCTGCTTATGCAGGAAACCCTACACCACTTCAGACAAATGGTTATCCAATCTCCTCTTAAAAACTTCCAGTGTAGGAGCATTCCCAACCTCTGGAGGCAAGCTGTTCCATTGGTTAATTGTTCTAACCGTCAGGAAATTTCTCCTTAGTTCTAAGTTGCTTCTCTCCTTGATTAGTTTGTATCCATTGCTTCTTGTCCTGCCCTCAGGTGCTTTGGACAATAGCTTGACTCCCTCTTTTTTGTGGCAGCCCCTGAGATATTGGAAGACTGCTATCATGTCTCCCCTACTCCTTCTTTTCATTAAACTAGACATACCCAGTTCCTGCAACCGTTCTTCATATGTTTTAGCCTCCAGTCCCCTAATCATCTTTGTTGCTCTTCTCTGCACTCTTTCTAGAGTCTCCACATCTTTTCTGCATTGTGGTGACCAAAACTGAATGCAGTATTCCAAGAGTGGCCTTACCAAGGCATTATAAAGTGGTATTAACACTTCACATGATCTTGATTCAATCCCTCTGTTGATGCAGCCTAGAACTGTGTTGGCTTTTTTGGCAGCTGCTGCACACGGTTGGCTCATATTTAGATGGTTCTCCAAGATCCCTCTCACAGTCACCACCATTGAGATGATCAAGAGCAAAGTAGAAATGCCATTCAGAACAGGCTAGAGAGGTTTCATCTGGAGGAGGAAATGAAGGGTTAATTTATCCTGGGAATGGTAAATGTGGAAAAGAAAGGAGTTACCTACAGCTGCAGAGCTAATGAGATGTTGCCTAGAAACCAGGTGGAATCCTAACACTTTCCCTGGGTCTTCTCTGGATTACAATCCACTCTCCTCTCTATCTACTTCTTGGAATAGGGATGGTGCACCTAGTTTAGTTCTCTAGGAAAGGGCTTTCGACCTCGACAGATCTGCTACACCTACTCTTCAGTTGCTCTAACTAAGAGAAATGATGCACTGGAACTTGCTAGGGGTCAGGCACGACACCTAGTCTTTGTTTCTTTTGTACAGTTTTCTGATTTTAGCTTTTTATGATGTTTGGTTTTATGCAGCCATTGTGAGCTACTCAGAGGTATTTTTTAAAGAGGAAACTAACAGTAACAGTAACAGAGAATAGACTAGAATAGAATAGGATAGGATAGGATAGGATAGGATAGGATAGAATTCTTTATTGGCCAAGTGTGATTGGACACACAAGGAATTTGTCTTTGGTGCATATGGTCTCAGTGTACATTAGGAGAATAAAATACATTCATCAAGAATAAAACTATACAATACTTAGTGATAGCTAAGGTTACTAATAAGCTATCAAATTGTACTAGTAAACAAATGAAACAATATAAATTGAAAGATTCAAGCAACATGGTTATAATTATAAGTAGGAAGAGAGAGATACTAGGAAGGAAGAGAAGAATAATTGTAATACAATCTTAGTAAATAGTTTGACAGTGTTGTGGGAATTAGTTGTTTAGCAGAATGATGGCATTTGGGGAAAATCTGTCCTTGTGTCTAGTTGTTCTGGTGTGCAGTGCTCTATAGCATCATTTTGAGGATAGAAATTGAAACAATTTATGTCCAAGATGTGAGAGGTCTGTAGTTATTTTCACAGCCCTTTTTTTGACTCGTGCAGTGTGCAGGTCCTCAATGGAAGGCAGATTGGTAGAATTGTTTTTTCTGCAGATCTAATTATCTATTGAAGTCTGTGTCCGTCTTGTTGGGTTGCAGAGCCAAACCAGGCAGTTATAGAGGTGCAGATGACAGACTCAATCATTCCTCTGTAGAACTGAATCAGCAGCTCCTTGGGCAGTTGGAGCTTCCTGAGTTGGCGCAGAAAGAAAGTTGGAAGGGACCTTGAAGGTCATCTAGTCCAAGTCCCTGTTCTCACAGAAGATCTATACTATTTGTGATTGCAGTGCTAGAACATCCACAATCTTTGGAGGCAATTTGTTTCACTCGATCACGGGTGTCAAACTCGCCGTGTCACGTTGCAATCATGTGACGTTTTGTGATGTTTTTCCCACTTGTAGTGCTGGGTTGGGTGTGGCCAGTATGTGATTAAATTCGCCTGCAGGCTGCCAGTCTGATACCCCTGCACTAATTGATTGTTCTCATTGTTAGGAATTTTCTCTCCTAGGTTGCTTCTCTCCTTGATTAGTTTCCACCCATTTTCTCTTGCCCTGACCTCTGGTGCTTTGGAAAATACTGTATTTTTTGGAGTATAAGACACATCTTTTTCCCCCCAAAAAGAGAGTGAAAATCTGGGTGCGTCTTATACACTGAATACAGCTTTTTTTGTGCCTCCTGAAACCCCGCCCCCTTTGCAAAAATGGACGTGCCGAGCAGTGGTGAAATTCAATGTTTTTACTACCATTTGTGGGTGTGGCAGGGGAAGGAGACTGCAAAATCCCCATTCCCTCCCCACTCCTGGGGGAAGGATATTGCAAAATCTCCATTGCCACCCCACTCTGGGGCCAGCCGGAGGTGGCATTTGCCGGTTCCCCGAACTACTCAACTACTCAAAATTTCCACTACTGGTTCACCAGAACCTGTCAGAATCTGCTGAATTTCACTGCTGGTGCAGAGGGTTTTGGGAGGCTTGCAAAGTGCTCCTGGGGGCTGGGGAAGGCAAAAATGAGCAAAGAAAGGGACATTTTGCCCCCCTCTCCTGCCCCAGTAGCACTCTACAAATCTCCCAAAGCTCTACATGCCCTTTTCTTGTGCAAAAAACGAGACCTGCAGAGGGTTTTGGAGGTTTGCAGAGTGCAAAAACTTTTTTTTTAATTTACCTCTTCAAAATCAAGGTGTGTCTTATACTCTGGTGGGTCTTATAGTCCAAAAAATATGATAAGTTAGCCCTCTCTTCCTTGTGGCAGCCCTTCAAGTATTGGAAGACTGCTATCATGTCACCTCTAGTCCTTCTTTTCACTGCTCTGGTTTTAAACAAAGGAACAAAATCTGCAGTTCCCTTTGTAGAGTTCACTTTAAAATTTCGCAGCTGTTGCATTTTGGCCCATTTGTGGGGAAAAAAGGTGTTAAAACACAGGATTCATGCAGAGTGAATCCAAGATTCACTCTCTAGATAACTTCACTGTGGAGGCTAAGAGCCATGATGGCACAGTGGTTAGAATGCAGTATTGCAAGCTAATAATAATGGCAATAAACACTTAGTCTTATATACCGTTTCATAGTACTTTACAGTCCTCTCCAATCATTATGCAGAGACCTCATTTTGCTCCCAACAATCTGGCTCCTTATTTTACCGACCTCTGAAGGATGTAAGGCTGAGTCAACCTTGAGCCAGTCAGAATCGAACTGCTGGCAGTCAGCAGAGTTAGCTTGCAACACTGCATTTTAACCACTGTGCCACCAGGGCTCTAATTTAGCAGACTGACAGCAGTTTGATCCTGATTGGCTGATGGTTGACTCAGCCTTACATCCTTCTGAGGTCGGTAAAATGAGCATCTGTTGGGTTGATTGTTGGATTAATATGCTGCCTCTGTTATGACCTGCCGGTGGCCAGCAGAGCTGGCAACAAAGTCGTACAGTGAGGAGGTTGGGGAGGAACATAGGCCATGGGGTTGATGAAAGCTCAGATGAGGGCTCTGCATCAGAAGCAGAGGGGGAGTTAAACAGCAGTGAGGCAGAGGAACAGCTGGAGCCTGTTCCCAGTGTGCGTATGTGCAGAGCTGCCAGAAGACAAGAACAACTAAGAAAGCAGGGTCGACTTAGAAGTAAAGCCACACCTTGGAGGTGATTAGCCCCTCCCAGAGGAAACAAAAGAGGAATGAGTGGGGAGTGGGCTTTTGCAGGAAACAATGTCAGGAGTGGAAAATTCTGTTTGTGACTTTAAGACACTCTGTGCCAAGGTTTGCTTTGCCCTGTGTTTGGAAACTAGTTATCTGGCAGCACTCCAAACAAGATAAGGTACATGTGGATAAACATTCCTCTGAAAGACTGTTTCCTATGCCTTGCTGACTATGAATGAAAGGAATTCACAGTCATGTAAATAAAAGAGGTTTTGTAGGCACCAAAACTTAGCTTCTTGCTTTCTAAGGAAGACTGGTCAGAACTAGAGAGGGCTGTAAAACAATATGAAGTGGTATATAAATGCTATTGCTACTTGGTGGTGGAACAATACAATAATAATAGGGTAAGAAAAAAACAGAGAAAATACTGGAGGCCTTCAAAGAGCTTCTTCACCTAGGAAAGCAAATGTGACAAATGCCTTCTATAAGCTTTCAAGTCAAGGTAGTAGATGCCTAATCATCCAGCTACATCAGATCAGCTCAGACATTGTCTCTTCCTTGTGATTAATCACTCAAAATCAATTGTGACTGTCAGGTTTATAGTGAGGGTGAACCAAGGAAGGAAGGAGTTTCCTTCTGAAAAGTTCCTGCAGCAAACCAGTGTCTTTCTATCGTTTCACAAATGACTTTCCAGGCTTCGGGAAAGTGTCCAGCTCTCACTTTGGGATGAACATCCTTCGAATGGTGCGAGAGTATGAACGGATTTCCAGGAAAATTGCAGACGACAGGAAAGAGGAGTCAAAGAGGCCCTCTAAGGCTCCAACCTCCAAGTGGCCTCAACAACCCTCTAAAAGGATGCAAATGACCAGCGGTCTGCTAGGAATATAAATTTAATTTTAGTGACTGCGGATGTGCACTTTATTTTAAATTATTCTGTGCATGTGCAGAGAACAATTTATATGGAACAGCGCATGCACACTCTGCACGCAGGTTGCAAACCAGCAGTGATGGGTGGAGGCTAAAACATACGAAGAACGGTTGCAGGAATTGGGTATGTTCATCTAGTAAAAAGAAGGACTAGGGATGACATAATAGTGGCGTTCCCATTTTTGAGGGGCTGCCATAAAGAAGAGGGGGGTCAACCTATTTTCCAAAGCACCTGAGGGCAGGACAAGAAACAATGGATAGAAATTAATCCAGGAGAGAAGCAATCTATGACTAAGGAGAATTTTCATAACAGTGAGAACAATTAACCAGGGGAACAGCTTGCCTTCAGAAATTGTGGGTGTTCCATCACTGGAGACATTTGAGAAGAAATTGGACTGTCACTTGTTGGGAATGGTATAAGGCCGTGATGGTAAACATATGGCATGTGTGCCAGAGGTGGCACGGATCGCCCTCTCTGTGGGCACGCAAGCCGTTGCCCCAGCTCAGCTGTGCTGTGCATGCGCCTCCCGCTGGTCAGCTGGTCTTCAGATCTCTGCCGTGCATGTGTGTGGGGGGGGGGCACATGTGCAGGGCAGGGCACATGCGGGGGCAGGTGTGCATGCTGGGGTCGTGTGCATATGCAGGGAGGAGGTGGTATGCAGGGGGCACGCACCCACGTTTTGGGACGGGGTGCATGTGGGGCCATGCAGGGGGTTTTATGAGTTCTTTGGGTACTCGGTCCGGAAACATTAGCCATCACTGCTATAGGGCCTCCCACTTGTGCAGGGGGTTGCACTAGAAGTCCCTTCCAACTCTGTTGTTCTGTTACTTCGCTGTCCAAGGAAGCTTTCTGTCCAGCTATATCGTTATGTCCTTGAAAATATTTTAGAGAAGTTCTTTCTGTTCTTTCCAACGATCCCATGCCACATTGCTTCATCTGGGCCTTTCGAAGGGCAACAGCACTTGTATGCAAGGACTCTGTGGTGACTGGGAGCCCCAACTGTCTGCTCCTCATCTCTGCATTGCATAAAAGGAAGCTACCTGGAGATCATCCTCATTCCTGAGTTGAGAGAGAACCAGTGAAATCAGGGCTGGGCTGCTACAAGTTCGCCCAGGTTCTGGAGAACCTGTAGGTAATGTTATGGCCGATTCAGAGAACCTCCAAATCCCAGCCCTGGCTGGCCCCACCCACCCTGCCCCTCCCCTCTCGGCTCTCCCCTCCCCTCCCGGGAGTGTCCACGCAGCCCATTTTGGATGCAAGATAAGTGCAGGGCCCACGCGGAGGCTCAGGGAGTGGGCGAAATAGACCTCCCTTTATTGTCAGAGTACAACATGTGAACGATGAGATTGGCAGTCAAGGGAGACAAGGGAGATGGGATCACTTGTGCACCCCTTGCCATCTCTTTTCTGCCCCCTTATGTACACAAATGGGTTAAGGGTGGAATAAGCAAACACCACTTTTTTAGGAATGACCATAGTAATTACTCAGAGAATTGTTTCCAATGGCTCTAGAAAGTTCTGTCTTTTTGATAGCTAGCCAGATATATATATATATAAGAAGTAAATTATTGCCTTTTGTTTATGGTTTCCTCTCTCCATCCTTTGACTGCATTTTGACCTGTTTTTGCCAATTAATGTTTGCTGATTTTTTTTAAAATAAATAAACATCAAGCTATGCTACTAGCCAAAATGAGTGGCGACTCCGGAGCCCGGGGGAGGAAGTTTTTGCCCTCCCAGAGGCTCAAGGAAAGCCTCTGGAGGCTGGGGAAGGCAAAAACGCGCCCCCCCTCATTGTGGTGCAGGAGGCCACACCCACCATGGCCACGCCTACCCAGCAACCGGGCAAAGAACCCATTGCTGAAATTTTTGAAGCCCACCCCTGCATGACATGAGACGGTTCAGGAACCAACATTTTTGTATTAATATTTTAGCGTATTATTTTGTGGAGAGGGGGGGGAGAAAGAAAGAGAGAAACCAAGGGTAGGCATTGCTTAAGGCAGGGAAGAATTGAAATCTATCTGCCTGTGCTCAGGCTGGGAACTGCAACTGTCTTGTGGTGGGTGGATGTCAATTACTTTGACTTCCAAGAAGTCTCTTGTGCAATTTATGGTGGGGAGTCCCCATCATTTTCAGCCCTCAGATGTGGCAATTATGAGCCAGTGACAGAAAGACATTGAGCTTCACCTGCTGCAATTGAAGGATTCTATTCACTCATTTGATTGAATAATGGTATCGACTTCTCGATGACTTCACTGGTTCTTTTGCTAGGTTCTCCGCTGCCTAGAGCAGAAGCTTCTGGAAGTTGTAGCAGCTTCCTTTGCCTCTGAACTCCTTCCGTGACCTCCTTTTTCTGGCCCCAATATGTTCTGACCTTGGTTTTGCCGCACGGAGCTGAGTCCTCATCCCGATAAACCCCTTTTATTTAATTTACAGTGAATTCCTCTCCAGCAAAGTCTTTCCTCTCCCACAGTTTTTCAAGATAGTTCACAATTACCGACTTTTATTGGAGAGTCGCCAGGCTGATATATTTCAGATGCCACAATACTTGACAAGAACGCAAGAATAAACTGATTGTCCCCTGCAAACACCTCTCCCCTTTCGCTGCTCTTTTATTCCCTATGGGAGGGGGCCATTCACTGTCCACCTGTGGCCTTACTCCCAAGTCGACCCTTGTTCCTTAACTGTTCCCTTCGTCTGGCAACTCTGCACATGCACACACTGGGAACAGGCTCCAGCTGTTCATCTGCCTCACAGATGTCTGACTCTGAAGGCAGCTGATAGTTGGCATACGGCTCTGGACCCCTCTCTGCCTCCAACACAGAGCCTTCCCCAGACTCCAGGACTGGCCCAGGTTCCTCCCCAACCTCCTCACTGTCTGAATCTGCTTCCAGCTCTGCTGGTCCCGAGCAGGCCATAATACCTGTGGCTCTTTCAAAGTTTTCCTTTAGCTAGAACATCCTCCCTTGGATGCAACAATGGACATATCCAGATCTAACACACAAGTCCAGATTCTTTCTCTTGAGGTGGGACTCGTCAGACGGATATAGACCTGGCTGGTTCCTCACTGTGCAAAGCCATCATCTGTTAAACCAGGAGTCTCCAAAGTTGGCAACTTTAAGACTGGTGGACTTCAACTGCCTGCATGGCTGGCTGAGGAATTTTAGAAGTTGAAGTCCACCAGTTTTAAAAGTTGCCAGGTTTGAGGACCCCTGTGTCAAACAAACAGGTGACATGTCATGATAAGCCAAGGGTGTCAAACTCAATATCATTGAGGGATGCATAAGAGTTGTGCTTTACCTTGAAAGGGGGTTGGCCGGGGTGGTGGTGGCTAACTCGACGTCACTCACTGAGGCTCCCTTTTGGCTGTAACGACCTCCTGCAGGCCTCTGTCATCAAAAATAGAGCTCAGGGAAGCTGTGTGTGGCCCTCCTGGGCTTCGTTTTCTGCCACAGCAGCCTCCCGCAGCCCTCTGCCAGTAAAAATGGAACTCAGGTGGTTCTTCAGAGCTTTGTTTTTGCTGGCATAGCATCGCAGGCTGGTTCTTCGCCGTTTCCAGGGAGGGCCTGCAGGCCCAATCTAAGCAACCCACAGGCCGGATCCAGACCTGGGGCCTTGAATTTGACACCCCTGTGATGAGCCAATACCATGTTTAGAAAACACAGTGCATTCACTCAAGCCCCATGCTAGGTTGCACTATGGCCAAGTGTGATGGTGAACAGACATTCCTATCTTGCACACTATTGTACATTGGGAAGAAGGCAGCCTATAAGTCCTCCCACAAAGGAAAGACTGTGAAGCCTCAGCACCAGGGGTGAAATTCAACCACCTCGGCCTGGCTCAGAGAGGTGGTAGGGACAATTTGAATTGGTTCACAGAGCGGTAAAAATCACCCTTTTTGGCCCCGCCCATGCCCTCTCCCATGCTCGCTGGGGAATTCTGGGAGTTGAAGTCCACAAGTCTTAAGTTGCCAGGTTGGAGACCTCTGACTTAAAAGGAAAGACCCAAAATACTGTTGGCAATTTTGAGCTGACTCGGCTATAGCCTATCCTTGGAGACACAGTTCCCTAATTTCCCTATGTATATAATATGTATATGTATATATACATATTAATCACAGATAAGAGTCTTATCAAACAAAAAAACAAACTCTATCCAGCTATCAACTCTTGTCTATTTTATTAGGCACACAGAAACTCCCATTAGCCCCAAGGTTACGAGGATGCTGGGACATGTAGTTTAATAGCAAACGGGAAAGCACCAGGTTGGGGAAAGCCAGTAGATAGATCAGGGGTGAAATTCAGAAAGAAGATGTACCAATTATTATACACAAAACAATAAAAGAGATACACAAATACTTACATAAGAGCAATAAGAGTCTTATATTTTTTGTTGTTTTTGTCTATAATAATTGGTATATCTTCTTTTTATAAGTCATCAGGGCAAAGAAGTGATGTCGACTTGGCCACGCCCGCCCACCCAGTCACATGACAATCAAGCCGTGCCCACCAAGCCACACCCACAGAGCCAATAGGGGAAAAAAATTGAATTTCACCCCTGACAGCACCACATGGAAGCAAACCTGGGAAACCTGCAATGCTCCAATACTAATCCAGCAGAAGCTGCTTGGAAATCTGGTCTAGAGAAGAACCCCATGATTCACCCCTTCCTTTTTGGGGTGCAGGGCTGCTTGGCCCTTTGATGGTCTCCCATTTCCGCCTTTCCGATCCAGGAGAAAAGAGCCTTCGGATGAAGAGTGGAGGAAGCTGCTGTTCCCTTTGAAGACAGCCGAGCTGGAAGGTTTTCCTCAGTCAGGTATTGTTGTGTTGATATGATCTTTATTGCCTGGTTCAAAATTCGCTCAAGGTCGAAGCTGACAGACATAATAGAGAAAAGAACTCTAGCTCTGAATAGTTCTTGACCATTTATTTTTTTTCTAGATATAAGAAGTACGGTATCCCTCAAGTTTAGCTGATCTCCTGATGATTCTATGACAGTTAACCGGCCCACAAATATCCCAGAGAGATACTGAAAACCCTGCCCTTGGGTGCCCCCTTGGGCACATCTGGATTTTTACACTTCAGATTCAGCAATACGTTGGATTGTTTTCTTGGCCACATGCCGTATTTTCGGAGTATAAGATGCACCTTTTCCCCTCAAAAAAGAGGGTGAAAATCTGGGTGCGTCTTATACACTGAATACAGCATTTTGGCCTCCTGAAACCCTGCCTCCTTTGCAAAAATGGCCATGAATAGCCTTTAGGAGGCTTCCAGAGTGCTCCTGGGGACTGGGGAGGGCAGAAATGAGCAGAAAACAGGCCGTTTTTGCTCATTCTTGCCCTCCCAGCCCACAGGAGCACTCTATATGCCTCCTAAAGGCTATGCATACCCTTTTTTTAAACAAAAAACAGGCCCGTTTTTACAAAAAAATGGGCTGCTCTTGAGAGTCTGCAGAGGGCAAAAACTTTTTTCAAAAATTTGCCTCTTCAAAATCTTGGTGCGTCTTATACTCCAAAAATACGGTAATTGATTTGCCAGTGTCATCATATTCTTCTGAGACTGTCCAGTCTCTCCCATGATTACTGCACTGAATCTCCAGGCAGTGGCTCATCTAAGCACTAACCAAGCTTTTTGGAAATCTGTCAAAGCACAGCCAGAGAACTGAGACTCACAGCAACTCCAAGAATATGGAAATGTCCAGGGTGCCAAGCCCATAACCAATATGGCGCTTAGAAGATGTAGATTTCATTCAAGCTAGCAGATCTCCTTCCTTTCCATCTCACAACTGCCCATTTCTTTTCCTCCAGGTGTCTTCTGCCTCACCAACATCTCCCTTTTTAATGATATTGTAGATTGGAATAAATATGGCAAGGCTAATGTCATAATCACTCACATTCATTTTGCAAACGGTGACTGCTTTTCTATAAGCAATGATGATTCTGATGGTTAACTTCCTCAGTTATTTTCCAGAAACAATGGTTGTTGTCAATGTTCCCTCTAAGGTGCGCAGCTACGCGGCCGCGCACGTGGCAAGAAAACACCGCGCTGCAGTTTTCAACTGCCGCACAGTGATTTCTATTGCCACAGGCTCCAGAAGCTGGGGAGGTCCTTTGCAGGCAGCTAGAACGGGCTGCCCGCAAAGGACTTCCCCGGACTTGCTTTGATGAGCATGGGGCAACTGAGGGTAGTTGTGAAGCCCCAAAGCCCCCACCGCCACCAGAATAACTGCTGCCACTTCCTCCTCCTCTAACAGCACTGCTGGATTTGCCGCCCGGCGCTGTGGCTGAGGTGAAGCCGCCAAAGCTCCAGCCGGCATCCCCGCGCGTGGCAGCGGCACCTCCCCTCTGCTCGGAGCACCTGAGCTCAGCGCTGCGTTACCCCTGCCCCCTCCTCCTCCTCCGCCGTGCTTTTGAGGAGCCATGAGGCTGCGGGAGCCAGTAGGAAGGCGGGGGGGGGAGCAGGGGAAAAAAAGCCTCATGGCTCCTCAAAAGCACGGCGGAGAAGGAGGGGGTAGGGGTAACGCCGCGCTGAGCTCAGGTGCAAATCTGGTGGTGCTGTTGGAGGAGGAGGTAGCAGCAGTTATTCTGGTGGCAGCTCGTCGGCATCTTCAGCAGCAGCCCTGCCCACGATGAAGAAACCAAAGATGGAGCAGATCCATGCAGATGACGTCGCTGCAACATGACTGGAGGAGGAATTCTGGGAGTTGAAGTCCACAAGTCTTAAAGCTCTCAGGTTTGAAGACCCCTGGGGTTTTTTTCCCTAAAGGGTTAGGGGTGAAAGGATCTTGTAACTTGACAGCTTTAAGACTTGCATGCTGAGTTCCTGAGCCAACATGACTGGAGGAGGAATTCTGGGAGTTGAAGTCCATAAGTCTTAAAGCTGTCAGGTTTGAAGACCTTTGAGGTTTTTTTCTAAAATGTTAGGGGAGCAAGGGTCTTGTAACTTGACAGCTTTAAGACTTGCGTGCTTCAAATGCCAGAGTTTCTGAGCCAACATTTTGGTTGCTAAGCAGGAGCGTTGTTAAGTGATACTGTTATTATATAACACTTTTAATTAAGCGGGTACCTTGAAGAAACATAACTTTGAGTTTCAAATAATACTGATTTCGTTGTTGTCTTAGGTGACATCTGTGAAAAAAATTAAGGTGCTCAGGCATGAAAATGTGCCGCTCAAACACTATACTTTTCTGCTCACATTGAAAAAAAAATAGAGGGAACATTGGTTGCTGTTGTTGTTGTTGTTGTTGTTGTTGTTCTTCTTCTTCTTCTTCTTCTTCTTCTTCTTCTTCTTCTTCTTCTTCTTCTTCTTCTTCTTCTTCTTCTTCTTCTTCTTCTTCTTCTTCTTCTTCTTCTTCTTCTTCTTCTTCTTCTTCTTCCTCCTCTTCCTCTTCCTCTCCTTCTTCTTCTTCTTCCCCTTCTCATCCTCATCCCACACAAAATTTAGCAAAGCAAGAAGTGAAACCATTGGTAAACAGTTTGAAAGAGGCGGTGGTGAGGCCCCTGCTCAAGAAGCCTTCTCTGGACCCAACGGAACTAGCAAATTACCGTCCTGTCTCCAACCTTCCTTTCTTAGCGAAGGTTGTTGAGAGTGTGGTGGCTCAGCAGTTTCCGCGCCACCTGGAGGAAGCTGATTATCTAGACCCACGCCAGTCCGGCTTCCAACCCGGTCACAGCACGGAGACAGCCTTGGTCGCGTTGGTGGATGATCTCTGGAGGGCAAAGGATGGGGGTTGTTCCTCCATCCTTGTCCTATTAGACCTCTTGGCAGCCTTCGATACCATCGACCATGGTATCCTATTGCGCCGTCTGGAGGGGTTGGGGGTCGGGGGCACCGTATTACGATGGTTCCGCTCCTACCTCTCTGGCCGGACGCAATGTGTGTTGGCAGGAGAGGAGAGGTCGACTGCGAGGCCCCTTATCTGTGGGGTCCCACAGGGGTCGATCCTCTCGCCTCTCCTGTTCAACATATATATGAAGCCGCTGGGCGAGATCATCCGTGGTTTTGGGGTGGGATACCATCTGTACGCTGATGACACTCAGCTGTACATTTCCACCCCAAACCACCCCAACGAGGCTGTTGAAGTGATGTCCCGGTGTCTGGAAGCCGTACGGGTCTGGATGGATGACAACAGGCTCAGGCTCAACCCCTCCAAGACAGAGTGGCTGTGGCTTCCGGCTTCCCGGTTCAACCAGCATATGCCATCGCTGGCCATCGGGGACGATCAATTAGCCCCGGTGGAAGGGGCGCGCAATTTGGGCGTCCTCCTTGATGCCCAGCTGTCTATGGAAGATCACGTGGCAGCCGTGGCGAGGGGGGCGTTCCACCAGGTTCGCCTGGTGCGCCAATTGCGGCCCCTTTTGGACCGGGAGGCCTTGGGCACAGTCACTCACGTGCTGGTGACGTCTCGCCTGGACTACTGTAACGCTCTCTACATGGGGCTCCCCTTGAGGTGCACCCGGAGACTGCAGTTGGTCCAGAATGCAGCCGCACGGGTAATTATGGGGAGATCGAGGTTCTCCCATATAACACCCATCCTGCGCGAGCTGCACTGGCTTCCTGTGGCCTACCGGGTGCGCTTCAAGGTGCTGGTTACCACCTTCAAAGCGCTCCACGGCACAGGGCCTAGTTACCTGCGGGATCGCGTCCTGCCCCATACATCCCTGCGACCTGTCCGCTCACACAGAGAGGGACTACTCCGGGTGCCGTCCTCCAGAGAGTGCCAGAGGGCGACGCCCAGGAGTAGGGCCTTCTCTGTAGTGGGCCCCACCCTTTGGAATGACCTCCCCCCAGACATCAGGACAACAACCGACCTTCGCTCCTTCCGTATGAAGCTGAAAACCTACCTGTTTCGACTAGCTGACCTGGCATAATACTACAATCTCTCCAGCCCAGGGCATTTTTAATTGGTAATTTTAGTTTTTAAGGGTTAATTTCACTGGGGTTTTAACTTTTTTAGGTATTGTAACTTATTTATTTATTCTTACCTCCTCTGTACGCTATATAATACTTTTGTACGTCGCCCCGAGTCCCTGTGGGGAGAGGGGGTGACTAATAAGTTCAAGTAATAAATAAATAAATAAATAAATATACTAGATAGATAAACAAAAGGTAACAAAATAAGAGGGTTAAAAACTGAAATTTAAGTGAAACATATTAGGAGGGGAAACATCATAAAGAGAATGGTACCAATTTGAAACTGCTATAAGTAGGAACATGAAGTTCCAATGTGTTATGTAAATGTAGTCTACGTCTACGTTTTTTGTATTTGTATGTTTGAAAATGAAAAATGAAAAATAGAAACCATACCTTAAGATTAGTTCAGTCCCAGTTTGTTACTCCACCTTTTTTCTCCAAGCTGCATGAAAGATTCCTGTAGCAATACAAGGCTGATGCTGCCCCCTGCGTTGGCAAGTGGGGCAGATGTGGTGGCAGATGTCCTTGCACCCACGCCTTTCACATCTGGTTGCTCACCGAGTTAGCAATGGAACTATTACTTAGCATTTCAACTGGCCACCAGGGAGCATTCCGGCAAAAAGGCCATTATAAGCCATGGGCTGCCAATTAATTCTTTATCTCGTACCAGGAAATAGAAGATTAAATTGGTTTCAAGAATGATAGTTTCATTACCAGCTTACTGCATGAAACTTGCTCATTTGTACACTTCGTTTCTTCTCCTCCTGGTGCCTGAAGGGCATGGAGAAGATGATGAGGGAGATGGTCTTCATTCACAGAAGCACTGCGGTGCTTGCAGGATGTGTGCAAGGTGCAAAATACAGACCATTGTTGTGGATGTTCTTCCCCAGATAAACCATTCAGGATTACATAATGAAGGAAGGATGCTAATGATGAAAGTGCAAATAAAGACATTGTTTCCCAAAACCAAACCAGTCCACAGAGTTGAGTTCTAGGAGAAACTAGAACACAAAAAAAAACAGAGTTGGAAGGGACCCTGGAGGTCCTGCAGTCCGACCCGCTCCTCAAGCAGGAGAGCCTACATCATTTCAGACAAATGGCTATCCAGTCCCTTCTTAAAAGCCTCCAGTGATGGAGCATTCACAACTTGAAGTAGAGGGCAATCTGAGCCCACAAACACTTTTAAAAGAAGACCCCCAGCTTCATACATTTGCAGAGGTTTCTCAAGGAGGAGGGAGCCTTAGTCCAGGGCAATATCCATGCTGCACAGCCGAAAAACCATGCCAATCTCAGGATTGTCTACACGAATTAGTCCTAGGTACCTTTTTGTAAATGGGGCTGAGTATGTGGGAAGGCTTCATTTTGTGTGTCAGGAAGTTTTTTCTTCTTTCCGAATAAGACGATGTAAAGCAGCTGCCTGATGGTATAAATTGGAGTGAATGGGGTGAGAAATGGTCCATGAAACATTTTTTGGGGTTTTACCTTTTTGCAGAAAGGCAGAATGAAGCAAGCCATGTAACTTCTCTTTGTGCAATTATCTTTGTGTAAAAATGGTAAGAAGTCTGGAGGCTAAACCATATGATGAATGGTTTAGAGAATGAGGTATGTTTTACCTAATCAGGGTTTCTTGGGGGAAGGAGGAGGAGGAGGAGGAGGAGGAGAGGAGGAGGAGGGGAGGAGGAGGAGGAGGAGGAGGAGGAGGAGGAGGAGGAGGAGGAGGAGGAGGAGGAGGAGGAAGGAGAAATTGAATTAGCTTCCTGAGGGCAGAACAAGAAGTAATGGGTGGAAGATCATTAAAGAAAGTTCAAACTAGAATTAATTGGTGGAACAACTTTCCTCCAGAAATTGTGGGTGCTCCATCACTGGTGGTTTTAAGAAAGATTGGACAGCCATTTGTCCAGAATGCTATAGGATGTCCTGCTCCAACAAAAGGTTGGACTAGAAGACCTCCAAGATCCTTTCAACTTTGTTATTTTAGGTTCTAGGTTCCTCCATCTCTCCGAGTGAGAGGTCACTTTGCATGAACAGGTCAACTGAGTCTCCTTACAGTTACGTACAGAGGAACACTGATCACTCTTCTCACCTCATTTTAAACACCCATCTTTTCATTAACACTAAAATGCTGGAAAAGTAGTTTATTGCCTCAAATACCCTATCATAATGAAAGCTGTCACAGCACTAGACTAATAATTTTTCAGATGATGAAGGGGAAAAAAACCTTTCGAGTCACTGCCATTTTAGCAACTAATTGAATTCCCATTTGCAACAGACATTAAACATGGTTTTCTGGGCATCTCCAGAGAAGCAATGAGCAATCACATTGACAAGTAGGCAGTGCTTCGCTCCAGTTAAAGAGAAGAACCGATTTTATTTCCAGGATTACAGAGGTTCCCTGCATGGAGGTATAAAAGGGCTGTCCAGGGCGGTTTGTTCTTTCTATTCTCCCAACTGTTTAGGGATGATATTTGTACCCTGGTGCAGTTCACCTGCATTGACAGGAATGCAAGGAACCCACTCGTGGGAACCCTCTGTTAAACTCATTTGTTAAAATCCATTGCTTTGCTAAGGGCCCTAGGCAAATCAGTTTGGAGGGGGAACAACTGCTCAGAGTTGCTTGGCAGAGTGAGATGGGGGATATATAATTTAATAAATAAATAAACAGCAGCCCTTGGAATATGCCTTTCCCCTCCTTTGCTCAGTTCTCTGTGGGGTTGCACCTCCCCTTTCCTCCTGTTTTTTTTTAAGAATGGACCAGAGACTTCCTGGCTGTGCTGAAGATAGGCAGACCCCCTTCTCTCCCTCATACACACATACCACATACACAAAGACTGCAGCTGGAGAACCACCTCTGGGAAACCATTCCTGTACAGGCTCTTTTATCCTTATATCTGTCTCTTTAGTTCCTTTACTCCATGGCTAATCCAGACTTTTCTCCAAGACTTCTTTCCTCTCCCCTCCCCTCCCCTCCCCTCCCCTCTATTCTATTCTCTTCTATTATCTCCTCTCCTCTCCACTAGTCTAGTCTAGTCTAGTCTAGTCTAGTCTCTCCTCTATTCTATTCTACTCTACTCTATTCTATTCTATTCTATTATCTCTCCTCTCCTCTATTCTTTCTTTTCCATTCCATTCTCTCTTCCCCTCCCCTCTCCCCTCTCCCCTCTCTGTCTTCTCTTTTCTCCCTGTCTTTCTCTTGACTTTCTCTCTCCCTTTCTCTCTTTCTCTGTCTCTCTCTTTCTCTCCTTCTGTCAGGAGGGAGCTGCTCCAGCCCCAAATGTGCCAAAGGGCACTATTAACTTCTCCTGTCCTTGGGTGACTCTTTCAGCTGACATGTATTTCAGTTCTCCAAATCTCTGCCAAGAACCAGAATGGCTTCTCTCTCTCAACTCTTCTGAATCTGTATTTCAGGTGCAGCATCCCCCAGGGATGAGCAGGCAATTGCTTAGGAATGCCAAAATACCACTCACACTTAGGAGTATGCTTGCATGCACATTCAAATACACACACAAGCAAAAAAAAAAAAAAAAAAGCCACACACACAACAATGCATCTGTTCTCTGGTTTGTACCCAGCAGCAAAACCGTAATGAAATTAACTTGTGTCATTTGTCTTTTTTTAAAATTTGTATGGACTCCCTACTTTAAAAGACTTGGGATGAAATTTAATATTCCTTTCCTGATGGCAAATAAGGAGGTGAGTTAAAAATATGTCCTGGATGAAGGTGAGATCTGAAAGTGACCATCTAGTTTTGTATGTCCAATCACACTTGGTGAATAATGAATATTCTATTCTGTTCTGTTCTTCTCTGCTCTGCTCTGCTCTACACCCAACAGTCGCTAAACCAGCCAGTTTCCCATTTCTCCAATCTGTTGATTTCTCCTAGTCTCCAAGTCCCTGGCCTATCCTGTATTTTCAGATCAGATCATGAAGGGCATCAAGACTAAAATGCTTGCTCATGATGAGCTTATGATGGAAAAGTTTTCTATGAATAACAGAATATCAGCGTTGGAAAGGACCTCGAAGCTCCGCTACTCCAAGCCCCTGCTCAAGCAGGCGATCCTATAACATCCCAGACAAATGCCTGTCCAATCTCTTCTTAAAACCCTTCAGTGATGGAGTACCTATAATTTTTGGAGACAAGCTGTTCCACTTGATTAATAGTTCTAACTGACAGGAAATGTCTTCTTATTTCTAGGTTGGTTCTCTCCTTGATTAATTTCCCTCCATTGCTTCTTCCCTCTTCTTTGTGGCAGCCTCCGAAATATCGGAAGATTGCTATCATGTCTCCCCTAGTCCTTCTTTCTCTTAAGCTAGACATACCCAGTTCCTGCAACCGTTCTTCATATGTTTTAGTCTCCAGTCCCCTAATCATCTTTGTTGCTCTTCTCTGCACTCTTTCTAGAGTCTCCACATCTTTTTTACATCGTGGCGACCAGAACTGAATGCAGTATTAGTTTTCATCCATTGCTTCTTGATCTGCCTTCAGGTGCTTTGGAGAATAGCTTGACTCTCTTGTTCTTTGTGGCAACCCCTGAGATATCGGAAGACTGCTATCATGTCTCCCCTAGTCCTTCTTTTTCTTAAGCTAAACATACCCAGTTCCTGCAACTGTTCTTCATATGTTTTAGTCTCCAGTCCCCTAATCATCTTTGTTGCTCTTCTCTGCACTCTTTCTAGAGTCTCCACATCTTTTTTACATCGTGGCGACCAAAAGTATACAGGGTTGGAGTTTATTGTGCAGCAAACACTGCCTTTTTTAAAAGCTTCCACAGGGGGTACTAACTCTGCTGAAGAAAAAGCTGTTTTTCTGCATCCGTGTTTTGTCTCCTTTGTGAGGACCTTCTTCAGATGTCCAAAGTTCTGGTCAGAGGAACCAAGATGCAAGATCCAGTTATGCTTTATCTGCCGTGCCCCTGCCGCAGTGGTGTAGTGGTTAGAGTGCAGAACTGCAGGCTAATTCTGCTGATCACCGGCTGCCAGCAGTTTGGCAGATCGAATCTCACCAGGCTGAAGGTTGACTCAGCCTTCCATCCTTCCCAGGTGGGTAAAATGAAGACCCAGAGTGTTGGGGGCCATAGGCTGACTCTGTAAACTGCTTAGAGAGGGCTGGAAAGCACTGTAAAGTGGTATATGTCTAAGTGCTATTGCTATGTGCAAAGTTATTGGAGAGGATGAGAATGAACCAACATAGCAATGGTTTTGATAAAGCATTCCTCTGTGCCTAGATTCCCTTATTTAAGACAAGCTGGGAAAGCCCTCTTCTCAGCCTACAGAGAGCTTGCACTGCAGAGCTGCAGAAGGCCACTGAGTGGCACCAAAGTATCAGCATTTGGGGGTATTTCTGGGCTGCCACCTCCTGGCCATTCTGGATGGTGCAAAGGAAGTTAGAAGCCCCCATTGGTCCTCGCCACAAGCCAGGCCTTGGCAACTTTCGTCGGCCAGGTTCAAGGGGCATAATCAGTTTTTACCGTGCCAAAAGCTTGTGACTCCTTAGTAGGGAAAGACATTTGGGGAACCAGAACAAGGATTAGCCAAAGTCCTCTTTCTGCATCTGGAAACTGATGGCTTAATCCCCTGTTCTTTGAGGTGGAAACAATGAGACAATCTAAGAATCAGAACCAAGAAGGAGCACTGGGTATGTCTAATTTAATGAAACAAAGGACTAGGGGAGATACGATAGCAGAGTTCCAATATCTCAGGGGTTGCCACAAAGAAGAAGGAGTCAAGCTATTCTCCAAAGCACTTCAGGGTAGGACAAGAAGCCATGGATGGAAACTAATTATGGAGAGAAGCAACCTAGAACTAAGGAGGAATTTTCTGACAATGAATCAGTGGAACAACTTGCCTCCAAAAGTTGTGAATGCTCCAACACTGGAAGTTTTTAAGAAAATGTTGGATAACCATTTGTCTGAAGTGGTTTTCTGCCTAAGCAGGGGATTGGACTAGAACACCTCCAAGGTCCCTTCTAACTCTGTTATTCTACTCTACTCTACTCTACTCTACTCTACTCTACTCTACTCTACTCTACTCTACTCTACTCTACTCTACTCTACTCCTACAGATGCCTTCAAGCTGAGCTTGCAGATTACCTACCCAGATGTGGCTCACCACAGCTTCTTCTGGGGCATAGCTCCCTCTCTGGTAATGATCTCCTAATGGTCTCCCACCCAGATGAGCCAGACCCTTGCCCTTGGTGGCCATGGGGCTGAGCCTCTGCCCACCTGCAGGAGGAAGAGAAGAGCCCGGGGGGGGGGGGCGCTTCTCTGTCTCTTTCCTGGGGTCACACCTGGATCTTGCATGCAACCCCTGACTTTGCAGCAGCAGGGATCTGTCGTGGGTGGTTCCAAACGTGCCCCAGACCCGGGCTTGCTGGCTGAGCATCCTGGGCTTTGTGGCTTTCAGCCTTCCACTTCGCTGCGGCTCCCGCAGCGCCGCCGAGCGCGATCGAGGCGGAGGGGATGTGGTGGTGGGGGGAGAGAAGCGAGTTCTGCGCAGGCGACGGCTCTCCGTCCCCTCCCTTCTCTCCCCCCCCCTCCCCAGGGCAGCGGGGCCGCAGCTGCTGCGAGCCTGCAGTTCCCATGGCAACGCCGGGCGGGGGCCGAGGAGCGGGGGGGGGCAGCTGCCCTTCGTTAGCATGCCAGGCGCTGCCGCGGGGCCGGAGCAGCCGGTACGGGCTCCCTACGAACAAAGGCGCGCCGGACCCGACGCGCACTGGCGCTTTGTCCGAGGGAGGGGGGGACTCAGGTGAGGCTCCCGGAGGAGCCCCCGCCTTGCTTTCCGCTCGCGAAGGTGGGTCCCGGGTTTGACCTAGGAAAGCCCCCCTCCCCTTCGGAGGGAGCAGCGAGGAAGGGTCGCCATCGGGGCCCGAGGAGGGCTTGGGTGGGAACGCGTCTCCATCCAGCTCGGCTCGCTTCTTGGTCCTCCCCCTCTCCAAGTCTCCCCAGTCTTGCTGGCAGGTCGCCTGCAGCAAGGAAGCATCCTTGCCTTGGGAAGGAGACCGCCCCCCCCCTGCCCTCCAGCCCCTCCCCCCAGAACTTCGTCTGTCATTAGGGGCGGGGGACATACCCTTCCATGGCTGCGTCTTTGCTCGGGGGTGATTCCTTTTCGGGAGTCCCCTTCTTTCTGCCCAGGACTTGTCTCTTCCCTCGGATGGTATTGAGCAACCAGCTTCTGCTCCCCCCCAAAAAAAACCTTCTCTTCCCCCACCCCTCACTGATTCTAGTTCACTTCCAGGCAGGGGTGAAATTCAGCAGGTTCTGACAGGTTCTGGAGAATCGGTAGCGGAAATTTTGAATAGTTCGGAGAATCGAAAAATACCACCTCTGGCTAGCCCCAGAGTTGGGTGGAAATGGGGATTTTGCAGAATCCTTCCCCTGGAATGGGGAGAGAATGTGGAGTGGGGAGAGAATGTGGATTTTGCAGAATCCTTCTCCTGGAATGGGGAGAGAATGTGGAGTGGGGAGAGAATGTGGAGTGGGGAGAGAATGTGGATTTTGCAGAATCCTTCCCCTGGAATGGGGAGAGAATGTGGATTTTGCAGAATCCTTCCCCTGGAGTGGGGAGAGAATGTGGAGTGGGGAGAGAATGTGGATTTTGCAGAATCCTTCTCCTGGAATGGGGAGAGAATGTGGAGTGGGGAGAGAATGTGGATTTTGCAGAATCCTTCCCCTGGAGTGGGGAGAGAATGTGGAGTGGGGAGAGAATGTGGATTTTGCAGAATCCTCCTCCTGGAATGGGGAGAGAATGTGGATTTTGCAGAATCCTTCCCCTGGAGTGGGGAGAGAATGTGGATTTTGCAGAATCCTTCCCTTGTCACTTCCACCAAGCCATGCCCACAGAACCGCTAGTAAAAAAAAAATGTCACCACTTCTTCCAGGTACTTTCTGTCTCTCAATCCATAGCCATTTGTGAACTTTTTCTCCGAGAACATTCCTCGGTGACCTGTTAAAGAGAGAACATCTGGCCTACCTCCCCCTCCTAAATGTTGCCTTTCCTATCTTCCCCTCCCAACCCTTTCAGTTATTGTTCTGCTCTGACAACTCCCCCCACCCCTTTGCAGGCTCCACTCACAAATCCGCCTGCAGTTGTGGCCTCCCTCTTGCCACTTTTTTCCCACATTGTGAAGAAGGGGGGTAACCGGGGCCTCCTTCCAGCCATCGGCTGCCTTCCTGCTTTGGTGGCAGAAAGGAAGTCTTCAACAGTCCCTCCCTAGGCTGACCGCAACCATAGTTCAAACTCTCTCCGATTCTGCCCACCATCCATGTAATCACCTTGGGTTTTTCAGCCTTCTCAAATCAGTTTTGATTCTCTTTTCTTCCTACCTTCTGGTAGTTTTTCTTCCATTTTCGTCCCATTCTTCCTGCACTTGTTTTCCTCTTTCCATCAAAATGATACATCTATGGAGATTTCTCAGCCATCCAAGTCTTGGTTGTCTTAAAGGTGCTTTTTCAAAATTGGACTGTTTTTTTTCTCCTTAAGGATATTCATTCTGGCAGGAGCATCATCTTCCCAGAACTGATGAAGCTTCTTGGATGAGAAGCAAAACGTCTTCCGCAATGAAAAAAAAATAGTCCTTTTGAAAAAGCATCTTTGAAACATCAAAACAGTAGGGTTTTTAAAATAAATATTCTAACCATTCCTTGTTCTTTTTGACTTACCTTCTTTTTCTCTATCATCTGTAGATCTTATACCATACCTTTCTTCCGCCCTCTTCTTTGTCTGCAATTGTTCTCTTATATGCATATTTTTCATCCACAACCCCTTTCGCTTCATTATTCTGTTGATTTTTCACAATTCTACTCATTTTCTTTTCATCCTGTTTTAAGCAATCTATTGACTGATCCAAAAAAGACCTACAGGTTAAGAACTTCTGCGGTAGATGATGTATCAACCTTAGTTATAGTCATGCCACATCCAGCTAACGAGGAGAAGATAATACCAGTCAATTTGATGGCACATTTTGATCAGCATGCCACTCCCCAACCAGACATTATCCCAGGGATATTCATACTACAATGTGCATGCTAGAAACTCAAAGCATTGTCTTTCAAGCTTTCTTACCAGTAATCAGGAGCTAAATGTCTATGGAGGTTCTCATTCATCCAGGTCATGGTTGTCCCAAAAGGGCTTTTTTCAAGAGGCAACTGGACTTTCTTGTTTTTCTTTGAAGACATTTTGCTTCCCAACCAAGAAGCTTCTACAGCTTCTTCAGGTGAGAAGAGACCTTTGGGACAGTAATCAGGAGGTACATCTAGTGTCCTGACTCATACAAAGCAAACTCTTGGGAATGACATCCATGCCTCTCTGTGGTTTAAGCTTGACTACGACTTGCGGTGTGTGATGGCTGCGTGTTTTAATAAAGATGCTGAGCTGGAAAGCTAACAGCTCGGGTTCAAGACCACATCGCTGCGTGACGGGAAGAGCTCCCCTTACTTTTCTCAGCTGCTGCAAACCAAGCAGTTTGAAAGCATGCAAATGTGAATAGATAAATAGGCACCACTTCAATGGGAAGAGTAAGAGCATCCCGTGTGCCTTGGCATATAGTCATGCTCCAGTGGTGGGATTCAATTTTTTTTACTACCAGTTCTGTGGGCGTGGCTTGGTGGGTGTGGCTTGGTGGGCATGGCAGGGGAAGGATGCTGTAAGATCTCCATTGCCACCCCACTCCAGGGGAAGGATGCTGCAGAAGCCCCATTCCCTCCCAACTCCATGGAAAGGATACTGCAAAATCTCCATTCCCTTCCCACTCTAGGGGAAGGATGTTGCAGAAGCCCCATTCCCTCCCCACTCCAAGGGAAGGATACTGTAAAATCTCCATTCCCTCCCAACTCCATGGAAAGGATACTGCAAAATCTCCATTCCCTTCCCACTCCAGGGGAAGGATGCTGCAGAAGCCCCATTCCCTCCCCACTCCAGGGGAAGGATACTGCAAAATCCCCATTCCCTCTCCACTCCAGGGGAAGGATACTGCAAAATCCCCATTCCCTCCCCACTCCAGGAGAAGGATACTGTAAGATCTCCATTGCCACCCCACTCCAGGGGAAGGATGCTGCAGAATCCCCATTCCCTCCCCAGTCCAGGGGAAGGATACTGCAAAATCCCCATTCCCTCCCCACTCCAGGAGAAGGATACTGTAAGATCTCCATTGCCACCCCACTCCAGGGGAAGGATGCTGCAGAATCCCCATTCCCTCCCCAGTCCAGGGGAAGGATACTGCAAAATCCCAATTCCCTCCCAATCAGATGGGACTCAGGAGGCAGAGAAGAGATGGGGGCGGGGCCAGCCAGAAGTGGTATTTATCGGTTCTCCAAACTACTCAAAATTTCCACTACCGGTTCTCCAGGACTGGTCAGAACCTGCTGAATACCACCTCTGATACTGAACACATGACCCTGGACAATGCTGGATCCCTCAGCTAAGAAACAGAGATGAGCATCCGCTGCCCCAAAGATGAACATAACCTTACCTTATTTTTTTTTTCATTGTAAGTTTAGTTCATAATGGGCACAACAGGTGCTGAACAACTGTCTGCAAAGATGCCATATTCCCCAGGGCATTGCTGCTGGCATTACTTCGTTCGTGCGTGTGCATTTGCACCCAAAAAGGTCTGCGCATGCGCACAATGTTACAAAAGGGAAAAATATATATAAATTTTCTGCAATGAACATTATTCTGCTCATGCGCAGAACCGAAAATCAAGATGGCGCCGCTGCCGATAGAACCGGTTCAGGGGGCGTGGCAGGCCAAGTTACTACCTACTTGACCAAACCGGTACGAACCGGTAAGAACCCACCTCTGATATTGCGGGAGAAAACTGTGTGTGTGTGTGTGTGTGTGTGTGTGTATAAGGGGGCCTTTCAGGTAAGAGGGAGTTTGGACTCTCTTTAGAAAAGAGCCTTTTACTAAGGTTTCTTGGTTCAAAGGAGAAAGGGACAAATGCATTCTGACCTAATTTGCTTGGCTCTTGTCCCTCCTGGTGTGTGTGTGTGTGTGTGTGTGTGTGTGTGTGTGTGTTGGGGAGAGGGGTTGAAGATCTGCTTCTTTCTTGTTTTCTGCCTCAAAAAAAAAAAAAGATTATAGCCAGAATATCACCATAATCAGGCAGCATTTCTCAAAACCCGTAGTAGTTAGGAGTCACCGCAGAGGCAGGTTTATTGGGCAACATGGTTTGTGTATAAAGTTGTCTTGGTCAGGAAGCCAGGAAGTTAAGGACTAATCTCACATACCTTGTTATACAGGTGGTCCTCGACTTATGACCGCAACAAAATTTATGTTGCTAAGTGAGAAATTCTACAACTTTTCTTGTCACATTTGTTAACCGAGTCGCTGCAGTTAAATTAGTAACACAGTTGCTAAGCGAATCTGGTTTCCCCCACGGACTTTGCTGGTCAGAAGGTCGCAAAAGGGGATCACGTGATGCCGGGACACTGCCACCGTCGTAAATATGAACCACTTGTCAAGCATCCATTTGTCAAGCAAATCACAGGACCATGGGGGATGCTGCAACAGTGGTAAGTGTGAAAAGTGGCCATAAGTCACTTTTTCCACTGCTTCAAACAGTCACTGAACAAACTGCTGTAAGTTGAGGACTACTTGTATGGTCCTTTGCATGGCATGTACCATATTTTTCGGAGTATAAGATGTACCTTTTTCCCTCAAAAAACAGGCTGAAAATCTGGGTGCGTCTTATACACTGAATACAGCATTTTTGGCCTCCCAAAACCCCACTCCCTTTGCAAAAATGGCCATACATAGCCTTTAGGAGGCTTTCAGAATACTCCTGGGGGCTGGGGAGGGCAGAAATGAGTGGAAAATGGGCCATTTTTTGCTTGGTTTTGCCCCCTAGCCCACAGGACCACTCTACAAGCCTCCTAAAGGCTTTTCATACCCTTATTTGACAAAAAATGGGCCCATTTTTGCAAAAAAACGGGCCCATTTTTGCAAAAAAAAACGGGCCCATTTTTGCAAAAAACAGGCCATTTTTTGGGGAGGTCTGCAGAGTGCAAAAATGTTTTTTTTTAATTTGCCTCTTCAAAATCTTGGTGCGTCTTATACTCCAAAAATGTGGTATGTATGGAATGTTGCTTTCAAGTTTATCAATAAATATACGTACAGGTATTTCTCGACTTATGACTTATGGCCACAATTGAGCCCCAAATTTATGTTGCTAAGTGAAAACTTTGTTAAGTGAGTTTTGCCCAATTTCGCGCCTAGTTTAGTTCAGCTCTACCAACTGTCTATAGGAGATTTGCAATGCCTTGGATTTCCCAAAGCGCCGAAAGGCAAGATGGGAAACAATGGCTGGAAACTAACCAAGGAGAGAAGCAACCTAGAACTAAGGAGAAATGTCCTAACAGTGAGAACAATTAAGCCATGGAATGACTTGCCTCCAGAAATTACCACTGGTGGCTTTCAAAAAGAGACTGGGCAACCATTTGTATGGCATGGTCTAGGGCAGGGGTTTTAAACCGAAGGCCCGGGGGCCAGATCTGGCCTGCAGGATTCTTAGATTTGGCCTGTGGGGCTGTCCTGGAAACAGTGAAGGACCAGCCCAGGATGCCTCTGCCAGCAAAAACATGGCCGCCTCAAGCTCTGTTTTTGTCTGCAGAGGGTTGCAGGAGGCCATCCAGCCGAAAACAGAGCTCGGGAACCCCGTTTTCTCTGGCAGAGTGCTCGGGCCACAAATGATGTCAAGCTGGCCATGCCCACCCCAGCCAGAGCTACCCCAGTCCCCCGAGGCCAAACACAGCCCTAATGCGGCCCTCAATGAAATCAAGTTTGACACCTCTGGTCTAGGGTCTCCTGCTCGAGCAGGAGGGTTGGAGTAGAAGTCCTCCGAGGTCCCTTCCAACTCTACAATTCTATGTTATAAATATAAGTATCTTTGCATTCATTAATTTTCCTGTGTTCTCCTGGGAAGAAATGAACCAGAACTAAGCTGCTGTAGCAAGAACTCTCTATAAACTTTGGAACATACTTAGTGACATATTAAGGGGGGAGAGGATACAGACAAACACACTTGTATATATACTGGATTGCTAATGTAACGTAGGAGTGAAGTGTATCAGTTCTAAAGTCCAGAGTTCAAGTCACAACCCTTCCCTAAATCTTCAGGGCAGCTTCATGAACCAAGGAGATCCTGGACTCAGTGCCCTTAAGGAATTTCTTTGGTTTTGGATGGACAGAGGCAAGGAAGGGATCAGGATTTTCTCAGCTGATCTTTCCCTTTGTGGTAAGACCTGCTCGACTCCAAAATTCCCAGCCAGTGGCCAAAACCATAGGAAATTAGGGAATTGAAGATGAATGTATCCAGGGGTGGGCTTCAAAAATTGCAGCCACCGGTTCACTGCCAAGTTGGGGGTTGCTTGGAAAGATGGTTTTAATGGTAGGCAGGATCACATGCTTCAAGATCCTGGGCGAAGAAAAAAAGGGAAGAGATGCTGAGAATGCGTCAGGTTTTATATCCTCTTTGGCCTTTTGAATTTGAGCTTGCATTCTGATTGGTTGCCAGACTCCCATGGGGCCATGCAGAGACAACTCTGTAGGCTGTCCTGAGTCCCAAGCTTGATTGACTCTTGATGGGTGATGATGTAATGAAAGGGCTTTGGGATTCCCATGATGGCTCTGCCTGAAGGAGGTAGATCTTGGTTGTGTAGAATAGACTGGCTCAGGCCTTAATGGCCCATTGACAAAGGTTGGGGTGGGGTGAGTTTTTGCATCCCTTTTAGGGGAAATATTCTGCCCTTTTCAATATTTCCTAAAATATTTCATTTTCTTAGGAGAGGGGTGGGTGCTAACTTCCTACAGAGGAAACCAGGAAATCTCAGGGTAGTAGTCTAGATTAGGAAGTTAGAAACAAAAACAGACACGAAACACTTTTCTTTGTGTTGTTGGCAAAAAAAATCACATAGTCTCCAGCAACTGATGTCTAAACGAAACTTGATTTGAAACTACGTGCTGAAGGCAAATATCCAACTCTGGTTTGATGTTGACAAACCACATATGAATGCATCTAATCTCAATGAATATACTGTATATCGGCCCTGAAATTGACATTTTTCTGAAGAATAAGTGAACTTCCAGATCTTCCTAAAATATGTTTGAAGTTGTCCATATGAATTCAAATATAAATATGGTCATGATCAAATGGCGGGCCTTCACTTTATTATAATGCAGAGATTGTGTTGCCTTACCCTCTCCATCCTGCCACACGGTTCTTCCAGACAACCTCTGATACTGTGCCAGCTGCAGTCGGACGTAAGCATAGTACACGAAATTGCCTGCTACAACGTCCTACCTGTCAATGACTGCTTCAGCTTCAACCTCAATAATACAAGGGCAAACAATCGATACAAACTCAAGGTGAACTATTTCAAACTCCAATGCAGAAAGTACGACTTTAGCAAACAGAGTGGTCAACACCTGGAATGCTCCACCTGACTCCATTGTTACATCTTCAAATCCCCACAACTTCAACTTTAAACTGTCTACTGTGGACCTCACCCCATTCCCTAAGAGGTCCGTAAAGCGGGTGTGCATAAATGATTTGTGATTATTTCCCTTGTTCACGTCCATGTTTATAACTTATACCTGTTTTCTTGTACATGATTGACAAACTATTTTTTTTAAAAAAAATGCAAATCATACTTTGACCATCACTTTTTCCTCCATTTCCTCCTCCTCCATCTCCTCCTTCTTCTTCCTCCTCGTCTTTCTCCTCCTCTTCCATGGAGGTGCAGCCTCATCTGAAATTCACTAGGAACTGTCAGGTTGGAAGATGAATGTTACCCGAGGATTTATCAGGAAGGAAGCTGAGCTCACCAAGCTGTACTTCTTCTTAGCACTTAATTATGAAGCAGAGCAGAAAGACAAAAGGCTTTGAGATGGTTGCCATGAGAAACAGAGTTGTGGTCACACTGTTGCCCCCCACCCACCTCTTTCTCTTCAGCCTGATCCTTCCCTCCATCCTGCAGCTTTAATTGACTGACCTGGCCATGCCTGGTCGAGCTGAACTTTGTGGGTTTGGTTTTGTTTCCTTCTTCATCCCTGCCATGCTAAGCCTACAGAAAAAGCATTAGCGACTCCTTAACTGAGAAATTTAGATCCCAGGCAAACAAGAAGCCATTTCTCTCCATTGAAAGGAAGGAATCACACAAAAGGGTGTTTTGATGTGAGGATGTTTTGATATGATCTGACCTAAGCATAGTACACAAGAATGTCTCCTACCCATCTCACCACAGGGCTTCCTGAACAGCCCAACAGAAGAGGGCTTTTCCTGCCTGTTGAGTGCAGTGGTCCTCATCATGGGGGAAAAAGACTTTGGAGCATGGGCCTTCTCTTGGCCTTTCCCCAGAGCTGGGGTGGAATTCATGGAAGTGATAAAAGACAACGTCAGAACCACATGTAGTAACACTACAATCTTCTCTTGGGTCTTGGGAGAATAAATCAAGGAGGAGCCACAATGGCACAGTCGTTAGAGTCAGTTGAAATCAACTTACCTTCACTACCAGTTCACAAATACGAGCGGGCATGCACAGGACCTTCCGTGCATGGGCAGAGCATAAAAATGGCATGTGATGACGTCCAGGTGGGTGGGCAGAGCCTCCCACCGTGGCCCCTACTGGAACCGGATAGAACAGGCTGAATTGCACCACTGGTAAGAGTGCAGTATTGCAGACTAACTCTGCTCACAACCTGGAGTTCGATCCAGATGGGCTGACTCAGCATTCCATCCTTCCAAGGTTGGTAACTGAGAACTCAGATTCTTAGGGCTAATATACAATGGTGGGATTCAGCCGGTTCACATCTATTCGAGAGAACCGGTTGTTAACTTTCTAAGCAGTTCGGAGAACCGGTTTTTGGAAGAAATCTCCTTTTGTTTTTTCCCACTTTACAGAAATAATCCTGTAAGGAAAGCAGGAAGGAAACATTCTGGTGTTTTTTCTAGCCTAATCTTGATTGCCCTGCTTACAGAAACTGCCTCTCCAGTTAGCCCTTATTACATTGTAACAGCTAAGGCGAAGCGCCCATCGACCTGAATGATGTTGAGTTGGCCATGGCCACATGGCCACATGACCACCGAACCACGCCCACCCAGCTGGTCATTAGTGCAGAGAACCGGTTGTTAAATTATTTGAATCCCGCCACTGGCAATATGCTGACATTGTAAACTCCGAGAGTGTAGTAAAGCACTGTAGGGCACTATATAAGTCTTAAGTGCTATTGCTGGTGCTATGATGCTAGACGTGGTGGTGTTTCCTTCTTTATTTGCAAGAAGAAGCACTTTCCAAGGTGGAGACAGCAAACGTTCCTTACCTAGATTGCAATTCCCAATGGTTCTGAGTCAGATGCAGCCTTTATAATCAGCGATGCATTTATTATTGCTAGCGAAGCTTTCTTTTTTTCAATACTGGAAGCTGCAAGCACACCACAGTGATAAAGAAAATTGACCCAGTGTTGTTGAGGACATCCTAGAGACAGATTTGTCTGCTACAATTTGGGTAACCACAAAGAGACCCTTTGGATGGGGAATTGGGGATTTCCCCTCTTTTTCTCAATGAATTCCCAACTCTCCGTTTAGTCTGCATTTTTTACTCCATTATGGCAAGCTTATTTTAGGAGCGAAGACCTGCCCGAACTTCAGCATCCCACTAGCTGGGTTGGCCAAGTTGTAAAGAGTTCACCTCATTTGGCTAGACACTGGTTAATCATCTCTGCATAATCCAATAGTTGACCTTCTTTAGTCTTTGGACAGAATTCCCTGTTATGTTGCTGACTTTCCACCCTGTGGAAACACAGACCATTTCTTGATCATATATCCCAAACTGTTTTCTAGCAAAAAAGGAGCAAAAGTGGTAATTGTTCTGACCGAGGCTTCCCAAGAGCATGAAGCAAACTCCTGGTCCTGACAAAAACCCCTTTTATTAATTGACTGTGAATTCTGCTCATTCACATTCAGCAAAGTCTTTCCAGGGAGGATTTACAGTCACAGACCTTATCTGGCTTGGAGAGCTGCCAAGCCGATATCTGCAAAATGTGGCAAGGAGCCTCAGAGAGTCACGAGCCAATTAAGTGAACTAATTGTCTCCTGCAAACTCCACTCCCCTTTTGCTCCTCTTTTATTTCTTCTGAGAGGGGCCATTCATCATCCACCTGTGGCCTTACTCCCAAGTCGACCCCTGTTCTTTAGCTGTTCCCTTTGTCTGGCAACTCTGCATATGCGCACGCTGGGAACAGGATCCAGCTGTTCTTCTGCCTCATTGATGTCTGACTCTGAAGGCAGCTGAAAACTGGCATACGGCCCTGCCCCCCTCTCTGTCTCCAACACAGAGCCCTCATCAGAGCCTTCCCCAGACTCTAGGACTGGCCCATGTACCTCCCAACCTCCTCACTGTTCAAATCTGCTGCCAGCTGCCAGCTCCACTGGTGGACCACAACAGCTAAAATGGGGGGGGGGGAATTAAACAGAGCTTGTTTATAAAAACTGATGACCAAAGTTTTTGCTGGATGCATAAACAATTCTGAAACTTTGTATGATGTATTTGAAATCCCTGGATATGAGGGTAGAATTTATCAAGACTGAATATATCAAGAAACAAATTGTAATGTAGCATTTCCAAGACCTAGTCTTGGAGACAGATTAAATCTGTCATCCCCATGATGGCAAGTAAGAACTCAAAGTTACTACCCAACAATTGTTTTCAAACTTCCTTCCAGAAAAACATTGAATTCCTTACAAATTATCAAATAAATAACCTGTTTTGAGGGCTGATTCATGAAAAATATGTATGTTGGGCAGTTGTGTAAAAAATAATAAGGACCGGTACAGCCAAGATGCATCTAAAATGTATTTGTTGGAAGGAACAAAACAGCCCAATAAAGGTGAACCGTATAATTTGAAACCTGGTTTTAAATATTTGTTTGCCACTTTGTACAATTATCTGTATCTGAGTTTGGGAACAAGCCATAGGTGGTATTCAGCAGGTTCTGACCAGTTCTGAAGAACTGGTAGTGGAAATTTTGAGTATTTTGGAGAACCAGTAAATGCCAACTCTGACTGGCACCACCCCCATCTATTCTAGGCCTCCCGAGCCCCAGCTGATCGGGAGCAAATGGGGATTTTGCAGTAGCCTTCCCCTGGAGTGGGGTGGGAATGGAGATTGTACAGTATCCTTCCCCTGCCACGCACATCAAGCCACACCACACCCACCAAGCCACGCCCACAGAACCGGTAGTAAAAAATGTTGAATCTCACCACTGGATCAATCCCACCTACAATATGCATTACGTTTCATATGAAGGTGAGGAAGTTGTCAAGTTGTTCATGCCCCTTTGGTGGCCTTCTCTATTGCAAAGCACAAAATGTTTCCAGTCGGATTTTTTTTTTAAAGCGAAGCGCCCTTTAGAGATGAGGAAACTGTGAAAAGAAGCTGCTGCTTCACCCTCGGAGCAATGTTCACCCGCCCCCCCCCAAAGGCCATCTAAATTGGGAAATGGCTCGAATTTGAAATATCCCCCCCCACACACACACACCTTGGGTCTCCTGGGTTCGGGCTTGTCGAACCACGAGTGCCACCAGCTATGACTTACCGCAGCCGTCTCAGCGTATCCGGCCAGTGGAAAGGAGAAAGAAATTCCATTAAAAAAAAAAATCATGAGCAAATTGAACAAAACTGAGAACCGTTAAGTCATGCAATGATCCAAATGCCAATATCTGCAGTACGGTTAAGGGGGTATAAGATTAAAGGACAGGCTCTTTCGTTTAAAAAAAAAGAAAGGAGAGGAAAGAAACGGAGAGCAGATAAGCGCTAAAGCTTTGGGACTCAAGGAGGCCACAGGAGTGTGGATGATGGATGTTAATTCAGTTCTGTATCAGAAGGTTGTTCCAAATTTTTATTGGCCCAATAAATCCTGGCTATTCTGGCACATTGCAGATTAGGGTTGTCCATACCAGAATCCAAAGAGGCGGGGTTTGGAGAGAGAAACACAGAAAGTCGTAGGATTTCATTGCATTGATTTCCCTTTACACTAGTAAGTTGCAAACCCAGCAAACAGGAGGAGAAGCGAGGGGAATGACAAAATGTAAGATTATTATATCTAAGAGGTCCTGCCCACGCATAAGTATTAAGCTGAATGGACCGATGAGAAAGCTACAGTCCACAAACGTCTCTTGAAAATAAACATTTATCTCAGATAGGAACATGATGAATCTCTGCCTATGTAGGACTGATGCCCTTGCACAGAAAGGGGGTTCTTTGCTGTGTAAACACATTGACAGTTAATCAGTGGAACAGCTTGCCTCCAGAAGTTGTGAATGCCCCAACACTGGAAGTCTTTAAGAAGATGTTGGATAGCTATTTGTCTGAAACGGTATAGGGTTTCCTGCCTAGGCAGGGGGTTGGACTAGAAGACCTCCAAGGTCCCTTCCAACTCTACTATTGTATTGACAGGATCTTGTCCCCTCTCTCCAGGGCTCAGGAACTTATCTGAATATAGAGCTACGAGTGTGACAAACGCTTTCTTGGCTCTAGGTGCAGGCTTTGCCCTCAGGGGACACAACTAAAATCTCTTGGTGGAGGGGCTCAACTCTGTCCAAAAAGAGCTGTAATGGAGCCCCTCAACTCCCAACATTTATCCACAACCCACCAAATACATAGGGAAATCCAACAGGTGTAAAATCCACTAAGGGTTGGGGTTAGGGTTAGGTCTCCATGGTTTCGGACAGCAAAATGGACATCGCCAGTGGATTCGGAGCCCAAAGGTATGGTTAGGAGAGTGCATTCTTTTTGACCATGCCTTATCTACATTTCCTGGTAAAATACATGGGAAAATCCTATTGGGTAAAATTCACTTAGGGTTAGGGTTAGGTCTCCATGATTTCGGACAGCAAAATGGGCATCGCCAATAGATTCAGAGTTTAAGGGTATAGTTAGGGTGGGGCATGCTATTTAACACTGGCTTATATACATTTCCTGGTAAAATACATGGGATCCCACTGGGGTAAAATTCACTTAGGAATACAGTTAGGTCTCCATGAATTTGCAGAGTAAAATGGGCATTGCCAATGGATTCAGAACTCATGTATACGGTTAGGAGGGTGCAGTTTTTTGGACTGCCTTATCTATGTTTCCTGGTAAAATACATGGGAAAATCCAGGGGTGAAATTCAGCAGGTTCTGACCGGTTCTGGAGAACCAGTAGCAGAATTTTTTAGTAGTTTGGAGAACCGGCAAATAACACCTCTGGCTAGCTCTAGAGTTGGGTGGGAATGGAGATTTTGCAATATCCTTCCTTCAGGAGTAAGGAGGGAATGGGGATTTTGCAGTATCCCCTGCCATGCCCACCAAGTCACACTCACAGAACCAGTAGTAAAAAATTGTGAAATTCACCATTGGGAAAATCCCATAGGTTTAAGATCCACTTAGGGTTAGGGTTAAGCCTCTATGAATTCAGAGATCAAAATGGACATGGCTAATGGATTCAGAGCCCATGGGTAGGGTTAGGAGAGTGCATGATTATCAAGCCTGCCTTATCTAGGTTTTGCGGCAAAATATATGAGAAAATACCATTGGGACAAAATTCACTTAGGGTTAAGGATTCAGTGTCACTAAAACCAACTTGCCATGGCCAAGATGCTGTGGCCAACTCATCACAGGACAAGAGTTACACTAACTTCAAAGAAATGGTGGAATAGAATCATTAAAGAAAGGATGTAAAAGGAGGGACAAAATGAAATGTGACTAACAAAGGTTAAAATAAATTTAAATAAATATTTACATTGAATCGTCGAATTCTTCTGTGGTAAGTTGACCCATGGTAAATTGGAAATGGCAAGTTGGCCCCTGCTGAGTTGTCCCAGGCCAGTTGGCCCATTCAATGTGAGTGATCATCAGCAGGAAAAGGTAAGGGAGAGAACCATAAAGTTTTCTGCTTCTGCCTTCCGCCGTCCCATACAAAAGAGCAAAAGGGGAGTTTTTCTTTTCTTTTTGGAATCAATGCTTAAAGTTTCACAAAGAAGAAATCTATGTAAGATCATTTCAAGACTCCTGCCTTACTAGTATTCTTATATATAAAACCAGCAATACATAGGTGATCATGAACGAGAAAAGGATCTACTCTAAAATTTGTACAGTACATTGCTACCCAGGGGTAGGTTCCTGCCGGCATTACTATTTGTTCAGAGCCCGAAAAGTTTTGTGAAAACAGCCTCCCCAGGCTCCAGAGGCTATCTGTTTCTCGCCTTCTCAGACTTCTGGTAGCTCATTTTTTGCCCTCCCCAAGCCTCTGCACGCATCATGCACTTACCTGCATCCAAAATGGGCCGCGTGGGGACTCCTGGGAGGGAAGGGATGGGCGGGGCCAGCCAGGATTGGGATTTGTAGGTTCTCAGAACTGCACAGAATCTTAGCTAGAGGTTCTCCCGAACCCCTGCAAACCCCCAGCAGCCCATCCATTCCCCAATGATAAGCATTTCACATCAGAATGGTCCTTTCTTCTTGTACTACTAAATCTTGCCAAAGAGATACCTTAGTCGAATTTCAGTGAGGTTGATTGAGATACATGGCGAGTCACGCTCTGGCTGCTGCAAGGTGTTAGCTCAAAGGACAATCTCCGGGTCTTTAAAATATGTCCGTAAGTGCCGTAGAACAATAGAAGCAGACAGAAGCAGATAGTGTAGCCTCGCACACCAGGAAAGAGAGTGGCGTCCCATTGTCAGAGAAAAGCTAGCAGTATAAATGAGTGAGCCCTTCGCAATCCCCCCCCCCAATCCACTGGTTAGCTGGTGGGACAAGCTTTCTTCTGAATGTCAAATGAGTTTATTATTTCATGAGCTACTCCCATTTTCCAACAGGGATATAATTCCGAGGAAAAATAAAAGGCACAGCAATAAATATGCAATGGCCCAGTGCTTTCAGAAGGTGAAACCGCTTCTTCGTACTGAGACCACCTATCAGTCTATTTGGGAACATGATGACATAATTTTTGCATCACTCTTTTTATTGCACTGTTGGATTGTTGATGACGCAACCCTTACCAATGGTGGGATTCAATTTTTTTTACTACCAGTTCTGTGGACATGGCTTGGTGGACATGGTGTGGCTTGGTGGGCATGTGGCTGGACAATCCATGCTAGCTAGCCACACACCCTGTCTTGGCCAACTCTGTGAGAACTATGTTTCAGCAAATGTATGCTCCTGTGGAGCAGACCTGGCACTCTGGATGAGGCCAGGCAATAGTAAAGACCGAGGAAGATTTTTTTCATGGGATGACCATGTGGCAGCCGTGGCGAGGGGGGCATTCCACCAGGTTCGCCTGGTGCGCCAATTGCGCCCCCTATTGCATCGGTACACCTTACGCACAGTCACTCATGCGCTGGTGACATCTCACCTGGACTACTGCAACGCTCTCTACATGGGGCTCCCCTTGATATGCACCCGAAGACTACAGCTAGTTCAGAATGCGGCCGCGCGGGCCATCATGGGGAGGACAAGATACTCCCATATAACACCACTCCTGCGCAAGCTACACTGGCTGCCTGTGGTTTTTCGGGTGCGTTTCAAGGTGTTGGTTACTATCTTCAAAGCGCTCCATGGCACGGGACCTAGTTACCTGCGGGATCGCATCTCACCTCACACATCCCTGCGACCAATCCGCTCCCATAGGGAGGGACTCCTCCGGGTGCCGTCCACTAAGCAGTGTCAACGGGCGGCGCCCAGGAGCAGAGCCTTCTCTGTGATGGGCCCAACCCTCTGGAATGACCTCCCCCCCCCGATATTAGAACTACTACCGACCTCCGCTCCTTCCGACAGAAGCTTAAGACCCACCTGTTCCAATTAGCTGGCTTAACTGATTTATAGTCCCATTTTTAACCTCCTGGCAAACATCTTACTGGGTAGTTTTTAAGGGTAATTTTTATGTTTATTTGTATTTTAATTTAAATATTGTACAGTGCATATCCTACCTCCTCCGTTTACCTATTGGTATATTTAAGTATATCTATATTTTGTATTCATACTGTTTTAATATGATTGTACACCGCCCCGAGTCCTGTTTAGGAAAGGGAGCGGTTTATAAATTAAAGATTATTATTATTATTATTATTATTATTATTATTATTATTATTATTTTGAAGGTTTATAGAATAACAGAGTTGGAAGGGACCTTGGAGGTCTTCTAGTCGAACTCCCTGCTTAGGCAGGAAACTACACTACTTCAGACAAATGGTTATCCAACATCTTCTTAAAAACTTCCAGTGTTGAAGCATTCACAATAGAGGTGATATTCAGCAGGTTCTGAACAGTTCTGGAGAACCGGTAAATACCACCTCTGGGTGGCCCTGCCCCCATCTATTCTCTGCCTCCCGAGTCCCAGCTGATTGGGAGGGAATGGGGATTTTGCAGTAACCTTCCCCTGCCATGCCCACCAAGCCACACCACACCCATCAAGCCACGCCTATAGAACTGATAGTAAAAATGTTTGAATCCCACCACTGATTCACAACTTCAGGAGCCAAGTTGTTCCATTGATTACTTGTTCTAACTGTTAAGAAATTTCTCCTTAGTTCTAAGTTGCTTCTTTCCTTTATTAGTTTCCAGCCATTGCTTCTAACCTCAGATGCTTTGGAAAATAGCTTGTCTTGCTCTTCTTTGTGGCAGCCTCTTAAATACTAGAATACTGCTATCATGTCTCCCCTAGCCCTTCTTTTCATTAAACTAGACATACCCAATTCCTGCAACCGTTCTTTAGATGTTTTAGCCTCTAGTCCCTTAATCATCTTTGTTTCTCTTCTCTGCACTCTTTCTAGGTGTGGCAAGGGAGGGGCTTCTGTTCCTAGATACTGAGACTTGATGCCTTTTGATCTCTAAGTTGAAACTGCTGTTTGACAGATGGTTTGGTTCCGTGTATCATCCTAAGCAAACTGTTTTTCACTGAGACCAAAATGGGACACCTCTCAGCCAACATCAGATGCTGCTCTCAGCACAGCTGCAACCACAAAACACCTGGGTGGGGTTTTGTGGAGGCTGGAACGAGGTCACATCTGGGGCGGACATCCTGAGCTCTTGGTAACGGTTGAGAATGGAGAGAGAATTTGCTTTTCTGTTTGGGTGAGAGTGCTAATTCCCATCATCTTAAAACCTGTTTTTACCTCTGTTTTTGAAACGATCTCAGTCCTGATGTGGTCAGATATTGTTCCTATTTATGATAAAAGGGACACAAGGCTGCAACTGGTTTGCAGAATAAGATGCATTTATCAATCCTTTCTGTTATGACTGAAGCTTCCCAAGAGCATGAAGCAAACTCCTGGTCCTGACAAAAACTCCTTTTATTAATTTACTGTGAATTCTGCTCATTTGCATCCAGCAAAGTCTTTCCAGGGAGGATTTACAGGTCACAGACCTTATCTGGCTTGGAGAGCTACCAGGCCAATATCTGCAAAACTTGGCAAGGAGCCTCAGAGAGTTATAAACCAATTAAGTGAACTAATTGTCTCCTGCAAGCTCCACTCCCCTTTCACTCCTTTTGTATTTCTTCTGAGAGGGGCCATTCATCATCCACCTTTGGCCTTACTCCCAAGTCAACCCCTGTTCTTTAGCTGTTCCCTTTGTCTGGCAACTCTGCGTATGCGCATGCTGGGAACAGGCTCCAGCTGTTTGTCTGCCTCACTGATGTCTGACTCTGAAGGCAGCTGATAACTGGCATACGGCTCTGGCCCCCTTTCTGCCTCCGACACAGAGCTCTCATCAGAGCCTTCCCCAGACTCCAGGACTGGCCCATGTTCCTCCCCAACCTCCTCACTGTCCGAATCTACTGCCAGCTCTGCTGGCCACTGGCAGGCCACCACACTTTCCAAGAAGGAGGAAGCTCAGATTTCTAGAAGGAGGGGGTGTGCCATTCTACTCCCAGAACTTTATTTGAAAACAACCTTGGCTCTTCCAATAATAAGATAATTGTCATCTTCAACTTCCTCCTTCTCCCACCAACCATGGATGGACATATCTCCTGTTTTGGTTCCACATTTCCTGGAGAACTGGGTGTAGAGGAAGTCTAATTACCAAGGGATGAGGGCTTATCTTTTTGTGGCTTTTCTTTTATCAGCAGACACGGAAAAACAACCAGATCGTTCTCTGCTTACAAAAATCGTGCTGGACATTGGGCAGCCTTCCTTTCCCTTCTCTACTTTGAAATGAGATCGGGATAGAGAATGTTCAGAAACGAAGAGCAAGGGACATTGTATACTAGTATGTCTTCAGCTAACTTTGCTTTTTTTTAAAAAAAAGAGGCAAAAAAACCCTGAGTTGTGAAATACAGATTTATTTTGGCACATCACTTTATTGTGAAATAGAAAGCATGGGTCACATCGTCAGGAAGAATGCTCTACAGCAGTGGCTTCCCACATTGGGGGCATCAGGGGCCGGTTCCATGGAAAAGGGTTTTTCTGCGCTTCGGAGGGGGGGGGGGTGTTTTTGCATGCTGCCTGTACCCCACGGATGGGGCTTCGCTTGTTTCTGTGGCCCGATTGTTGGCATGCTGTGGTCTGGTATTGGTCCATGGACCGAGGCTTGAAAACTCCTGTTGTACAGCAAAACAAAATACAATAGGCCACATCCAAGCCCACTTGGTGATCCCACAATTTATTTATTTTTTGGGCAATTTTTTTTATTTTTTTTAACATACATATAATATAATCCAAAGTATACCATTACATCTTAACAAACATTTTTTGAATATTCAATAATATATCAATTCCTCTTTGCCATCAAGCCTCTTCAATTTTTATTTCCTCTTCTGCTTTCCATACACCATATTATACTCTATTTCATCTTCAACTCTTCTCCTCTCCCTCTCTCCTCCTCCCTACCTCCTTTCTTCCCTCTGCCTCTTCTCTACTTCCCCTTGCTCTCTCCCTCCCCTCGCCTCTCTTTCCACATCTAACCCCCTCTCCTACTCTTTCCTTCCCTTCTACTTCCCTCTCTCCTGTCTCCTCTCTCTCTTTCTCTCTCTCTCTCTCTCTCTCTCTCTTTCCCTCTCTTTTTCTCCCTTCCATTCTCTATTTTATGTGGTGTATTTCCATCTTTTAGCAAACCCCATTTAATATCAGTGGCATTAATAATTATATTCAAAGAGAAAAAAGAAAAAAAACTATTTTCCATATTACTAGTTTTTCTTTTAAAGGTATACCTTTATACGAATTCAATTTGTTTCCTCTCCCCCTCCAAAACATTTTTTTTGTTGATTTCACTGACCTTTCACTCTTTAAATTTGGATCTTTCTGTCTATTCTCATTAGTCTTCATCATTTCTTCCAAGAAGAGATTTTTTACGGAGGTTTATATCCAATGCTCAGTCGGAAGGTCATTATTTTTCATTATTAGTTATTTCAACATCGGAACAGAAAGTGAGTTTTGGTGTTGCTCGTCATTTTCCATTACAGTAATTTGTTTCAACAAAACTGGCTGTGTGCGTGTATACATCTTAGATGCTATCTTCACTTACTGAAGTCCCCCCCCCCCCCACTGATTCATGAGCCAGCATTCATTGACCACAGGCATAGATTTGGCCACGGTTGAAGATGCAAAGGTTAGAATAGGTGGCCCTTAGCCCAAAGGAAGCTTAGTCCATAGAAAATAATAATAACAATCAAAAGATTAATATCTATTATGAAACTCCCTGTACATTCATTGCCTTGTAAAGTATAATGTTTGCCTGTTCATGGAAAATCTAGGCAGGGTGTTGACAGCATTCCTGGAGGCTGGAATGAGGGAAGATTTACTGCAATTGTAGAATTACCCAAAGTAGTTTTTGAAAACGCTAACTGATGGGAGGAGAGCGAGAGCTCCAGATGTAGAAAGCAAAAAGAACGCGAGTCAAAGAAGGCAGGCCCGAGAGTGTAGCTACCCCAATCAATGCCCTCTGCCAAAGGATTCTTGTCACACTTGCCATAATTAGAACTTCCTTATCTTGTGAAACTCACATACAGGGGTATATGACAATTCGTTATGGCCAACTTGCCATGGCCAACTTGCCGTCCTCAACTCACAGTGGTCAACTCACCACAGCTAACTGGGCCCCCAATAGTGGTGGGATGCTGCTGGTTTAACAACCTGTTCAGTGAGTGCACGCTTTGTGCATGTGCATGCCTAAAGTGCTTGTGCACAGTGCTGAAAATGGAGCATTAGAAGCTCAGCTGCTTACCTTCCAAGTCAGCAATGGTAAGTAGAACAGTGGGGGAGGGGGAATCAGCTGTGCCGCACGATTGAGACAAGGTAGAAAGCAGGAAATAAAGGATAGGATAGGGAAGAGGGGGGCGGAGCCAGCTGATCGTCAGCGCTACCTGTTCACCTGGACGGGTCCGCACCGGCTGAATACCACCGCTGGCCCCGAAGTTCTCAAGATTGGTGAGACACACTTCCTGGCCACATCTTCATATACAACAATAGGTTCCCGTACATTAATCCCCATATCCAGTAGGAGTTGCTTGTAACAAACCAAATCTGCTCTCCAAGTCTCTCTGACTTTGTCCAGACAATGCCAGCAATGAATCAAGTCTTTCTGGTTATATCGCCTTCCATTAAGCTAATGAGAAACAGAGTTGGGCAGGAGCAGAGGTGCATTCCTAACGATTCGGAGTGCTTCGACTGAATAGGTAGCAACTTGGCCAGACACATGACCATACAGCTTCTATCCTGGGTGCTGCCATTTTTATTTTCTGATCTGCACATGCGCAGAACAATCTTCATTGAAAAAATGTAATTCCTCCCCCCCCCACTTTTTTTTAATGGTGTGTGCATGCCAGTCCCAGAGAGGTCCCAGAGATAGGCCATTTGTAGCAAAAGTGGAAGCATTTTTGCCTCCCCCCAGCCTCCAAAAGCACACTGCAGTCTTCAGCAGGGCTGGGGGAAGGGAAAAATGTCCCTGTTTTTGCAAAAAATGGGTGGAAAATGGGCATTTTCCCTTCCCCCATCCCTGCTGAGCCTGCAGAGTGTTCCTGGGGGACGGGGAGGACAAAAACTTTTGTTTCTTACTGGGTAGTTTGCAGGCACTCCCTTAGCTCTGGCGAGGCTGGAGCCCCCCCTCCCCTCCCCCCCGGTCAAAACTTTTCACCATTTCAGTGGGCATGGCTTGGTGAGGGGGTCATGTGACTGAGTGTGCGTGAGTTATGTCGAGTTGGCCACGCCCACTCAGTCACATCCCCCCCATATAGCCACACCCACCAAACTGGTAGTAAAAAGTTTTGAAACCCACCCCTGGGAAGGAGCTTTGGGGTTGTGGGCAGGGGAAGTGAGGTGTCCAATACCTTCCAGCTGTTTCATTTCCATTCTGACGGTCAACTCATTTCAAAGGAGATTTTACCTTTCAAATCCTGGGCAAATTGATTTCCACACTGTTATTTCAACAAAGAAAAGTCAGAGAACAAATGGGAGAAATGTCCATCCTTTCATAACTCTCATTCCCAAAATACATTTACATTTGAGAATTACAATGTAAACATGATGTCTGTTTTTTCCTCTCCTTTTTTAGTTTGTATTTTGTTACGATATGAGGATAAGGCACAATGTAGAATAATATTGCAAGGAGTCTGCTTGAGTCTTGCAAGAATGATGTGAGAATCCAGACACCAAGAAAGACACAATGATGTTTTTCTATGCAATTTCCTTTTATTGCCCCCTGCTATAGACAGAAATCTTGTTAAACCTAAGCAGTTTGCACCATTAAACACATATTCTGAGAACTTCTAGGGCGGAGTAGTCTTAACTCTCTTTCATCCACACAAGCTGTCTAAACTTCACTGTCCCTTGGTCGTCTGGAATGTAGCCCCTTCCTCCTGGGAATCTGGATTATATTCCATCATATGGGCGAGTGATCTCTTGCAAAAAAACCCTGCCCCACAGGATTGCTCTTGTAAGGAAAAAAAACCCCAGAAGAAGGAGCAATAAGCAGATGCTGCCTTCAGCTTCTGGAATGAAATATGTTGAAGCTCACCAACACAACGATTTCTTTGCTTGACTTCTGCTGCGCTCTTCAGCCCAACCTGCCAGATGATATGTTCAAATGCCCCATTTTATTTTATTTGTTTGTTTGTCAAACATGTACAAGATAACAAGAATGGGTATGAACATAAACATTAACAAAGGGAGTAAATACAGATAAATGGGGACAGTAAGACAGGGACAGTAGGCATGCTTGTGCACTTATGCACACCCCCTTTAAAGACCTCTTAGGAATGGGGTGATGTCCACGATAGACATTTTGAGATTGAAGTTGTGAGGGTTTGAGGCTGTAACAACGGAGTTGGGTAGAGCATTCTAGGTGTTGACCACTCTGTTGCTGAAGTCGTATTTTCTACAATGGAGTTTGAAGCAGTTTACCTTGAGTTTATATCGATTGTTTACCCAGGTATTATTGCGGTTGAAGCTGAAGTAGCCGTTGACAGGTAGGACATTGTAGCAGACAATTTTGTGTACTATGCTTAGATCAGTTCCAGATTGTCCAAACCCAGAATTTCAAGCCTAGTGGCATAAGGGATTCTATTGTGAGTAGAGGAGCGGAGAACTCTTCTTGTGAATACCTCTGAACCCGCTCAATTGTATTAATGTGTGATATACAGTGTGGGTTCCAGGCAGACAAGCTGTATTCAAGAATTGGTCTGGCAAAGGTTTTGTATGCCCTAGTTAGAAATACAGTGGGCAGGCTTTTCTCACATCCCATCCATAAGGAAGAAAGTCCATCCTGACTTCCCGTGCCTCTTGTTGGAGATCACGATGGTTATTTCTTAGTTAGAAAATCTTGAGTGTGAGAGAACACAATTGGATGGTGAGGGAGACACAGAGATGGAAGAAACCCTTCTTAGATTTGGGTATCTCTATACCTGCTGTATTATTCACTGTTGTCCCGTGTGTGTGTGTGTGTGTGTGTGTGTGTGTGTGTGTGTGTACAATACGGTGTGTTTCCCTAGTTACCTTTCTCACACAAGGCTTGTTGTGAAGATGAAAGGAGTGCCACTTATCTGCTCCTTCTGGAGAGGATCGATGCTGCTTCTTCACCAAAAGCATTCGTCCTACGGAGTCAAAGTTTTCAGGAAGGACAGGCTCCAGCGAGTGGGAAAAGATGGTTAAGTCATATCATGCAAGCCAGCTTGAAGAAAAGGTAACCTCTTTTTTATCGAGTTGTGACCTCAATTAATCCCTCCTTACTCCGCCTCCATTTTTAGCTGCTGTTTGGCAGATGCAGTCTTGATTTTATTCAACCTTGGGAGAAAGGAGAGAACATGTGTTGTCCTAGCTGTGGACCTGTTCTTGGAGAAATGCTCGTTCGGTCTAACTCTCTCCTCAGCGGGTTCCAAAGAACTTTGCACTTGCTTCCCATGTGATGCTTTTCTTCACCTCTTCCCTCACCGCCGCTTGTCCTGTTGGGTTTCCATGGCAGCCTTGCGCATCGCCACATCCCTCCAGGCAGGGCTGGGGGAAGCACATCTTGATGGAGGAGCAAGAACAAAAGGAGATTGGAGCACATAACATGAAAAGGGACACTTTGGCTCCCTTTAACCGTGCGGGAGAACTTATCCCGACGCGGAGCGTGAATTGCAAGGATGAAGAGTGTCCCTTGTTACTTAAATTGGCTTCTTATTTTCTCCTTCGTGTGAAGGGGAATTGTGTTGCTCCTTTTAATCTCCTCCTGCTATTGTCCAATTTCGGAAGAAATATTCACTCTTCTTTTTTCTGCTGTGAAGGAAGGATTGAGCGTAGGACAGCCGAAACATTGAAGGGAAAACATTGAGCTAAGCAGAGATTATACTACCTGAGACTTCTCAGGAAACAACAACTGAATGAAAGAACTGCTGGCGACCTTCTACCGTTGCACCATAGAGAGTATTTTAACTTACTGCACCTGTGTATGGTTTGCCAGTTGCACAGGGGCAGATAGGACAGAGGGTTAACATAATTGTCCAGAATATCATTGGTTGCCTTCTCTCCTCTTTGGAAGAACGTTATAGCTCCTGCTGTCTTAAGAAAGTTCAAAACATTCTGAAAGATCCACCTCATCCTGGGCACCCTTTATTTTAACTATTACCATCTGGCAGCCGGTACAGGACAATATAAACAAGGGCAAATAGGCTGAAAACCAGCTTCAATCTCAGGGCAGTAACTCTATTGAACTCTACAGCATAGTGCAATATTAATGCAGCATCAGGGGTTTTCAATTCAATTGTACAGAACGTGAAGGTCTGTTTGTGTTTATATTTTTATAGTTATAATGTACACCGAAGATGGCATTTCATTTTGTTGTACGAGGTGCAATGACAATTAAAGTAAACTAAACTAAACTAAAAGTGATGGGTGTTAACAGAATCTCTTGAGGGAGAACATTCTTGTCTCTCGAGGAGAGCAACCAGGATGATTAGGGGACTGGAGGCTAAAACATATGAAGAATGGTTACAGGAACTGGGCCTGGCTAGTCTCGTAAAGAGAAGGATGATAGCAGTGTTCCAATATTTGAGGGGCTGCCACAGAGAGGAGGGGGCCAAACTATTTTCCAAAGCACCTGAAGGCCAGACAAGGAATAATGGATGGAAACTGATCAAGGAGAGATTCAACCTAGAAATAAGGAGGAAATTTCTGACCGTGAGAACAATCAACCAATGGAACAGAAGTTGCCCTTGGAAGTTGTGGGAGCTTCATCACTTGAGACTTTCAAGAAGAGATTGGATTGCCATTTGTCAGAAATGGTGTAGGGTCTCCTGCTTGAGTGGGGGGTTGGAATAGATGACTTATAATGTCCCTTCCAACTCTATTAATTTGTTAATCTCTCACTGAAGGGTCTCTTCTCTTAGTTCAATTGCAAAACCCCAAAACCAGATCTATGGAACTAAAGTCAAGGCTACCTCCAAAAATACTAAGCTGGAATCGAGTTTCTCCTCCTCCTATTATCTCCTGGTGCACTTTTCAGGTTCTGGCTGCATACAAGTCATGATGTTAAATATAACAGAGTATAAAAGTCAGAATATTAAAAATTACAAATATTGCACAAGTTTTGGGCAACCTCAGTACACAATCTTTTGAGATTTCAGCCTTCTTCACCTGAAATCTCTCAAGACTGATAGAGGATGTCCATGGTTCTCCCCCCCCCCCCAAAGTCAGTTAAATATAATTAATTTGGGAGTTCTGTATTTTTATCTGATCTCTTGGTGTTATTTGAAGCAGTCTTGAGATCCTCCCTAACAGCTTTCAATTCTGGTGCCCAGAAATAACAGTCCGTGGTGATGTTATTTCTGGATCTACTACTCTGCTGATAAAGTGATATTTTTGGCGCTTGTTTTCCTTCTCAGCCGCTGTTTTAGAAGTGTCTGGCAGGGTTTGGGTGGATATGCAGCAAATGCAGAGGAAGCCACCACATGTGATGCTGATGTAGCCGACTTCTGGAAGGCCATGTTCTACTTCAGGCTTTGGTGTCAAGAAGCAAGTGGTAGTGGTAGCACAGTGGTTAGAATGCAGATTGCTAGTTCTGTCCACGGTCACCATTTCGATTCCCACTGGCTCAAGATTGACTCAATAATACAATACAATACAATACGATACAATAGTAGAGATGGAAGGGACCTTGGAGGTCTTCTAGTCCAACCCCCTGCCTAGGCAGGAAACCCTATACCGTTTCAGACAAATAGCTATCCAACATCTTCTTAAAGACTTCCAGTGTTGGGGCATTCACAACTTCTGGAGGCAAGCTGTTCCACTGATTAATTGTTCTCACTGTCAGGAATTTTCTCCTCAGTTCTAAGTTGCTTCTCTCCTTGATTAGTTTCCACCCATTGCTTCTTGTGCCTTGGAGAATAGCTTAACTCCCTCTTCTTTGTGGCAACCTCTGAGATATTGGAACACTGCTATCATGTCTCCCCTAGTCCTTCTTTCTCTTAAGCTAAACATACCCAGTTCCTGCAACCGTTCTTCATATGTTTTAGCCTCCAGTCTCCTCATCATCTTTGTTGCTCTTCTCTGCACTCTTTCTAGAGTCTCCACATCTTTTTTACATCGTGGCAACCAAAACTGAATGCAATATTCCAAGTGTGGCCTTACCAAGGCATTATAAAGTGGTATTAACACTTCACGTGATCTTGATTCTATCCCTCTGTTTATGTAGCCTAGAACTGTGTTGGCTTTTTTGGCAGCTGCTGCACACCACTGGCTTCTATTTAAATGGTTGTCCACTAGGACTCCAAGATCCCTCTCACAGTTATTACTACTGAGCAAGGTATCACCTATACTGTACCTGTGCATTCCATTTTTGTTGCCTAAATGTAGAACCTTACTCTTTTCAGACTCAACCTTCCATCCTTCCGAGGTCGGCAAAATGAAGACCCAGATTGTTGGGAGCAAGAGGCTGACTCTGTAAACTGCTTAGAGAGGTGTAAAGCACTGCAAAGCAGTATGTAAGTTTAAGTGCTATTATGCCTATATTCAGTATCAAGTACACCATCTGAACATACGACCTCTTTAGATGCTTGGTGGGTGCCCAGCCAGGCTGACCACATGACCATAGCGATCGCAATAGCACATAGACTTATATACCACTTCATAGTGCTTTTACAGTTTTCTTTACAGAGTCAGCCTGTTGTATACCGGCGAGCCTGGCCAGCAGAGGGCAGTCGAGAGGAGGCCCCCTCTGATTGGCCCAGGCGTGCCGGCCAGCCGGCGGGAGAAATCCTTTGTTCCCATTGGTTCGTCGTCTGACAGCTCCTGGTATAAATAGCTGTCAGACGACTAGTTTGTGTTCCTGTCAGTTCTTGTTGAATAAATACGTTGACTTGTATTCCGTCTCCGTCTCCTCATTCGAGGCCACAACACTGGCGACGAGGACGGGCGACGTGGAACCCTACACCGTGCCTCCAATGGCTTCTCACGCTGCCTTTTCGCCGTTCCGGCCAGAGGCTGAGGTTTGGGAAGCTTTTCTCGAGAGATTCGAGTGCTTCCTCATAGCCCATGATCTCGTCAACCTCTCCCAAGAACGAAAGCGCGGCATCTTCCTTAATTACTGCGGGGCAGAGATGTTCGCCACCGAAAGGGCTCTCGCTGCTCCTGATCCTGCCCATTCGCTGCCCTGGGACGAACTCCTGGCTCGCCTCAAGCACCACTACGAGCCCGCGCCATCCCGTTTTGCCCGGCGGCAATATTTCCACCGGTGCATTCAAAAAGAGGGCCAAACCATTGCCCAATACGTTGCCGCTCTCCGCGCTGAGGCAAGTTTGTGTGAATTCAGCGACCTGGAAGACGCGCTGCTGGAGCAGTTCATCTACGGTCTACGGGACGTTAAACTCCATCGCCGCATCCTGGCTAGACCTGAGTTAACCTTGAAAATAGCGGTCGATGATGCCAGGGCGTACGAAATGGCTGATCAATCCACCCCGGATTTCAGCCACCTCAGCCAGCACCCACATGCTGCCTACCTGCCGCCTTCTCCCTACGCGGCGCCTTCCTCATCCTACGCTCCATCTACTGCTGCCTCTTTCCGCACTGAGGTCGACCAGACCGCCGACCGCCTCCAGACCCTCTCCACCAGGGATGGACGCCAGTGCCTCAGTTGTGGCGGCCGCCACCAACGCTCCCAATGCAGGTTCCGGCAAGCCCTCTGCCACCAATGCGGCAGGAAGGGCCACCTCGCTGCCATCTGCCGTTCCGCGCCTCAGGATCACCGCAGCCCGCTACCTCAGCCTCCTCCGCCCCGTCAGCCGGCTTCCATGACTTCCCGCCGTCAGCACTCCCTCTCCGTGGGGGACCCAGCTGAAGCCTTCCCTGAGTGGCTTGTAGACTCGGCCTCCTCAACTTTGGAGGGCCGGGGTAAGCTGCACCTCCAAATCTCTATTGAGGGGGTTCCCTGCCCTATGGAGGTGGACACAGGGTCGGCCCGATCCGTAATGTCGTGGGCCACCCTTCGCTCCTTACTGCCCTGGGTCAGGCCCCACCATCTGAAGCCCCCTGAATGCCGGCTGCGCGATTACCAGGGAAATGTCATCGACCTGATGGGCTGCCGACCCTTTCATATTTCTTTTGGCTCTCGCAAGGCAAAACTTCCCTTACTGATTGTTAAAAAACCCCTTGCCTCCCTCCTAGGGCTAGATTGGTTTAAGGCCCTGGGCCTGTCTATTACTGGGGTTCACTCTCTTTCCCCCCTCCCTCCTGCTTCCCCTCCTTCTATCTCCTCCCTCCTTTCCAAATTCTCTGATGTGTTCGCTCCCTCCTTAGGCTGCTACACGGGCTCTCCTATCTTCCTGAACCTCGACCCCTCCGTTCCGCCCATCCGCCTAAAGGCCCGCCGGCTTCCCTTTGCTTTAAAAGCAAAAGTCGACGCGGAGCTGGACAAACTAATTAGTCAGGGCGTATTGGAACCCGTTGATTTCTCCCCCTGGGAGACGCCCATAGTAGTGCCTTTGAAGTCCGACGGATCTATTAGGATCTGCGCGGACTTCAAATCCACTCTCAACAAGGCCCTCCAATCACACCCCTACCCTGTGCCCGTTGTGCAGCACGTCCTGCACATTCTGGGCCAGGGTCGCATTTTCGCTAAGCTGGACCTCGCGCAGGCGTACCAGCAACTGCCTGTCGACGACTCCACTGCGCTTGCGCAGACGATTGTTACTCACCGCGGTGCATTCAAATGCCGCCGCCTCCAGTTTGGCGTAAGCGTGGCCCCGGGCATTTTTCAGGGGCTCATGGAGCGTTTGCTCCATGGCATTCCCGGGGTCACACCCTATTTTGATGATGTTCTAATTGCTGCCCCCAATCAATTAGAACTCATCAAAATTCTGTGCTTAGTCCTGCGACAGTTCCGTGCCGCCGGCCTGCACCACAAACCCTCTAAGTGCCAACTCGGCGTGCCCTCTGTCACTTTCCTTGGCTTCCTGATCGATGCCGACGGCATCCACCCAGACCCCTCTAAAGTCGAAGCCATTCTCTCCGCCCCCACCCCTTCCAACAAAGTGGAGCTCCAAGCCTTCCTTGGCCTCCTAAATTTCTATTCCTCATTTATTCCCCACAAAGCCTCCCTGGCCGAACCCCTGCACCGCCTTCTAGACTCTTCCTCTCCCTGGGTCTGGACCAGCCGCGAGGCGCATGCGCTCGTGGCTGTCAAGCGCTCGCTCACTGCCCCCCCAGTCCTCGCCCAGTATGACGAGCGCTTCCCTCTTACCCTGGCTTGCGACGCTTCCCCCTTTGGCGTCGGGGCTGTTCTTAGCCATTCCTACCCTGATGGCTCTGAAGCGCCCATAGCCTTTTACTCCCGCACCTTATCCAGAACTGAGCGCAATTACAGCCAGCTGGATAAGGAGGCCCTTGCTGCCGTTGCGGGAGTAAAACGTTTTCATTACTACCTCTATGGCCGCCCCTTCTCCCTGGTCACCGACCACAAACCCTTGCTGGGCATTATCGCGGGGGACCGTCCCACTCCCCCCATTCTTTCCCCACGCATGTCCCGTTGGGCAGAATTCCTGTCTTCCTACTCTTACACCCTATCCTACAAGCCTGGCGGCCACATTGCTCACGCTGATGCGTTGAGCCGTTGCCCTCTGCCTCTTCCCGTCACTGATCCAGCCCCTGTCCATTCTATTTGCCTCCTGGCCGACCTCAGCCTACCGATGTCCGTTTCGGACATCGCACAGGCCTCCCGCACTGACCCCATCCTTCACCGCACCATGGCCGCTGTCACTCGGGGCTGGTCCGCGGCCTCCACTGACCCCCAACTCTCCCCTTTCTTCCGCTGCCGCCTGGAGCTGTCCGTGATGCAGGATTGCCTCCTTTGGGGAAACCGCGTGGTTGTTCCATCTTCTTTGCGGCCAGCTGTCCTGTCTCGCCTCCATGACGGCCACCCCGGCATAGTCCGCATGAAGAGCCTCGGCCGCGGCTATGTCTGGTGGCTGTCCATGGACGCGGATATCACCGCCTTCGTCCAACGCTGTCCCCCTTGCCAGCAGGTGCGCTCTGCGCCACCTTCTTCCCCTCCCAGGGAGTGGGAACTCCCTATGGGCCCATGGAGCCGGCTCCACGTCGATTTCATGGGGCCCATAGACGGCCGTGTCTTCTTCCTCCTGGTGGATGCCTGGTCGAAGTGGGTTGAGCTGTTTCCCATGCCCAGCTCAACCTATCCGCATCTTAGATTCTTTATTTAATACCCATGGCCTCCTGGACGTTATCGTTTCCGATAACGGACTGCAATTTTCCTCCGACGAATTCCAGTCCTACCTTGCATCCTTGGGCATCCGCCATGCCCCCGTTGCCCCCTACCACCCTGCGGGCAACGGCCTTGCCGAACGCGCAGTGCGTTCAGCTAAGGAAGCTCTGGCCCGTATGGCCGCCCTTCCCTGTCCGTCCCGCATCTGCACCTACCTCCGTTCCCAGCACTCCACCCCTTGCCCCGCCACGAGCAAAAGCCCCGCAGAGCTATTGTTAGGAAGACGTCTCCGTTCCCTTCTCGACCGTTTCCACCCCCTTTACCACCCTTCCTCCCCTGTTGTTCCGCCCCCCCCCCAGGTCTTTTCTGGTGGGTGAGGGGGTATTTGCTCGCAATTACACCGGCGAGCCGAAGTGGCTACCTGGCAGAGTGACTGACATCACGGGGCCCTGTTCTTACAGGGTCCTCCTCGATGATGGGAGACATTGGCGGCGGCACATAAGCCAGTTGCATCGGCGACCAGAGGGACCTGAACCCAGCACAACTGCAGAAAATCAACCAGGCCCTAACGACGACGCCTGCCGGCTCGACCGTCCACACGCCGCTAGCTCCGACCTCGCAACAGCCCCTCCCGGTGCGCTGGCTAACTTACCATCGCCCGTCGGTGCATTACCGGGAGGGAGACCCATCCAGGACGCTGCCAGGCCTGTTCGCCACAAGAGCGGAGCCGACACTCCTTCCTCCTCTGGTGGGGCGCCATCTTCACTGAGATGCTCCCAGCGCGTGCGCAGGCGTCCGTTGTACTTGGACGATTACGCCTGCGCAATCCAGGGGAAAGGGGTGTTGTATACCGGCGAGCCTGGCCAGCAGAGGGCAGTCGAGAGGAGGCCCCCTCTGATTGGCCCAGGCGCGCCGGCCAGCCGGCGGGAGAAATCCTTTGTTCCCATTGGTTCGTCGTCTGACAGCTCCTGGTATAAATAGCTGTCAGACGACTAGTTTGTGTTCCTGTCAGTTCTTGTTGAATAAATACGTTGACTTGTATTCCGTCTCCGTCTCCTCATTCGAGGCCACAACACAGCCTATTGCCCCCAACAATTTGGATCCTCATTTTACCCACCTGAGTCAACCTTCAACCTGGTGACATTCGAACTGCCGAACTGCAGCTAGCAGTCAGCTGAAGTAGCCTGCAGTACTGCACTCTAACCACTGCGTTACCTCAGCTTTGAAAAGTGTCTTTGGACAATGTTGGTTCCCTTAGCTAAGAAACAGAGATGAGCACCATCCCTAGAGTTGGGTACAATTGAGCAGGGAAAACCTTTATCATTAACTTTATGGATCTCTAATATTTGCTTTCTAAATCTGACTTATGGAAAGATGCCACCAGAGAGAGGCATCTCTTCTTTACTCAGGGGCAGATGCAGAGCTGCAGAACTACAATAGATATACATTCTTCTCAGACACCTTAGTGTTTCATCTGAAGAAAAGGGATCATATTTAACTGGGTTACCAAGATCAACAGATAACTACATACATACATACATACATACATACATACATACATACATACATACAGTACATACATACATACAATACATACATACGAGGCAGGATTTGGCTGAAAGTTCTTTTTTTCCTGTTTGCAGAAAAAGAGGTTGAACATTTTAAAAAGAGAAAAGGATGAATATGCTAAATTAAGAAAGCACATTCATTTCCCTTAAGCATACCTGACAAGTGTTTGATAATGACGATGAAGATATTTTTCTCTGCCTCATTCCTGAATGTATAATTTTTTAAAAAAAATGCAAGTGGGCATTTGTATACATCATGAATAGCAGCTTCGATGTGCTGTGCTTATATCATGGCAACTTTTATCCTTTTTCCTTCCTTTCTCTTTCTTCCTTGCATCAAAACAGCTTTATGCATTCAAATAGAATAGAATAGAATAGGATAGGATAGGATAGGATGGGATGGGATGGGATGGGATGGGATAGAAATTAGAACAGAAATTAGAACAGAACAGAATAGAATATAAATTTGAATTAGAATTAGAAATTAGAGTAGAATACTTTATTGTCACTTTGAATGTATACTAATTGGCATACATTAAAATGAAATTACATTGCATACAGCTCTCAAAGGGTCTCCACCTCTAATATAAACATAAACACAATAAGATAAATAAATAAATGCAAAATTATGCATGTACCCACATATATTATATGAAGCAGAGAAACAACACAGTCTAGTTCAGATGTATAGATGAATCTTGCAAATTTAACCAAAAGGATGGCGTAGGGAAGAAAGCTGTTATATAATCTGGAAGTGGTGCAAGAAATACTTCGAAACCTCCTCCCAGAGGGGAGCAACAGAAACAGACCATAAAGTGGGTGTGTGGGGTCTCTAAAAATGCTTTGAGCTATAAGCACATAGCTCTTATAAGCAGTAACGTGAATAATGGGAAGCAAGCTTCCTATAATATTCTCCATTGTTCTCACCACTCTCTGTATGGACTTTCTATCTGAGGCACTGCTGCCACCAAAGCAAACAGGGTTGTAGTTTGTTAAAACACTTTCAGTTGTGCCCCTGTAAAAAGTGACCAGGATAGAAGGAATGGCAGTTCTTTTTTGTCGTTCCTACTGAAATATAACTTAATCAGTTGTAAGAATGTTTAAAAGGGTACAGAACACTGAACATTATTATTATTATTATTATTATTATTATTATTATTATTATTATTATTATTATTATTAAGTATATTTCTTTATGTTGCACCTTCCAGTCTTGCTTTCCAGTTTATCGACTATGAAAAGATAAGGGACCTTACCCTTTTTCTGCAAATGTACATACAATTTCTGATTGGGGTTTCTTTAATGAATCTTTGTTCTTTGCCTGATTAGTGCTTCCAACGAGTGTGGCAAAACATTTGCTTCCTTTCTCCCTTTCTTTGCGCCCAGGAAGACTTGACAACCGATAATAACTTCCAGATAATAAAATACATAATTAAACAAAATCAATAACGGACAATAAAACAAATCATACAACCATGCACAATCCCAGTCAGCAATAATATAATTAGCAGTAACCAGAGTCAATTAGTTGATCCTCTCTTGGTGGATGGTGTGAAGCCACAGTGATAACTTAGAAGTGAGAGCCAGAAGTTATCGAAGAAAGAAAAGTTTTGACTACGGTAGGTAACTTTTTTTTAATGAGATGAAGGGAAGTGGGCTGCTGATTTTATTTCCTGACAGTGAGAACAATTAATCAGTGGAACAACTTTACTCCAGAAGTTGTGAGTGCTCCAACGTTGGAGGTTTTTAAGAAGAGATTGGACAACCATTTGTCTGAAGTGGTGTAGGGTTTCCTGCCTGAGCAGGGGGTTGGACTAGAAGACCTCTAAGGTCCTGTAGGAAGTTAGCACCCACCCTTCTGCTAGAAGAATGAAATATTCTAGGAAATATTAAAAAGGCAAAATATTATATTTCCCTGGATGAGAAATGGAGAAACGTGTTTTTAGGCGGGAAACAAATTCACTCTTAATAGCCACCACCATCCTCAGTAGCCCACAGCATATATCCGTACTTAGGAGATAAAAAGATAGCTAGGTCTATTCATACCCAAGATCAAACAAAGGTAGGATTAGCCCTCTACCCCTCTCACCACATGGCACCTGGGAAGATTATATCACCCAGCAAGGCTCAACCAAGTCTGGGACTCAGGACAGCCTACAGAGTTGCCCCTGCATGGCCCCATGGGAGTCTGACAACCAATCAGAATACAAGCTCAAATTCAAAGCCCAACATGTACCCATCTCTTACCCATGTACCTTTTGGCCCAGGACCTCAAACCACGTGGTCCTGTCCACCATTAAACCATCTTTCCAAGCAGTCTCCATGTTTCCAGTGTCTTTTCCCCCACTTGGAACTGAACCCAGAAGGACATTTCTCCCAGCAGTCCCTTCCAATACTGTTATTCCGCTATTCTGTTATCTACTTGCCTCCTCTTTGGGCTGCATCTATCTTGGCAGAATTGCAAAGGGACCCCAGTCTTTTTCTTGGCATCAGATTCTCCCACGTATGCACGAATGAGAATTTGGTTTGGTTTGGTTTGGTTTTTAAAGCTAGGAATCTACTTAACTAAACATGCGAGCCAGTTTTCGTTTCTTTTCTCTTTTGGCAGCTTCTGCAAAAACCGTTATTAATGCATGATGGTGGTTAATGAAAGGCTAAATGCCATCTTTCTTCTCAGCGGAGGTCTTTTGTTAAAGCTCTGATTGGCCCCAATGGATTTTATTTTTAATTGACCAATATCTTTACAGCAAGTTGACAAAAGGAACTGAGTACAAAATAACAATTAGAAAAAGAAACAAAAAAGGCCAATAGAAATTTAATCTTCATATCACATCCCTTCCTTCCTTCCCTCCCTCCCATTCCTTCCTTCTTTCCTCCCTATTTTCTTCCATTTCTCTCCCTCCTTCCTTCTCTCCTGCCTTCCTCCTTCTCTCCTTCCTTCCTCCCTCCTTCCTTCCTTCCTTCTTCCCGCCCTCTTTCTTTCCTTCCCTCCTTTTTCCCTCCCTCCCTCCTTCCTTCCCTCCTGCCTTCCTCCCTTCCCTTCCCAACCCATGCCCAAGATTGTTTCTGCATATCACAAACTGATGGGTTATTGGAAATGTTACTTCTGTACCCTTCTTTAAAAGGAAAGCGAGCCGTTTCAACAACCAAAGGTCATGCTGATTTGCAAGTACAGAAATGAAGTTTCTAATGAATCGTGTTGGCGTCCCTTATCTCTTACATCCTTCCTTTCGCTTCCTTTGCCTGCTACATACCCCTGTCTGCTCCTTGCACGTGTCTCAAAAAACTGTCATAAGTTAATTCCTTCAGCCCAAAAGCTGATGAGGCTGACCTCCATATTTGAAGAGATCTCAGACAACAAGCCAAAAAAAGAAGGGGGAAAAAATCTTGACACTAAGAGGAGGACTGGAATAGGAGGCAAAACGTGTTAGTTTGGTGGTTGGGTGAAGGGAAAGCCAAGCCCAGATTCAATTATATTTGGGCGGAGGGTTTTTCCATGGGCCTCTCTTGCTTTCTGAGATCACAGTGAAATCTGTTTCTTCTCCCTTTCAGCCGATTTCACGGCAGCTTTCTCTGGGGATCAACACTGAGGCGAAACTCTTGGACGCATTTCTGCAATATCTGCCAATGAGCAAGTCTTGGTTTCAAACATAGAACATTTGGAGAATAATCATGCAATGTGCTCAGAATTGGGCGTAACGTGTATGTAGACCGGCATTTCATGGGGCTGAATTTTGCTTGGTGTGTTTCTTTTCTGAATCATGTGGATGTGACATTTCCATGTCTTCCTTTTGTCATTTCTACTTTGCCATCCCAGATCATCAGCTCCTTGGGATTTTCTCTACCTTTATGTCTACCTCTATCTCAGTGGTGGGTTTCAAATTTTTTTTTCTACCAGTTTCCTCGTGAATGTGCAGAAGAGTCTGGGTGGGTGGGCGGAGCCTCCCACCGCCACTACTACGGGTTCGCCCGATTGGATAGGTTCTATCTACCTCTCCCCCTCTCTCATCTCTCTCTTATCTTTCTCCCTCTACCTTCTCTCTATCTCTACTTCACTCTCTCTCTCTCACTCTCTCCCCCCAATCTCTCTCTCTCTCTCTCTTCTCTCTTTTTATCATTATCTCCCCTCTCTCTCTCTATCTCTACTTCATCTCTTTCTGACCCCCACTCCCTCTCCCTCTCTCTATTATATCTATGACTGTATATATATCTATATCTATTATATCTATATCTCTTTATAATATCTGTATCTTTATTATATCTATATCTATGTCCCAGTGGTGGGTTTCAATTTTTTTTAGAACCTCTTCTGTAGGTGTGGCCTGCTTTGTGGGAGTGGCTTACCGGCCATGTGACTTGGTGGGAGTGGCTTGCCAGCCATGTGACTCGGTGGGAGTGGCTTGTCAGCCATGTGACTGAGTGGGCATGGCCAACTTGTAAAATGTGGTGAAACTCTGGCATTTGAAGCATGCAAGTGTTAAAGCTGTCAAGTTACAAGACCCTTGCACCCCTAACCCTTTAGAAAAAAAACCCAGGGATGTTCAAACTTGACAACTTTAAGACTTGTGGACTTCAACTCCCAGAATTCCTCCTCTCGCTCTTCATCTTGATGATGTGTGGACGGGTGGGGGGAGGGAGCTGGAACCGGTTCTAAACGGGACTGTAGATTTGTGGAACCTCTTCTATAGAAGAGCTTAGAACTGGCAGGAACCCACCCCTGCTATGTCTGTTAGATCTTTATCCATATCTCTATTATATCTATATATCCATATCTACTATATCTATCTATACTTCTGTTATATCTATTTCTCTATATCTATATCTACCTATATTTCTATACATATTATATCTATATCTATTATCTCTATCTCTATTATATCCATATCTATATTTACATTGCTATCTCTATATCTAAAGAGAGATAATATTACAAAACCACACATATCTCTATTATGAACAGAACAGCAATCATCCTATAACTTCATGAACTAGAAATAATGTTTTTAACAAACAAGAATGTATATTGATCAGGACCGGGAATTCTCAGTAATCTTTAATTGGGTCTCCCCAGTGTTATCTGCTGGTTCAACTATAGAGAGGAAAACAGGCACAATCTATAGGCTACTTTATAGCGGAGTATCTTCCAAGGTTTTTGCAGACTGAACCATTAGCATGTAATTCAGAAGTACAAGGCCTGATGTAGACATGGTCTGTCTATGTATTTTTAGAAAGAGGAACTGGGAAGAAAAATGTAAAAATGTAAATAAAAGAAATACCCAGAAGACTTATGCTTATTTCTCAAATATATGATACAGGGCAGTGAGGGCAAACCTTTTTGTTGTCATGTGCCGAAAGCATGTGTGCGCACACAACAATGCGTGCGCACACCCATAATGCAATGTGCGTGCAATCCTCCCACGCTCCCCCCTGCACATGGGCATGCGACCCTCACATGCCCCATTTTGGGCCTAGCAGGCTTCCCTAAAGCCTCCTGGGACCAGAAACGGGCGGGGGGGGTGCCACAGACACCCCACACTTCCCTCGCCCCTGCACATGCATGCACATCTCCCGCATGCATCCCGACCACCGCGCATTCATGGCAGAGATCCAAAAATCAGTTGACCGGCAGGAAGCATGCATGCACAGTGGACCTGAGCTGGAGTGACGGCTCGCATGCCTGCAGAGAGGACGCCACATGCCACCTGTGTCACGTGTGCCATAGGTTCGCCATCATGGATATAGGCGAGGGGTGGGTTCCGGCCGTCTTTACTGCTGGTTTGCTCGTGCATGCACTTTGCGTGCATGCGCATGCTGGATGTGTACCGCGCACATGCACAGTTCAAATAAAATTGTTCTGTGCATGCACAGAACTTAAAAACAAGATGGCAGTGCCAATGACGCGGGCAGGAGAACCAGTTTGGGGGCATGGCAGGCCTGGGTTGCTGCCAGTTCTAGCGACGCACACCGCCATACCACTAATTGGTTCAGCCGATTTGGGCCGAGCTGAGCCAAGCCGAACTGGGTCAAGCCGGGCTGAACTGGGCCGAGCTGGTAGGATACAGGGTCTCTTGCTTGAGCAGAGGTCGGACAACAAGACCTCCAAGGTCCCTTCCACCTCTGTCATTCCGTTAAGTGTGGTGTCTCCTCTTGTATAAATCCCAAGCTATTAGCTACTAAGTTTCCAAAATGGAATCACGTTTCGTACCAAAAATGGGTAACGGGAAAGTGCTTTTATGTTGACATCTTTGGATATTGAACTCCCCCATCCATGCGGCTCCATCTGTGTTTGTTTTGTTAAGTTAAAAGTGACACTCTGTTCCGCAGTGGACTTTGCACAGTTCAGTAATTGCCCTATTTTGCTTCTGGCAGGCAAATACACACAGGGCACTTTTACATCACTGCTGCTTTGTTATCTCCCTTTCTTTCATCTGGCCCAAAACGGAGTAGCAAAGCGTTGAGGATAGAACCTCAGCAGCTCATGCTGGAGCCACGTGGGGATTCAGTTCAAACCAACCCAGGAAAGATACAGGCAGATACAGTTCTGTGGTGAGTCCATAACCCTCGACTCACCACAGAACATCGAGGGACCATTGGAAGTTACAACGGCACAGGAAAAAAGTGACTTATGGCCGTTTTTCTCACTTATGACCATTGCCGCATCCCCCTGGTTCTGTGATTTACATTCGGATGCTTGACAACTGGCTCATATTTACGACGGTCGCAGCATTCCAGGGTCCTGTGATTATCATAGATTCAGTCAGTTTTGTTCCATATGGCAACAATCTTGGGAACTCTCAAGTTTCCTTTCTCCGCTTTGTATGGACAGTGATTCTCTCTCTCTCTCCCTCCTTCCTTCCCTCCCTCCTTCCCTCCCTCCTTCCCTCCCAGTATATAGCATGTGTAGACGTGTGTCATGTATGTGTATGGGTTGATATATACTTCCTTTTGAAAGCAGGCAACCAAATTTCATTTTTAATGTGGACCAGTGTTCTCATAGTGAAACATAGCAATAAAAGTTTTCTCTTCTCTTCTCTTCTTCTCTTCTTTCTCTTCTCTTCTTTCTCTTCTCCTTGCCTCCTCTTTGCCTTCTCTTCTTCTCTATTCTCTTTTCTCTTCTTTCCCTTCTCTGCTTCTCTCTTCTCATCTGTCTTTGTCTCTTCTCTTCTCTTCTCTCCTCTTCTTTCCCATATCTTCTTCTCTCTTCTCTTCTCTCTTCTTTCTCTTCTCTCTTCTTTCTCTTCTCTCTCCTTTCTCTTCTCTTCTTTCTCTTCTCCTCTTCTTTGCCTTCTCTTCTTCTCTTTTCTCTTCTTTTCTTTCCCTTCTCTGCTTCTCTCTTCTCATCTGTCTTTGTCTCTTCTCTTCTCTCTTCTTTCCCTTATCTTCTTCTCTCTTCTCATCTGTCTTTGTCTCTTCTCTCCTCTCCTTCTCTTTCCCCTCCTCTTTTCTCTTCTCTTCTCTCCTTTCTCTTACCTGCTTCCCTCTTCTCATCTCTCTTCTTCTCTTCTTCCTCTTCTGTTCTTCTGTCTCCTCTCCTCTTCTTTCTTTTCTCTTCCTCTTTCCCTTCCTCTTTCTCATCTCATCTCATCATCTTTTGTGATATTCTGACAAGCAGAGTCAATGAGGAAGCCAGGTTCAGTTAACAACTCTGTGATTAATTTAACAACTGCAATGATTCCCTTAACAGATGTGGCAAGAAGGACTACCTGTACATATTTCTTGTTATCTGTGGAAGCTTAGACCAACACATTTACTCAGGGAGAAAAAATCCCTCAGTGTTTCTCAGAGTGACCTCTCCAATAATCATGTACAGCATGGGAACCTTTGACTTGGCAACAGCAAGCACTAAGACAGTGAAAATAATTTCTGTTTTTGCACCAAAGGTATGTACAAGGCTTATGGCTTGACGTCTTGCTGTCATTTGAAATCGATTAACCTTCGTTTTACGTGGAGGGGATGTCTGAGAGAGGGGGAAGTGACCTGTGTCAAAGTCTAGGAATCTTTCCCATCAACTCCTAAACGTGCAAGATTGACTGGCAGCATCTTTGCAATCTTTTCAACCTCCTCCCACTTAATTCTTTCTAGCTCAAAATGCCTCCATTTTGACTCCATCTCTTCTTGAATGCAAAGCATGTACCTGACCACTGGGCTTGGAGCCCCCCTCCCCCCCGAGACTGGAAATGTGCTCCAGCCATGCAAGAGAGCATCACCAGGGCAACAGGTTGGCCAAGCCAATCCCATGTTTTCTCCTCAAAAAATATCGGCAGTGATGGAAAGTATCTGCAGAGCAGAGGAAGTACTGTATTTTTTAGAGTATAAGATGCACCTCCCCCCCAAAAAAAAGAGAATGAAAATTTGGGTGCATCTTATACACCAAACATAACTCTACCCACCCCCACCAGAGCAGTGGTGAAATCTGGTTTTTTTTACTACCGGTTCTGTGGGCATGGCTTGGTGGGCATGGTTTGGTGGTGGTGGGGAGTCATGTGACTGGGTGGGCATGGCTATGTAGTCATGTAACTCAGGGATCAAAAGGCAGAAACTCACTTTAACAATGTCCTGCTGGAGCAGGGTTGGACTAGATGACCTCCAGGTCCCTTCCATCCCTGGATTATCCTCTGAAGCTGCATCTAGTACCAGGTTTGTAGTCTTTCCTTCCTCTCCTTTTTCCCTCCCTCCCTTTCTTTCTTTTTCTTTCTTTCTTTCTCTTTCTTTCTCTTTCTTTCTCTTTCTCCTTTCTTCTTTCTTTCTTTCTTTCTTTCTTTCTTTCTTTCTTTCTTTCTTTCTTTCTTAGCACCCCCCACCCCCTGTTTTTGGAGAACCTGTAGTTAAAAAAACAAGTTCCGAAGATCAGCTGTGCGATATGCCATCATCAGAACTTTTTAAAAAACTTTTTAAAGTATTTTTTACTACTGGTAGTATTTTTTACTACCAGTTTGGGCGAACTGGGCCAAACTGGTAGCATTTCACCCCTGCACCAGAGGCCAAAAACATGAGGCATGGAGGCAGCGATGGTCTGTGGCAATCCCTGCAGCCTGGAACAGCTGATTGGAGGTATTCCGGCAGTCCGATCCACCCGTCAATCAGCTGTGCTGAATCAGGCTGAAATAAGTGCTGAAGCTGACCTGGCTGGTCAGAGTTTGCAGCGGCCATCACATTCAGAAAGCACACACAAGTAACTGATTCAGCAGGATTCAAAATAATAATAATAATAATATACAATACATTACCAAAAGCAGGTTTTCCAAGGTAGCAGTAAATACAAGCAAAACACAAGCAGTTTCACTTTCAGTTCTCAGCTAAGCCAGGCTCCTTCCTGTCTCCTTGTTGCTCACATGGGAAATTTCATAGTCCAAATATCCCTTATTGGCTGACTTAGTTGCTCTGCCTATTCATTGGCTGAACTTGTTACCATGTGCCAGCTGAATACCATGGATGCTGGTAGGCAAAGGCAAAGGATTTTTTTCTTATTTTCCTCCCCCAAAACTAAGGTGCATCTTATACTCCGGAGCATCTTATACTCCAAAAAAGCAGGTATTTCCAGAATTCTTGACCTGGTCTGCTTCCAAGTTTGAGCTAACAGAATAACAGTTAGAAGGGACTTTAGAAGTCTTCTAGTCCAACCCCCCTGCTTAGGCAGGAAACACTTCAGACAAATGGTTATCCAACATCTTCTTAAAAACTTCCAGTGTTGGGGCATTCACAACTTCTGGAGGCAAGTTTTTCCACTGATTAATTGTTCTCACTGTCAGGAAATTTCTCCTTAGTTCCAGGTTGCTTCTCTCCTTGATTAGCTTCAATCCATTGCTTCTTGCCCTGTCCTCAGTTGCTTTGGAGATTAGCTTGACTCCCTCTTCTTTGGGGTTTTCCATGAATGATCCTTTCTTATTTCTCCCCAAAACTTTCAGTAGAAAGCTATTTCCTTGTCCTCCCAGAGGTGAGAGAAGGTAGATCTCCAACACTTGATTAAAGATAAGAATAATGACAATAAAGATTGTCATTTTTTACTGTGAGCACACTGGCACACATTAAAAATAAAATGCTATTGCCTGCTCCAGTGACGTGCGGTCAGTGGAGGCAGGGGAGGCAGAGCCTCACCGCTCTCATCATAAAAAGAAAAAAAAATGGGGGGAAAAGGTCCCCTTCATGTTGACTTGGGCTCCGGTCCAGCTACCACCAACAAAAGCCTGGGAAACACAGCTCCTCGGAGTTCCTCTATGCAGCCACCGCCCGCCCTCGCTGCCCCTTTCGTTGCTTTCCCATTCAGGCGGCTGCGCTGTCACCCCGCTCAAGCCTTGCCACCTGCATGGTAAGCCGCCTGAATGGGAGATGGGAATGGGAAGCGGAGCCGCCTGAATGGGAAAGCAATGAAAGGGGCAGCGAGGGGGGGCGGGAAAGCAACGAAAGGGGCAGCAAGGGTGGGCGGTGGCTGCAGGCAGCAAGGCTTGAGCAGGGTGAAAGCGCAGCCCCTTTCGTTGCTTTCCCATTCAACCCGCTCAAGCCTTGCCACCGGGGCCCCACGGAGCCGCTTTTCCTGGGCAGCGATTGGTGAAGCCGCTTGACAACCACACAGCCGGCCCGCCGCCTCTCGGGTCTTTAGGAAGCAAATGCAAAGCAACCCACCGCCACTTGCCCGCATTTGTGGGTGCTGGCGGCTGCAAGCCTTGGATGGGCTCTTCTTCTTCTTCCTCCTCTCCCACACCCCTGGGAAGCTCCTGCCCCCATTTTATGTGTCTCCCTCCCTCACCCCGATTTTTTTCTCGGAGTCGGCGGCTCGGGAAAGGCCCGCCCTGTAGGTGAGTCTCTCATTTGATGTGGGGCCATTCCCGGGAGCCACCAGGTCTTTTGCTGGCTGCCAAGGCAGGGCTTCGCTGAGGTGATGATGCTGAAGAAGCCATGCGGGAGGAGTTAGGGGGATGCAGAAGGCCCGAGGCAGGCCTCTGGGGATCAGGCTTTGGGTTGGTGGGAGACCTTGAAGGAGGGAGGGGAAAGGGACTGGCGCCGGTGGAGGAAGCAACGCTACGCGGATCAGTGCACTCCGCGGTCCCCTTAATGTTCACTCAGGAAGGTGGGGAATGGGACCACGTGTGCTGGAGGCCTGTACACGTGGTCCCATTCCCTGCCTTCCTGATGACATCACCAGCCTCACCAGCCATAACTCTCACCGCACGTCACTGGCCTGCTCTTAAAAGAGTGTGTGTGTGTGTGTGTGTGTGTGTGTGTGTGTGTGTGTGTATATATATATATATATATATATATATATATATATATATATATATATATATATATACACACACACACACACACACACACACAAACACACACACACACCGACACATCCATCCATCATCTATCTATCTATCTATCTATCTATCTATCTATCTATCTATCTATCATCTATCATCTATCTATCATCTATCTATCTATCTATCTATCTATCTATCATCTATCTATCTATCATCACCTGTCTATCTGTCTCTGTCTGTCTGTCTGTCTGTCTGTCTGTCTGTCTGTCTCTGTCTGTCTGTCTGTCTGTCTGTCTGTCTGTCTATCTATCCTATCCTATCCTATCCTATCCATCCATCCATCCATCCATCTATAATTCAATCTTTCTATCTATCATCTATCTATGTATCATCATCTATCTATCTATCTATCTATCTATCTATCTATCTATCTATCTATCTATCTATCTATCTATCTATCATCTATCTATCTATCACCTGTATCTGTCTGCCTGCCTGCCTGCCTGCCTGCCTCTATCATCTATCTATCATCTATCTATCTATCATCTATAATAATAATAATAATAAATTTATTTCTTAGCCGCACCCTCTCCCGAAGGACTCGGGGCGGCGTACAATAAAACACATAAAAAACAATATGGACAATACACACACAGAATAAACGAACACGCGTACATGGAGGAGGTATGAAGATAAGAAAAGACAGTTAAAACATAGTTTAAAATCCCCTAATAAAAGTCTAAAAGTCACAAAAATTAAAAAACCCGTCAGGAGCAGTGTGAACGAACTATGGTTGAGCCAGGCCAGCTACTTGAAATAGGTGCGTCTTGAGCTTTATCCGGAAGGCGCGGAGGTCAGAGGTAGTCCTAATATCCGGGGGAAGGTCATTCCACAGGGCTGGGCCCGCAACAGAGAAGGCTCTACTCCTAGACGCCGCCCCCCGACATTGTCTGGTGGACGGCACCTGGAGGAGTCCCTCTCTGTGCGAGCGAATTGGTCGCAGGGATGTATGGGGCAGGATACGATCCCGCAAGTCTGTCTGTCTGTCTGTCTGTCTATCTATCTATCTATCTATCTATCTATCTATCTATCTATCTATCTATCTATCTATCTATCTATCATCTATCTATCTATCTATCTATCATCTATCTATCTATCTAACTATCTATCTATCTATCTATCTATCATCTATCTATCTATCTATCATCTATCTTACTGTCCATCTTGAATACAGATACTTCCTCACAACCTTGATGTTTGCAAGTTTCCTTTGAACGATCACAGACAGGGCGAGCATATCAAGTGCCAGGAGTTTCTAAAGTGCCAGAAGTGAGGGCAGAGGGCATATATGACTTCCTGCCATATGCACAGCCATGCTTTCACTGGGGACCCATTCAGCACACAACCCAATTCAGAGCCCCGCTTTGGCTGTTTTCACAGGACTCCCTTAACAGCTGGAATTGACCAGAACACAGCTGCTCTCTGGCTACACTCCATTTACTCTTCACATCACCGTCATTATCATGAGGTGTGAAGGCAGGAGGCACATATTATTCCTCATGGGTTAACTATCTTACCTGTTCTCTTTCCTCAGGCAGGAGGAGGCTACAACTGGCTTAACACATTAAACAACATCTTGATTTTCCTATCCAAGCAATGAGCCTCACCTGCAAGCCTTATTTTCAACATGATGAAGATGTTGAGATTCTGGAAAAAGTGCAGAGAAGACCAACAAAGACAATTAGGGGACTGGAGACTAAAACATACGATGAAGGGTTGCAGGAACTGGGCATGGCTAGTCTAGTGAAGAGAAGGACCAGGGGAGACAGGAGAGCAGTCTTCCAATATTTGAGGGGCTGCCACAGAGAGGAGGGGGTCAAACTATTTTCTAAAGCACCTGAAGGCCAGACAAGGAATAATGGATGGAAACTAGACAAGGAGAGAGTCAACCTAGAAATAAGGAGAAATTTTCTGACAATGAGAACTGTCAACCAACAGAACAGCTTGCCTTTGGAAGTTGTGGGAGCTTCATCACTGGACGTTTTCAAGAACAGACTGGATTGCCATCTGTCAAAACTGATGTAGGGTCTGCTTGGGTGGGAGGTTGACTAGATGACCTACAAAGTCCCTTCCAACTCTGTTAATCTGTTAAAGGTGGATTAATGTACTAGTTGTTTAATTATTATTATTTTCCTCTGTTTCTTACTACTCTAGAATCCAATTGGTCAAAGTTTGGTCAAAAGTTTGGTCCTCCTACCAAAGGTTTAGTAGCTTTCAATGTAAGCCCTTAAGACAAGCATGGGGAAGGATGGCCCTTTTATGACTTGTGGACTTCAACTCCCAGAATTCCTGAGCCAGCCATACTGGTTCAGGAATTCTGGAAGTTGAAGTTCACAAGTCATAAAGGGGGCATCGTTTCCCCACCTCTGTCCTAAGAGAAACTGAACCTTCCTTTACATGGGATGAAATGAAGCCTGACACTTTCTGCAAATTTGAGTACAGGTAATCCTCAACTTACAACAGCAGTTCATATAGTGACCATTCAAAGTTACAATGGCGCTGAACAAAGTGACTTACGACCACTTTTTTCAAACTTGCAACCTTTGAGGCATCTCTACAACGATCGTGTGATCAAAATTTGGATACCGAGTAGCTGGTTCATACTTAAGACAGTCGCTGTGTCCCAAAGTCATATGATCCCCTTCCGCAACCTTTTGACAAGCAAAATCAAGGGGGAAGACAGGTTCAGTTAACAACCATGCTACTAGCTTATCAACTTCAATGATTCACTTAACAACAGCAGCAAGAAAGGTTGTAAAATGGGGCAAGACTCACTTAGAAAATGTTCCACTTAACGACAGAACTGTTGAACTTGATTGGAGTTGTAAGAAGTCAAGGACTACCTGTATACTTTCATTATTTATTTGCACTTTTATCCCTCCTCTGGGATATGCAGGCACTTCAAGACTCAAACTCTTCCAAAAACGGAAGGATATTTTGAATCGAACAATGGACGAACGGCTGCAAAAGTTGATGGACTTAGCAGAGAGGGCAAAACTGACTGCTTTGATTAAAGAAAATAAGTCAATTACTTTTGTTTCTATTTGGAAACCACTTTTGGACTTTGTGCTCGAGGTGGGGAAAATATGATTTGGAGTTTTGCTGACTAGATAGCTTCGGTTCAGTGGTGGGTTGCGGGCGGTACGCCCTGGTACGGGTGTACTGGTGTCTGCTGGGAGCAGCAGGCACCGTTCTGTTCCAGTGCTTTGGAGGGCCCACCTGCCCGCCCTCGTTCCTGAGCTGTATTTGACCCAACCAGGCCATTTGCGTACACGCAGGCAGCATACGGCACCTACGCGATGCTCCGCCGAGCAGCTGGAGTGTCGCGGGCAGTGAGTGTGAATGCATGCACAGTGCACATCCATGTGGTGGATGCCCAGCCCTGTCACAGCATATTGGTTGCAAGAGGATCCAGAACCCACCCCTGGTTTGGTTGTTATAGAAATGGCTAGTATACAGTATATCATTATGTGAAAATGAAAAAGATGAGGTTTTATGTTGCTGCCTTATTTTACTGCATCAAAAGGAGTTAGGAGTTTCTTTTTCTTTTCTTACCTTACATTATTTTCTGTTCCTCCTTTCCTCCCTTGTTTCCATTCTTCTTTGTACTTCTGTTTTAATATTTTGATAAACCTATGAAACATTTGAATCGCTAAGGCTCAACCCCCCCCATGGGCTCTCTGACTTCATGCCCTGGCCTTAATTTTAAGCAAATGATTGTAAGCCAAATAATCCAGTTTTGGTCACCACACTATAAAAAAAAGATGTTGAGACTCTAGAAAGAGTGCAGAGGAGCAACCCGAATGATTAGGGGACTGGAGACTAAAACATATGAATAACAGTTACAGGAACTAGGCATGGCTAGCCTAGTGAAGAGGAGGACCAGGGGAGACATGGTAGCAGTCTTCCAATATTTGAGAAGTTGCCACAAAGAGGAAGGGAGTCAAACTATTCTCCAAAGCACCTGAAGACCAGACAAGGAATAATGGATGGAAACTGACCAAGGAGAGATTCAACCTAGAAATAAGGAGGAACTGCCTGGCATTGAGAACAATCAACCAATGGAACAGAACAGTGGTGGGTTTCTACCAGTTCAGACCAGTTTGGGTGAGCCAGTAGTGGTATGGAGACTTGGGTCGCTGGAACCGGCAGCGGCCCAGGCCTGCCACACGCCCAAACCGGTTCCACGGTCAGTGCCATTGGTGCCCCCATCTTGTTTTTTAGTTCTGCACATGTGTGGAACAATTTCTATTGAACTGTGCATGCGCCCTCAGCAGGCATCAAGCGTGCATGTGTGACATGCACACGTGAGTGAACCAGCTGTAGTGTCGGCCAGAACCCACCCCTGGAACAGAAGTTGCCTTGGGAAGTTGTGGGAGCTTCAACATTGGAGGCTTTCAAGAAGAGATTGGATTGCCATTTGTCATAAATGGTATAGGGTCTCCGCCTTGAGCAGGGGGTTGGACTAGATGACCTACAAGGTCCCTTCCAACGCTGTTATTCTGTTTTAAAAGTTGCAGCATAAAAAGATTGAATCCCAACCCAAGAGGAAAAGAAAGAAAAACCCAGGGAATTGTTGGGGCTGTTGTTGTGTCTGTGTCGTTGAAAGGGTTAAGCTCCTGTCCGAGCTAGATGGATGAGCTCATAAGGCAGGGATAGTTTGGTTTGTGAGGTTAGGAGAAAGAAAGCTCTTGGAAGAAAGCTTTGACAGCTGCTCAAGGGGACATTTCCTGGGCATTCAGGCTGAAAATATAGGTTGAAAATGTCAGAAGTGTTCCTCAGCCTTCCCCAGAGGCATAGTGTTCTTCTGAAGCATTGCAAAATGTCATCATATTATGGGATGGTCTTAACGTGGCCATCTCTACAATTCATCAAGTTGAACCAGCAGATATTGGTGGTAGGGACAGAGGTCTTGGAGAAGACCATTCTCCAAGCTCCTAGTATGAGGACGCCATGGCCATGACTTAGCTCTAGAGTTGGCATGAGTTTACCCAAGGAATGTTCCTCCTGTCCGCATCCAGAGATCTGCCAGGGGGTATGCTTCACATTCTTATCTTTGATGAGAGAGCTAAGGAATCTTCCAGATCAGCAGTCACCAACTGGTGGCCTGTGGACCACTGGTGGTCCGCAAGAAAATTTTGGTGGGCCGCAGAAAAATTATTTGCATTTTTTTATATTGCACTAAATCAGGCACCCTCAAATTACGGCCCCTGGGATGGATACATGCAATGAATGCCTGTGTTGCTGCAGAGTCTCCCCCTTGGGCTTTACTGCAGAGCCTCTCCCTTGGGGTCTACTTCAGCCTCCTGGTGAGGGGCTTTGGGCGAAGAGCTGGAGGGCCTTGTTCCATCATGGCCTGGAACTGGCTGACCATCTCAGCCTGCTGAGCTTTCTGGCACCGGTATCTGGCCTTGCACTCCTGCAGGAATTTCCTCTGCTTGGAAAGCCTATGCTCCTAGTCCTCAGTGATGCGCTTCTGCTGAGCCTCCTTCTCAGTCAGATCCAATTTGAACTGAGCTGATTTGCCAACTCTTTCTCATGGTGGCTGCTTAGCTCCAACATCTGCTTCCTGTTGGGGCCCCAAGGAGTCCGGCCGGGGAAGCAAGGAGTGACTGGGAGGGGAAGGGCAAGTGAAGGATGGCGAGACACCCCTTGATGTGACACTGAGATGGCCATGCCCACCCAGTCACATGACCACCTAGCCACAGCCACTCTTTCGGTCATTACGCAGATCATATTAGTGGTCTGCAGCAGTGGTGGTTTCCAGGTGGTATGCCCTGGTACGGGTGTACCAGTGCCTGCCAGAAGCAGCAGCCACCATACCATACCTGTGCTTTGGAGGGCCGGCCTGCTCTCGTTCGTTACCTGTATTTGAGGGAAATGGGCCAGTTGTGCACATGTGTGCAGTGCATGGCAGCTGCATGATGCTCCGCCGAGCAGCTGGAGCAGGCGGTGGGTCACAGCAGAACCATGGAGACGTCTTCGGACAGCGCTGGCTCTTTGGCTTTGAAACAGAGATGAGCATCACCCCCTAGAGTTGGGAACGATTAGCACATATGTGCGAAACAGTGGTGGGATTCGAAATTTTTTACTACTGGTTCTGTGGGCATGGCTTGGTGGGCGGGGCAGGAGAAGGATACTGCAAAATCCCCATTCCCTCCCAATCAGCTGAGACTCGGGAGTCAGAAAATAGATGGGGGCGGGGTCAGTCAGAGGTGGTACTTACTGATTCTCCGAACTACTCAAAATTTCCTCTACCGGTTCTCCAGAACTGGTCAGAACTTGCTGAATACTACCGCCGGCACGAGGGGAATCTTTACCTTTACCTTTAAATTAGCTAAAATGTTTAAAAATATGTCTAGCAAATGTTGGAAATGTAATTAAAAAACTGTGCAGATTTTATCATTGATGGCGGACTTGTAACAAAGCAAAAAAAAATATTGGGCAAAGATACACAGGTGGTGAGAAAGGATGATAGGGAAACAGGTAGATTTCAAACCTAAACTGTTTTTATTAGGTATAATATCAGAAGAACCTGATAAGAAAAGTATGTATTTAATATTACATGCCTTAACAGCAGCGAGGATTACTTTCGCAGATTATTGGAGAAATGAAGATATACCATGAAATGAAGAAATAGTTATGAAGATATTAATTAGTAGACTGTGCAGAAATGGATAGATTGACATTGAAAATTAAACAGAAAGAGGATGTAGAATATTATCAGACATGGGATTTATTTTACCAATGGCTGAAAAAAAGGGGCGAAGATTAAGAATGCAATTTGCATTGTTAAGTAAATTAAATGCCCAAATAACAGGATGTTTATTAAGCACTAAGAAATGTATTTAATAGAAAATAAATAAATAAAATAAAATAATAAAATAAAATAAAATAAAATAAAACAACTGGCCGCTGTGATACAATTCTGTTGATGCAATAATAATAATAATAATAATAATAATAATAATAATAATAATAATAATAATAATAATAATAATAATAATAATAAAGATGAGACAGTCGACCATTTGATCAGTGGGTGCAGCAAAATTTCACAAACTGACTACCTACAACACCACGACCGAGTTGCTAAGATCATTCACTGAAAATTGTGCCAGAGGTTTGGATTTGAGTACAGCAAAAACCACTGGGACCATCAGGTTGAGAAGGTTTTAGAGAATGAGAAAGTGAAGATCTTGTGGGACTTCAGAATCCAGACTGACAGGCACTTGACCTACAACACACCTGACATAACAATAGTTGAAAAGAAAAAAAGTTTGGTTCATTGACATTGCAATACCTGGTGATGCACGAATTGAAGATAAGCAGTAAGAAAAAAAATCACAAAGTATCAGGACTTGCAAATTGAAGTTGAGCGACTGTGGACAAAGAAATCGAGTGTTATCCCGATTGTAATTGGAGCCCTTGGAGCAATACCTAAAGGGCTACCTCACTATTTGGAAATTCTAAATTTACCTGGCTTGAACATTCTGACTCTACAAAAAATCATCTTACTTGGAACAGCCTATATCCTCCGACGTTACCTTAACAGTTCCTAGGTCCTTGGTTAGGACTCGAGCTGTTGAGCTACCAACCAGCCCCAAAGGCTGTGAAGCTCATCAAAGACTAACATCATGATGATGATGATGATGATGATGATGATGATGATGATGATGATGATGATGATGATGATGATGATGATGATGGATAAATAGGGGTGACAAGTTGACTGTGAATCTATTGAGAAAAATAAAACAGGATGTTCGGATGCATGCAATGGCTGAAAAGTCTTCATGCCATTCAACTCTTTTCAGCACTGATCCCATTGAAGCAGTCAATGCTAGGTGCCACACCCTAAAAAAAAAAAACCCTACAGATCCTCAAAGGCCTTGGGAGAAAACATCTAGTGATGATGTTGAGAAAAAGCTAAAAAATTATAATAATGCACCAGAGCAAAGACACTTTAAATCAGAGTTCCTCAACATTTCTGGCTTTGCGGACCAACATTTTTTGAGGGTAGGATTAGGTGGCTCAATAGCTAAGATGTTGTGCTTGTCAATCAAAATGTCAGCAGTTTGAATCCCTGGCACTTTGCAACAGAGTGAGCTTCCGTAACTTCTCCCAGCTTCTGCCAACCTAGCAGTTTGAAAGCATGTAAAAATACAAGTAGAAAAATAGGGACCACCTTTGGTGGGAAGGTAACAGCATTCCATGCATCTTGGGCATTTAGTCATGCCGGCCACATGACCATGGAGACGCCTTCGGACAGCACTGGTTCTTCGGCTTTGAAATGGAGTTGAGCACCACCCCCTAGAGTCGGGAATGAATAGCACATATGTGCGAGGGGAACCTTTACCTTTTATCGGGGGGGGTGGGGGGTGGGAAGAGAGGCAATTGTTATGCGGAAGCAGCAACCAGTGCACACACCAAGCTCCATTCATGTGAACGGCGGGCATGCACTCCCACCAGTATACATGCACACACTCACATGCTGTTTGCACATATATGATGTGCATGCATGCTCACCTGACACTTCCCTGGCCTGGTTCTGAACAGCTCACGGCCCAGGGGGTTAGTGACCCTCACCTTAAATGACAGAAAGTCAAGATTTCTGCTAAAATGTTAAGGGAAACAATTAGGGGTAGAAACTGTGGTTGAAGAGTTACCAAGAGCCATGGTGGTGCAGTGGTTAGAATGCGGTACTGCAGGCTACTTCTGCTCACTGACTGCAATTCGGCAGTTCGAATCTCACCAGGCTCCAGGTTGACTCAGCCTTCCATCCTTCTGATGGAAAAATAAGGGCCTAGATCAGTGGGTCTCAACCTTCCTAATACCACAACCCCTTTAATACAGTTCCTCATGTTGTGGTGACCCCCAACCATAAAATCATTTTATGTTTTCCGTATTTTTTCAAAAATATGTGTTTTCTGACGGTCTTAGATGACCCCTGTGAAAGGGTCGTTCGACCCCCAAAGGGGTCCCGACCCACAGGTTGAGAACCACTGGCCTAGATTATAGGGGGTAATAAGCTGACTCTGTAAACTGCTTAGAGAGAGCTCTAAAGCACTATCAAAGTGGTATATAAGACTAAGTGCTATTACTATAGTTGACAGATAGGGGTTGTAAAAAATTGGGCAGGCTATACCTTCCTTACCACTGGCATAATTATTTATGTAGAATTAATATGTCAACTTGGAGATTTATTTTCATATTTTTGTATAGTTGCACAAGATTGCTCAGAAAAGTAGTTTCGGAAATAGTTGATAATAAAAGATAACATTCAAATTCAGGCAATAAAATATAGACATATTATAGGCTTAGAGAGGGCTGGGAAGAGCTGAAGCAGTATATAAGTCTAAGTACTATTGCTATTGAAAGAGGGTGAATTGCCCATTCCTGTGGGGGTTTTGTTTCAAGGGGAAGACTGGATGTTCTCCAGGTTCCCCTTGTGTGGCAACGGGACTTGGCAGCTTTGGCAGGGCATCCTCACCAGGGGCAAGCCCAGGTAGACCTCCAGAGCAGCTCTCCCCAAAGGACCTTCTTGGCTTCTCCTGCACTTCCACTGAGCGCAAGGAAGGGCAACTCAGGACGGAGCTGCTGGTCAGGAAGCCCTCCTCCCACTTACCGGGAGGGAAGATCAATGGAGCGCAACCCTCCCCAGGTGCGGGCATCGCGGGGGAAGCCATTCCCCAGCCCGGCGGCAGGTGAAGCCTCCGCTGGTGCTGGGAGGTTTGGCTGCTTCGAAAGCCTTTTAGGTGCCACTTTGCACCGCCGGGGGATGCAGACTCTGGAAACCCGACAATCCTTCTCTTGCGCCCCCGGACCGGGAAGCATCGACTGCTCCGGCCCCACCTTGGCTTGCGCACCCCGTTCCCCGCCGCTGGGCAGGGCTGGGCACCCAGGTCCCCTGGGCTGGGCTGGCTGCGCGGCTGCCCTGCGCTCCGGCCATCCCTGGATTGGCTGGGGGGGCGCTGCTCTGAGAGGCTGGGCGGGCCGGGGGCTTTTGTGGGGTTGGTGCCTCCTCCTCCCTGCGCAGCCCGGCCCACCTGAGCCGGCGAGTGGCAGCCCCCCCTCCCTTGCCGCAGCCGCGCCCCCCCTCCCACCCCGTCCCGAAGGCATCCCGACCAGGAAAGGCGGTGGAGGCGCCGCATTGTGCCCGGCAGAGCTGTTCTGACGCACCGCCCCCCGAAAGTCCCCGGCCAGCCAGCCAGGCAGCCAAGCAGCCCCGCCCGTCCCCGCCCCTCGCCCCCTCCCCGAGAACCGCAGCGAGCGCGCGCCAGGGAGGGAAAGGAGAGAGGGGAGGGGGGAGGAAAGCGCGGGCACGCGAGCGAGCCAGCGAGCAGCCGGGCGGGGAAGCTGCTAGCCGAGAGAAGCGGAGGGCGCCCGGCGCGGGGACGCGCGCGCGCGGGGGTCTGTGTCTGGCGGGCAGCGGGTGTGTGGCGGAGGCAGAGGAGGAGGAGGAGGAGGAAGAAGAAGAGGAGGAAGAGAAGAGAGTCTGGGCGGAGAGGGACCCTGGAGGGACGGAGGGTCCTTGGGCTCCGCGGCGGCGGCGGCAGCAGCAGCAGCAGAAGCAGCAACGGATCAGGTCGGTCTTTGCAGCCTCTTCTCGCCTTGGCGGCGCACCCCCCCTCCCCGGCCGTCCCGCGCTGGGACGCCAGATGGGGGTCGGAGGGTTGAGTGGGGGCTGGAGGAAGGGGCATCTTCGCGCTCAGCAGTTGCAGCTGGCGGCCAAGCCAAGCGCAGGAGCCCCGCTTCTCAGTTTTGGGGGAGAGATGCCCCGGGAGTGGGGGGGGGGGTCGGCAGCCCTATGGCGCATCTACCAGAAGTGGCCGCTCAGCCCCCACTCCCCCAAGCGAGCAGCAGGTCGGCTGGGCGGGGGGCCGCGTCTTTCGGGAGGGGTCGCTTGCACTCCGGGGACGATGGCTCGGGTGCCCGTGATTCGACGCTGTCACTTGCCCCCCTGGCTCGCCCTGCAAGGGGCTTCTGCCAGCCCCTCCCCTCCCTTCCCTTCCTCCTCCTCCTCCTCCTTTCTGCTGGGGGTGGGTGGGTGGGGGTGGATAGAGTAGGAGTTGACAAAGGGAGAAGTTTGCGGGAGATCGGTCCGGCCCAGGCTGCGGGGTGGAGGTGGGTGAGTGGGTGGGCGAGGGCGGAAAATCCCTCTGGCTGGGGGAAGGGGGAGCCGGGGTTAATGCCAACCAGGGTCGAGCCGCGAGCGGAAAGGGGGGGGGAGTCCGAGACGGGGTCCCAGGGGGAAGTTGGCTTGCAGGAAGGTCCCCCTCCGTGCGGGGTCTTGGCGCAGGAACTTTCTAGCTAACTTTCTTTTGGGTGGGTTTCTTTTCAGCTGAGAAGTGATAAAGCGGCGAACCAAGCGCTTTTTCGGCCAAAAGCTTAACTAGAGCGTGCTTGATTTGTGCTTTCCGCGGGACTTTCTCTCTCTCTCTCTCCCTCTCTCTCTCGCCTCCCCGTCGAACAAAACTTGCATTGTTCGACCCGCTTTTTAAATCGCGATTACCGAAGCGTTTGCAGCCGATGGAGGAGCTTGGCGGTGTCGGCTTCCGAAATATCTTTTTTTTTTCTTTTGAAAGTCCGGCGGAATGCGTTAAAGCTGGATAAGCGCGCCCTGACGAGTTTTCCTCGCGGCTGAGTGGGGAGGGGGACAGACACACACACACCCAGAAACGCTGCCCCAAACGTCCCTGGAAGCCCCCTCGGGGGCGGCTCGCGGGGTCCCCTCCGCGCCCACGAAGCATTGAATGGACACGCGGGGGGTCGGGGCAGGCGGGAGCCTGGCGGACACGTGCCAATCAAGCCCGGGGACTGGCTTCAAAAGCCCCGCGAACTTCCAGTCCTGGGTGTTGTGTGAGCCGAAAGCTGGTCCCGCTTTCGGGTGGGAGGAGAATGCGTGGGCTGCGCGACCTGGAGGGAAGGAGGGAGAGAAAGGGAAGGAGGGACCCTTTTGGCAGGAATGTGTCCCCCTCCCTCCTCCCCCTTCATCCCTGCAGCCTTTGGCCAGGCTGGGTGGGAGGGAATGGGGGGGGGGGGACGCGGTGCTTCTCTTCCGCCCGAAAGTGGGGCCCTTCGGTGCGCCAAAAGACTGTTTGGATTGGCTCGGGAGCCGGGAGGTGGGGGCTGGAAAATTGGCCCCGCTTCAGGGTCACATGTGGCGAGCAAGGGGCACCGAGAGGCCGGTTTCCATGGCGCTCCCTCCCTGCCTGCCTGCCTGCCTCCCTCCCCGATCTTGGCAGGTAGCAGCTTCGCGGCGAGAGCTTTCTTTATATGGCTCTGGTATGTGAGCACCGCTTCCTGAGCCTTGAAATGAAACAGGAGCAGCAGCCGAGCAAAGTGCGTGTGTGTGCGTGTGTGGTGCGCACCCATGCACAACCCCTCCCCTGTCTCCCTCCCTCCCTCCTCGCATGTCACTAAAGAGATGGCCGGGAGAACGAAGCCGCTTCTCCGACGTGGAGTTGGTTTTTTTTTTTTTAAGTCAATATTCAGCCTTGGCTTCGCCAGCCTCAAGTCTGCCCAAAGTAGAGAGAGAGAGCTGGGTTAGGAAAGGGGGCAGCGCCTGTCCTCAGCGAGGCTGAAGATACTGTCGTCATCCGTGGCAAAGTAAGGCAGCCTTCCTGCTCTCCCCTCCCTTCCCCTCCCCGCTTCTCTCGGTACAGCTCGAAAAAGCCCACCGCGGCTGAGCGAGCGAGCGAGCGCACAGCCTCAACAGCAGCAGCGGCAAGCAGCCTTTCTCCCTCTGTCTCCTGCACAAACACAATGATGTCACTTTCCTTTCCTGCTCCTGGGTGGGGAAGGGAGAGGTTGAGCCGCTCGAATTGGCTCTCAGGTCACGCAGAGCATCTCCGCCCGGGCTTCTTAGGACCCCGCTTGGCTTTTCGGGAGGAGAAAAGGCAGCGTGTCTCCTGGCCGGGCCAAAGGGGGCTCAGGTGGGGGTGTGTATGTATGTGTATGTGTGTCTGTAGGGAAGGGTCTTGGGGTGACATGGAATCCTGCTGCCCCATTTTTGGGAACCCAGGACAAAGGGGACACCCCCTCTGGCAACAGTGAAAGCTACTCACTCTTGGGCTTTCATTAAATGGGGACATCAGCCTGGGATTTTAGGTTTATTAAAGCCATGGCAAATCTAGACAGCATGCTAAAAAGCAGAGACATCATCCTGCCAACAAAAGTCCATCTAGTCAAGGTGATGGTTTTCCCAGTTGCCAATGTGTGGCTATGAAAGTTGGACCATAAGGAAGGCTGAGCACCAAAGAATTGAGGCCTTTGAACTCTGGTGCTGGAGAAGACTCCTGCGAGTCCCTAGGAGTGCAAGACGATCAAACCGGTCGGTTCTAGAGGAGGTCAACCCTGCCTGCTCTTTAGAAGGCCAGATCCTTAAGATGAAACCCAAATACTTTGGCCACCTCATGAGAAGGAAGGACTCACTAGAGAAGAGCCTAATGCTGGGAACAATTGAGGGCAAAAGAAGAAGGGGACGGCAGAGAATGAGATGGTTGGATGAGTCGGCGTGAGCTTAAATGAACTCCAGAGGATGGTAGAGGACAGGAAGGCCTGGAGGAACATTGTCCATGGGGTTGCAATGGGTCAGACACCACTTCGCAACTAACAACCACAACACTTTGCGTCTTGGGACAAGTCTTTACATAACTCCCATCTTTACCCTTTGGTCTTGCTCAAAAGGGACCAGATCTCTCTTTGGGGGGGGAGGGGTCAGGAATGATGATTTGCATTCTGGGAGATCCCCAAAAAGTAAGTGAGTGATCTCGGGTCCATAGGAACATTCAGGAGACAAGTAGGACCATAGGAGGCTTTGTACTGCCACAATCTCCTAGAACAGGGATTGGCAACCTTAAACACTCAAACAGCCACAAAGGTCCTAACCGGAAGCCTCCTGTTCAATTCAGAAGCCAGCTGGAAGTCTGCTTCCTCCATCATAGAGTCTCCTCCTAGCGTGGCGCGGTGACTAACCAAAAGCACTATCACCCCGAGTCCTGCGGGAGAGGGTGCGGCTAAGAAATAAATATTTATTATTATTATTATCAATTGTGGAGCCGATCAGCGACAGGGAGCCACAGCATGGGGATGGAAGAGCCACATGCGGCTCCAGAGCCGCAGGTTGCTGACTCCTATCCTAAAACAAACATGGTACCTTCACTTCACCCAGAAGTCCATCAAAACTTGACAGAAGACCGATCTGCAAATGTCAAGTTTTGATGGACTTCTTGGCAAAATGAAGATGCCATGTTTGTTCTAGGCAGTCCAAAGCCTGCTGTCTTTGATCCTACTTGTCTCCTGAATGTTCCTCTGGAACTGAGACCATCCCTCAAGCATGTTCATCCCTGGTGCTCCTCTTTTCAGAGGTTGACTGGGTGTTTGGAGAGGACTTTGTGGAAGGGCTGTCTAGTGTTGGATCATGTCACTTGGTTGCAGAAAATCCTAGGTTGCTTTTTTGGGGGATCTCCATTAAAAGGGGGATGACAGAGAACTTTTTCAGGGATGGTTGCTTGAGACCCCCACTCTTCCCCAGTGCTAGGTGTGGTTCACTACGAGAGAGTGTCTATGGAGCTTCTCAGTCATCCAGGTCATGGTAGTCCCAAAGGTGTTTTTTCAAGAGGCAACTGGACTAGAGCTGAAGAAGCTTCTTGGAAGAGAAGTGAAATGTCTTCAAAGAAAAAAACAAAAAGTCCAGTTGCCTCTTGGGGGAAAAAAATCACATTTGGGACTACGAGGGAGTGTTTTGGTGCATTTATCCATGCCAGAAGCATCTGTGAGCTCCATGTTCATCTCCCTGTACTCTCTTTTCACTCTTTCCTCCTCTTCGGGGCATCTAACATATATTGCAATTTTATTTATTTGTGCATTTACTTACTTTGATGTTAAAAGTAGGTTTCAGCCACCTTGAAAAAAAAATGATTTGTGCAGTAGGAAACATGGTAGAAATTGAGTGGTGACCCATAGAGACTGTAAGTTTTCTTCAACTGGTGTCCTGGAATGTAAAGTAGGTAACAGACTAATAGACGGGGCCTTGGAGGTCTTCTGATCTAACCTCAAGAAATGGTTGTCCAATCTCTTCTAAAAACCTTCCAGTGCTGAAGCGTTCACAACTTCTGGACGCAAATTGTTCTCACTGTCGGGAAATTTCTCCTTAGTTCTAGGTTGCTTCTCTCCTTGATTAGTTTCCATCCATTGCTTCTCATCCTGCCTTCAGGTGCTCTGGAGAATAGCTTGACTCCCTCTTCTTTGTGGCAGCCTTCTTTGTGGTAGGCACCCCCTTTCCCTGAAAATAAGACACACACACACCCAGATAATAAGCCCAATCGGGCTTTTGAGCGCACGTGCTAAAATAAGCCCTCCCCTAAAAATGAGCCCTCCCCTGAAAATATTGCAACACAGCAGCAGCCATGAGGTGACCACGCTCGCTGCCTCCTGCACCTCAAAAGTAATAAGACCTCCCCGAAAAGAAGGCCAAGGGCTTATTTTGGGGGTCAAAAGAAAATAAGACCTTGTCTTATTTTGGGGGAAACACGGTAGATTAAGCATCTCTTAAAAACCATGCATTCATAACCACCGGAACAAGAAGACACCTAGTCTGGGTTGAAGCTGGAGCAGAGAAAAACGAAAGAGGGAGGAGAGGAGGGGGAAGGAAGAAGGGACAAAATGTCAGAGGTGGGGCAGGAACGGAAGGAAGGCGGATCGGAGCTCTCTGTAAAGGCCCACTGACAGCCGTCTCCTTCTCCCATGAATTGCAGGGCCTGGTATCAAAACATTTGGCCCGAAGTAGGCAGGAAGTGTCACTCCAAAGACCTGAACGGGGAGAAGGAGGAAGGAGGAGGAGGAGGGAGTTGGTGTTCCAGAATGGGGCTCCTGTGATGGCTGAGAAAGGAAGGTCAGCCAGTAGAGAGGGAACTGTCACTGCTATTCATCGGGAAAGCTTGTCCAGCTGCCAAACTTGGGAAAGGAAATGGAAGGGAAGGGAAGGTGGAGCCGGGCGAGGCGAGGAGTGAGGCCTGGCATCTTAAATCAGGGGTGTCCAAACTTGGGAACTTTAAGACTTGTGGACTTCAACTCCCATGGTGGCTGGGGAATTCTGGGAGTTGAAGTCCACAAGTCTTAAAGTTCCCAAGTTTGGACACCCCTGTCTTAAATCAACGGGCGGTTTTCCCAACTGAATGTATTCATCTGTAGACACCCCCCCCCCCCCGGAAGTGCCCTTGTGCAAGGTTTTCCTTTAGTTTCCTTTCCCGAGAAAAGGATATTGTATTGAAAACGTTGACTTTATCATGGCCTCTTCCTGCAGGGGAGACAACAGTCTCTTTGAGGAAAGTCCTCTAGATCAGTGATGGCGAACCATTTCGGTATCAAGTGCCAAAAAGGGAGTGCGGGTGGTGGGGCACCGAGTGCCCAAAAGGGAGCACTTCGTGTGCGCTGAGACCAGGAAGAGGAGGAGCTGCCCAGGGGGCATGCGCACACTGGAAAATGAACCTCTGGTTTCCAGCATGCACATGTAAGTCTTCTGGTTACTGCCATGCATGCCCATGCGCCGATCAGCTGGCCGGCATGCATGATCATGCCAGAAAATGGAAGACCAACTCTTCCAGTTTCTGGCACTGCCACACGCACAAAGGCCAGCTCATCGTCATGTGCGCATGCGCGCCAGAAACCCAAAAGAGGAATGGACAATGCCGCGTGTGCCACGCGACATGGCTGCATGTGCCACTTCGGGCACGCGTGCTATAGGGTCGCCATCACGACTCTAGATGCTGGGTTGAGATTCCTTTTTCTGCGGCAGAGCAAAGGGAGGGATCAGAAGAAGGCACTCTTCTGGGGGCCTTTTTTTTTTTTTTTTTTTTTTGGTGCTTGATCTTGCACAGAGCATGTACTTTGCTTTTCCGGCAGCTTTGCCTTGACAAAAGAGAGAGGCAGAGCCTGGCACCTTTTCCTGCTATGTTTCTGAGGCACCTCAATGCCAACCTGCCGAATACGAGCTGGAAAGCGTCTCCGGTTACGGGCTCCGTTTCATCGCACATCTCGGCTTGCCGGGCACAGAACCCGGCATCATCGGGAGGGTGGCCTCATTGGTTGTCCTGGGCTGCACCGAGAGGATAATTGCCAGCTGGGTGTGTTGGCTTTCGTGCAAGCGCTCTGACTGGCACAAAGATGCAGCATTCCTTGCAAAGTAGCTGCAATGTTGCTAGCAGAGATGCTGTCTTTTGTTCGGGCAATTCCGCTCTTCAGCAGAAGGTCTTCATCAAGCGAATCTTCAGTCCTGGTCCTGGGGCTGTAGAACCACTTGCTCCAGGACAGTCTGTTTTGCACCTTAAAGGGAATTCCAGGGAACAAAACTTCCTCACTTGGATTCCCGGGCTGTGGCTCTAGGTATCATTCCATGAAATCAGGGAAATATTAAAATGAATTAAAAGCATTGCATTGATATCGGCACACGAGGTCAGTGGTCACCAATTGGTGGTCCATGGACCACTGGTGGTCGGCGAGAAAGTTTTGGTGGTCCTCAGAAAAAATATTTGCATTTTTAAAAATACTTTATTGAAAAGATAGTGCCGTGTCAGGGTAACAATTACAAACAAAGCAAAGTCAAAGAAAGATCAACAGCAAATCTTAACATACTTAACAAACGAATAACTAACAATAATATATTTACAGTAAGTATAATAATACAACCAAAGGGGAAAAAAAGAGCTTTAACTACATTTCTACTTACATTATCCTATTTACAATTTTTCCATATTATATCCATAATTCTATAGCATCTTTATTTTCCATACTAAGTTATTGGCATTCATCAACTTCCCTCTCATTTCTACCTCTTGTCTCTATCCATTCATAAAATTTATTCTATGTCCTATAATATTTCGAGTCTTCTTTATCTTTCATTTTTAAGGTTAATCTATCCATTTCAGGACAATCCCAAATTTTCCTAACTCTATTGCCATCTGATGGGGTGTTGCATTTTTCCAATATTTAGCATATATGATTCTTGCTGCTGTCAATATATCTAACACTAAGTACATGGTTGCTTTGTCATAACTTTCCGACAGTATACCTAAAAGGCATATTTCTGGTTTGAACTCAATATGTTGCACAGTTATCATTTCTTATTTGCACTTTTTATATTGCACCAAATCAGGAGTCCTCAAACTACGGCCCCTAGGCCAGATACGCGCAATGAATGCTTGTGTTGCTGCAGAGAGTCTCCCCCTTTGGGGTCTTTTTGTGTGGGTCAGAGGGAGGCAGAAATTCTGACTTGGGGTCTGCTTCAGCCTCCTGGTGCGGAGTTTTGGATGAAGGCTGGAGGGAAGTACCACTGGTGGAGAAGAGCCAGAGGGCCTCTTTTCAGTTGGACTGTATCATGACCTGGAACTGGCTGACCATCTCAGCCTGCTGAGCCTCCAGGTGCCGGTACCTGGCCTTGCATTCCTGCAGGTCTTCTTTCTGCTTGGAAAACCTCTGCTCGTAGTCCTCAGTGAGGACTGAGCCTCCTTCTCAGTCAGATCCAATTTGAACTGAGCCAGCTGTTTTGCCAAATCTTTCTCGTGGTGGTTGCTTAGCTCCAACAGCTGCTTCCTGTTGGGGCTCTAAGGAGTGCGGGCGGGGAGACGAGGAATGACTGGGAGGGGAGGGGCAAGGAGAGGCTGGGGAGGTGTTCCTTGAGTGACATCAAGTTGGCCACGCCCAACCAATCACATGACCACTTAGACACACCCACCTAGCCAGGCATTAGGAAGATCATATTAGTGGTCCGCGGGATTTAAAATTATGAATTTAGAGGTCCGTGAGGTCTGAAAGGTTGGTGGCCCCTGCACTTTGGTGAGAAGGGAGGTAGCACAAGGATGGAGGAGCAGCCCCTACCTGACTTCTGTCTTAAGCATCTTGTAATGACCTTTCTTCGGTATTGATTTGGAAGGTGGGCTGATGTGAAGGACCCACCATTCGATCTTGCCTTGAGCACTGAGCTTTAATTGATGCTCACCTTGTGCCCCCCCTGTTCTTAGCCATAAGAGAAGAATGGCTTTACAGCAACTTCCTTCTCACCCTGAATTCCCCCCAGAAGATTTCCTTGAGGCAGCTGCCCAAGGGGTGCTTGCGTTGATGCTGAAATTATAGCATAGTTGGTATCCTGTTGTTGCCAAATGAAATACAGACGACTCCTCGGAACCGCTGCTGGGTTGGGAACCTGGAGAACTTGGTGGGTCAATATCCATCTAAGGCAAGATCTAAATGCTTTTCCGTCAATCCGCCGAATTTGGATGTCTCTGGCTTGACCTTACTTGAATGCTTCATTGCTCCACTGACGAAAGAGCAAAAATGGATCCAGCCATATCACTGTGGATGGAAATGGTGGATTTTCCAAACGCAGATGTGAATTTTCAGTTGTTCCCTAGGTGGATTGCTATGCTTACTGTAGTTTAACAACAACAACAACAACAACAACAAATAGTAGTGTTCTGTGAAGACCAAACTGAATTGAACTTATTTTCCTGGAAGAAATTAAGAAAAGGTCAGAATCATTTGGGTGTTTTAATGCTAAAAATTTAGAATCAATAAAGTGGACAAATAAAATAGACTCTGGGATCTAGAGTGATTAACTTTGCACTCTGCAGGATGAATGGTGTAGAAGTAGAATAGATGGCCTGTCATTTGGTGCGTCATAAGTGGTTTCTTCTCAGCTACAAGAATATCAATTAGCATCTACAGAGGCAATGGCTGCCCTAGTCCTCCTCAGTTGCAGTGCCGTAGAAGTTCTATTTGCCAATAAAAAAGGTAACGGCTGCCCTGAGGATTTCACCACTCTAGTCCTTGCAGACTCTATGGGTCGGTGCTCATCTCTGTTTCAAGGCCACTGAGCCAGCACTGTCTAAAAACATTTCTGCCGTCATGTGACCAATATGACATCACAGACAGCTGTTACCTTCCCACCAAAGTGATAACTATTTATCTAGCCACATTTGCATGCTGTTGAACTAGGTTGGGTTCAGGGGTGGGTTCCTGCCAGTTCTAACCTCTTCTATAGAAGAGGTTCCACAAATCTACAGTGCCGTTTAGAACCGGTTCCAGCTCCCTCCCCCCGCCCGTCCGCACATCATCAAGATGAAGAGCGAGAGGAGGAATTCTGGGAGTTGAAGTCCACAAGTCTTAAAGCTGTCAAGTTTGAACACTCCTGGGTTTTTTTTTTCCCCTAAAGGGTTAGGGGTGCAAGGTTCTTGTAACTTGACAGCTTTAAGACTTGTGTGCTTCAAAGCCAGAGTTTCTGAGCCAACATTTTGGTTGCTAAGCAAGAGCGTTGTTAAGTGAGTTTCACTACATTTTACAAGTTGGCCACGCTCACCCAGTCACATGGCTGGCAAGCCGCTCCCACCTGGTGACATGGCTGACAAGCCACTCCCACTGGTGACATGGCCGGCAAGCCACTCCCACAAAGCAGGCCACACCTACAGAAGAGGTTCTAAACATTTTTGAAATCCATCACTGGTTGGCAGGTGCTAGAGCAAGTAACAGGAGCTCACTCTGTCATGTGGTGTTCGAGTCTCGAACTGGGCTGCTGGCTTTCCAGCTGACAAGCCCAGTGCCTTAACAAACTGAGCAACTGTGCTGCCCTCTGTTATCCTTATTAAAATGCTTGTTTCCTGTTACTTCCTGGTCTTGATGCCTGTGACTGTGAAGGAACGTCATTACCCACAAAAATTCTTCCCTAAAAAGTCCTGATCGGAGTCCAGTTGAGCTAAAACCATTAAACTGGTATGTTAGATAACATGCCAGAGAATGGAATTGTGGAATTTTCTTTAAAGAGCCAAGTCATTCCTCAAATGGTAGCTCTTGTGTAGCGTAGCTGACCTAACTGAGAAAAATGGAAAGGGAAAGATAAATAGGGAAGGGACTTCTTGGCAGTTAGGCAAGAGACCAGAGGTGTAGATTAAACTGGAAGGTCCCAAAAGAAAGCATTTTGGCACTGTTGCCCAGAGAACAAAACAGAGCCCTCACTAAGCATGATTTGTGGCTTAAGAGAAAACATAAACCAGCATCAGCCTTATGTGTCACTTTTGTAAACTCCAGGAAGTGCTATACAGATTTTGCAAAATGGTGCCTTAATTTTGGGACAGGTTTCTAAGAGGCCTACGTCAGAACATTTAAATTAAAGAAGGGTGCTAACTGCAACTTCCATAGGATATTGTTTTAGTGTTGGAAGGGAACTAGGAGGTCATCTAGTCCAACTTTCTGCTCACACAGGAGACCTGTAGTACTTCTGACAAATGGTTGTCCAGTCTCTTCTTAAAAGCCTCCGGTGATGGGACACCCACAACTTCCAAAGGCCATTTGTTCCACTAGTTGATTATTCTCACTGTTAGGAATGTTCTTCTTAGTTCTAGGTTGCTTCTCTCCTTGATTTGTTTCCATCTGTTGTTTCTTGTCTTGCCTTTTGTTGCTTTGGCAAGTTAGTTGGCCCTCTCTTCCTTGTGGCAGCCCTTTAAGTACTGCAAGACTGCTATCATATAGAGTAGAGTAGAGTAGAGTAGAGTAGAGTAGAGTAGAGTAGAGTAGAGTAGAGTATAATTCTTTATTGGCCAAGTGTGGTTGGACACACAAGGAATTTGCCTTTGGTGCAGATGCTCTCAGTGTGCATAAAAAGACAAGATACATCCGTCAAGAATCATAAGGTACAACACTTAATGATAGTCATCGGGTACAAATAAGCAATCAGGAAACAATCAATATCAATATAAATCATAAGGATACTAAGCAATACTGTTAGATTGGGTAATGGATAGGCACACACAGGCTTAACGGTAACAACAGCTCTTTATTAAGTACAACAAGTGAGAACAATCCAGCGGTTGAGTCTGATAGCAGCCCTTTTATAGGGAGCTGTCAGGCCCTTCAACCAATAGGATTAAACCTCTGTTCCCGCTGGAACAGAGGACCTTGGTGGAAACCACTGTAGTTAGAGCAAGTATCTAACAAATACAATTACTTGTGATATGTGGGAGGAGATGGGTGATAGGAACAATGAGAAGACTCATAGTAATAGTAATGCAGCCTTAGTGAATAGTTTGACAGTGGTGAGGGAGTTATTTGTTTAGCAGAGTGATGGCATTCAGGAAAAAAAAAACTGTTCGTGTGTCTTGGTGTGTAGTGCTCTATAGTGTTGTTTTGAGGGTCCATCTTTTCACTAGACTAGACACGCCCAATTCCTGCAATCATTCATCGTATGTTATAACTTCTAGGCCCCTAATCATCTTTGTTGCTTTTTCTCTGAACTCTGTCCAAAAGCTCAACAACAACAAAATTGTATGGGGGTGATCAAAACTGTATTTTTCTATACTTAAAAAAGAGACTTGGTCACACAAAGCAAAGCCCTTGATTTACCAATTAGGACCCTGATTAGGAAGCTTGATGGGTACTCTCACATTGCGTTGGGACTACAGGACCTAGAAAGCTAAGCCGATATTTCTGAGGAGGAGCCAGAAATGCCCCAGTAATGTCCTTGGTCTGTTCATAGATCCCATTTTGAGGCTTTCTGACATGTTGATTCTATTTACTTAACATATTTTTCGGAGTATAAGACGCACAAAAAAAGGGGTGAAAAACTCGGTGTGTGTTATACACTGAAAAGAGCATTTTTGGCCTCGCGAAAACCCACTCCCTTTACAAAAATGGATGTGCAGAGGGCTTGGGAGGACTGTAAAGTGCTCCTGGGGGCTGGGAGGGCAAAAACGAGCAAAAAGTAGGCTAAAGGCTACACATGCTCCTTTTTTGGTGAAAAACAGGCCTGTTTTTGTGAAACATGGGCCATATTTTCTTGTTTTTGCCCCCCCCCCCAGTCCACAGGAGCACTTTGCAGGCCTCTCAAACTCTCCGCATCCCCCACTTTTCACAAAAAACTGCATGCAGAGGGTTTGGGAGGCCTGTAGAGTGCAAAACCTTTTTTTTAAATTTACGTCTTCAAAATCTTGGTGCGTCTTATACTCTGGTGCGTCTTATACTCCAAAAAATACGGTACTCGATGGGCCTCAGAGAAATTTCCACAACCTGCTGAAGGTCAGGTTGGCTCATAACTAATGTTGATGCACATCTGGAGGGCAACAAGTGGGTGAGTTATTGCCTCAGACAGCGATTTTTCAAAACAGTAAAGCCTACGGAAGGGCACCTTCGGTTATTAACTTTAAAATAATAACTGCTTACATGAGAAAGTAGTCCTTTAAGATTATTTAAAAATAAATATGTGCCGTGCATGTTTTATATTCTCCTGGTGGTTTAAACTCGCACCTTCCTTAGGTGAGGTTTTCCTCCTTGTGCATAATTCTTGGGTCCTGTCCACAGAACTGTCTTCCTGAACATGAATTTACATTAGCTGCGATTTGTGTGCACTGCAGCGGCTTCCATGTTCCGATGTGTTTCATGACACATCAGAACATGCAAATGAAATGAAAAAAGAAGAACATGAGGGAACCAGGTTGATCTAGTACTGTGATGGCTAACCTTTTTGTCGTTGCATGCCGAAAGTGCACACCCATAATGCAATGCGCAGATGACACACACACCCGCCTGCCCCGCCCCCTGCACATGCGACCTTCCAGACCACCCCTGTGCCCCGTTTTGGGCCTAACAGACCTCCCTGAAGCCTCCTGGGACCAAAAACGGGGTTCAGGGGGATGTACCCCCATGCTCCCCCCACTCCCCACGCATGTACGCACATCTCCGGTATGTGCAGCAGAGACCCAAAAATCATTTGGCTGGTGGAAAGCACGCACGCATGTGCGGTGGGACTGAGCTGGGGTGACGGCTTCCATGCCCGCTGAGAGGGCTCCGGGTTCCACCTGCGTCACGTGTGCCATAGGTTCGCCATCACAGATCTAGCAGTTAAGGCCCCAGGCTTGAAAGCAAAAGACCATGAGTTCCCGTCTTAGCCATGAAAGTCTGCTGGGTGACCTTGGGCCAGTCACTCTCCTTCAGCCCAACTCACCTCACAGGGTGGTTGTTGTGAGGAAAATAGGAGTAGGAAGGTGTGTTGGAGATATTCCCTGCCTTGAATCATTTGTGAAAATAACGAATGTGGGATGTAAATAACTGAATACATATGTAGGACTTTGGAATCCGGAGCTGGAAAATTTCTAGTGGAAATATATTTCACTTACTGTCAGAAGGCATATTGTAACTCAGGACCTCGAGACAAATTTCCTGTTTGCGTTTGTTTATCCAGTGACCTTTTGTGGCAAGGGGAGGATCTATGAAAAGCTGTAGAGTGCAGCAATTCTCAAGCTCCAGAAGAAATAGAGGGGTGCAATGGTGGTGAATATCTGTGGCTCGGGTGTAGGATGAGGCAGGAGGTTTGTTCTTCAAGTTTGTGGATTGGTTTCTGAATGTTTCATTACCAAGCTAGGTAATATCTTCAGTGGAATTTAGGGGATGTCAGTGTTAATTTGCTTATAATGGCTTCATGTGGTCAGTAGGTCAAATGAGGGTCATGTGATGGGTCAGGTGTGGGTTGCATCAAGTGAGGGTCTTGTGATGGGGAAGTCACAACAGGTGAGGATCATTGGGAAGATGCTACCTAGCCTGACAACGAAACATTCAGAAACCAACCCACAAGCTCAGAGAATGAACCTCCACCTTCAAACGACAAGTGACCATGGCCACCTGTAACAAATAGCGAATGTTGGAAGGCTGCTGTTGTCCTTGGGAGAAGCTACAGGGCTGTTGTCCTCCTTGGGAGAAACTAGAGGACTGTTGTCCTCCTTGGGATAAGCTAGAGGGCTATTGGCCTCCTTGGGATAAGCTAGAGGGCTGTTGTCCTCCTTGGGAGAAGCTACAGGGCTGTTGTCCTTGGGAGAAACTAGAGGACTGTTGTCCTCCTTGGGAGAAGCTAGAGGGCTATTGGCCTCCTTGGGAGAAGCTACAGGGCTGCTGTCCTCCTTGGGAAAAACTAGAGGACTGTTGTCCTCCTTGGGATAAGCTACAGGGCTGTTGTCCTCCTTGGAGTGAGTCATCTTTAGGGCCGGGAGCAGGCTGAGTTCCCCAGGTTTTTGGAGGATGGGATTGCCTCCATGGACCTTGTTTATGATTCCTCCAAGGGACATCTCTTCTAAAGCAGCAACAGAGGGAGATGATAAGAGACTTGGATAGGGGCCAAAATAGACAGTTATGAAAATGTTGAGGAAAAAAAGAAATAAGTTTTCACCATGCATGCATTTTCTGGAAATGTGGAACGGACGATTGGGATGGTGTCTTGTCTATCTTGCCTAACAACTTTTGTTATAACTTCATCCAGCATTCTTTTTCTAACAAGTATAACACATTGAACTCTGGGACTTTCCATATGTTTTGGATTACGCTCCCACCCTCCTTTGGCATTGCCTTTAATGTCTGAGAGGGAAGGGAGCTGGGATCGAAAGGGCAGAAAAGGTCGCAAGTTACTGCCTGGAGCCTTCTGTGCCCAAGGCAAAATTTGCTGAAATTATTCTCCTGGTTTCTATAAGAGACACACCACCATAGACATCTGGCTTACTTCTTTCTTGCAACTTTGCTTTTCATTTGGAAAATAGGTTTTCTGGAGCAGGCCCACAGGAGAAGTGGGAGAACACTGAATGTCCCTGGGATAGTCTCGGAAAAATTTAAGGTCATAGACAGGTCCTCGGTCTCCCCCCGCAGATTGTCACAGAAGTAGACATACATAATAACAGAATTGGAAGGGACCTTGTAGGTCATTTACTCTGTTTCCCTGAAAAGACGACCTCCCCTGATAATAAGCCCAATCAGGCTTTTGAGTGCATGTACTAGAATAAGTCCTCCCCTAAAAATAAACCCTCCCCCAAAATATTGCAACACAGCAGCAGCCATGAGGTGACCACACTCACTGCCTCCTGCACCTCAAAAATAATAAGACCTTCCTGAAAATAAGGCCAAGTGCTTGTTTTTCGGGGTCAAAAGAAAATAAGACCTTGTCTTATTTTGGGGAAAACATGGTAGTCCAACCCCCTGTTAAGCAGGAGATCCTATACCATTTTTGGCAAGCTACTGACAAGTTTCTTCTTGAAAGTCTCAATTGGTGAAGCACCCACAACTTCTGAAGGAAAGCTGTTCCATTGGTTGATTGTTCTCACTGTCAGAAAATGTCTCCTTATTTCTAGGTTAAATCTCTCGTTGATTAGTTTCCGTCCATTCTTCCTTGTTTGGCCTTCTGATGCTTTGGATAATAGGTTGGACTCCTCCTCTCTGTGATAGCCCCTCAAATATTGGAACACTGCTATTATGTCACATGCCCAGTTCTTGCAACCCTTCATCCTATGTTTTAGCCTCCAGTCTCCTAAACATCTTGGTTGCTCTTCTCTGCACTCTTTCTAGAGTCTCAAATCTGTTTTATAGTGTGGTGACAAAACCAGATGTAGTATTCTAGGTGTGACATTACTAAGGCTGTATAGAAGCTCCTCAGTCATCCAAGTCCTGGTTGTTCCAAAGGTGCTTTTTTCAGGAGGCAACTGAACTTTCTTGGATTTTTATTTTGAAGACATTTCACTTCTCATCCAAGAAGCTTCTTCAGCTCTGACAGGGTAGTGGGGGAAAAGCTTATTGGATGAGAAGTGAAATGTCTTCAAAAGAAAAACCAAGAAAGTCCAGTTGCCTCCTGAAAAAAAGCACCTTTGGGACAACCATGGATGGCTGAAAATTTCTACAGACTTTTAGCTGTGCAATTTGGGATGAACGCCCTTTGAATGGTGTGGGAGTAGGAATTGATTTCCAGAGGGAAAAAAAATTGCAGACTACAGGAACTATTAGCACCACTCGGGTGACCCTGAGGACACAGATAAACCTCCAAGTGGGCTCAACGACAATCTAGAAGGATGCAAATGACCAGCTGTCTGCAAGTAGCATAAATCCTTCCACTCCCCAACATCCAGTCAGAGCTGAAGAAGCCTCTAGGAAGAGAAGCGAAACATCTTCAAAGAAAAAAGCAAAGAAGTCCAGTTGCCTCCTGAAAAAAGCATCTTTTGGACTTTATAGAATTGCTTGGCAAAAGAAGAAGGGGACGACAGAGAATGAGGTGGCTGGATGGAGTCACTGAAGCAGTCGGCCTGAGCTTAGGTCAGGGGTGTCCAAACTTGGGAACTTTAAGTCTTGTGGACTTCAACTCCCAGAATTCCCCAAACTCTGGGAGTTGAAGTCCACAAGACTTAAAGTTCCCAAGTTTGGACACCCCTGGCTTAAATGGACTCAGGGGGAGGGTAGAGGATAGGAAAGACTGGAGGAATGTTGTCCATGGGGTCGCGATGGCTCAGACATGACTTCACAACGAACAACAACAACAGAAGTGCACAGCCACACTTTATAGAAGTATGGGCGAGCACTTGGCTATATTTAGTTAGGAAGCTGGATCTAAATGGGGATCCTGTTCATGTTTAAGAAGCAATCATGCTTGGGCAAAGCACGTTGCTTGGGAGAAGCAGTCGGTGTCAGCTGCGGCCCTCGTCCTCATAACAGTCCCTATTCAGTTCCTGAAGGAAGCATAAATCACCAGAAGTGTAAATATCTTTTCAACCTGGAGTTAAGGAAATTGATCTTTCCTTGGGTTGTCACATAAAATACTGCTGCGCATAAACCCAAACACCCATTTTTCATTCCATTTGTTTTTTTTTTAAATCCTTCTGGTTCTTTCTCTTAATTCTCTTTTTTTTCCCTCTTCCCAACAATCTTCTCTTTCACTGCCCTGGTGCAATGATAACCTTGCTCTTTCTCAAAGATAAGCTCAGCCAATGACTTAAGAATTATCTCTTCCTTATTGTTGTTAATTATGTCTGCAGAAAGCTGATGAAGGTAATAATACGTTAACCATGTTGTCATTGTTAACTAGTCAGTATAAAGCGAGGGTTCTTAATATGTGCCCCGCGGGCATGTTTGTCTAGCACTTTTTATGAGCAACTGGGAAGGCTTATTAATGGGAATTCATACCAAGGGATAACCAGAGGTGGGATCCTACTGGTTTAACAACCGGTTCGTTCACCGCACGCTCAACACAGTTTACTGAGAAATCACCTGACATGCCTGATACACGCTGCGCGCAGGTGTGCAGTTTACAGAGAAATCACCTTCAGCATTATTACTGGGGCAGCAATCCACTCGGCGGTACTGGTCAGCTGGCCTTCAGAAAAGGGAATATAGGTGAATATAGCGCAGGGGCAAGCAGGCAGGCCCAGCTGAAAGTCGGAGCGAACCAGTTCGCCCAAACCGATCCAAACCAGTAGAATCCCACCCCTGGGGATAACCCTGGCCGAAGTTGGCTAATCTTGAAAAAACAGGATTAGACCTACCGGTACTTAGCATTCCAATGGAAGAAGACTGGAATGACACTAAGCAACGTGGGAAACATTAAAAAGAAGGCACTGATAAACTTTTCAATATTTTAACCAAACGATCAACAAGGTTGGAGTCTCCAGGGATCAAGCTGGACCTGAAGGAGACTTTAGCATTAGAAAAAAAAAGTTAAGTAGATACTGCAGGTAACTGTTCTTTATGCATATCGCCAAGTCTTAATGTGCAAAAATTGTGATTTGAGTATGGTGTCTTGGTGGCTTAGTGGCTAAGATGCTGAGCTTGTCAATCAGAAGGTTGGCAGTTCAGCAGTTTGAATCCCTAGCGCTGCATAATGGAGTGAGCTCCTGTGTCTTGTCCCAGCTTCTGCCAACCTAGCAGTTCGAAAGCACATAAAAAATGCAAGTAGAAGAATAGGGACCACACTGGTGGGAAGGTAACAGCGTTTCGTGCACCTTCGGTGTTTAGTCATGTCACCCACATGACCATGGAGATGTCTTCAGATGGCGCTTTGGCTTTGAAACGGAGATGAGCACCACCCCTAGAGGCGGAAATGACTAGCACACATCTGCAGGAGGACCTTTACCTTTACCTTTATGGTGTCTTAGTTGTGACATACTCTTTATGGAGCTGCTCTATAAAGCTGTAGGTTTTACAAAATGCAGTGATGTGTGCAGTAGTCATTCACACAGTCGTGAAATACTTGTACTTCATGAGCTGCACTGGCTGATGGTTTCTGGATGCAACTTAAGGTGATGGTTATTATGGTGATGGTTATTATGCATTATTCTCTAAACAGCATACAGCCTAGCTGTTTGAGACCCCCTGGGATTTGTTTACCATCCGCATCTGTTCCATCAGAGTGGGTCCCATTCATTGAACATGTCATCCGGTAGACTCCTAGGAGATGTTTTCTCCTTTGAAGTTCTTGTATTCTAGAGCACCATGGTCCAAAAGATTCAAAGATTTAGCCAACTCTCCTTCAAGCAAGCCTTGAAAACTTGGTTCTTCTCCCAGCCTTGAACTAGGCTAGAGTGAGTGGCGAGATCTTTTGGGATGGTGTGTACTTGAGTTTGGTTGTTGTCTTCAAGTTAGTTGTTGGGTTTTTCTTGATTGTTTTTACACTTTGTTTTTATAGAGGTTGGGCAGAGTTTGTTGGCCTTAGACTCTAGAAAGAGTGCAGAGAAGAGCAACAAAGATGATTAGGGGACTGGAGACTAAAACATATGAAGAACGGTTGCAGGAACTGGGTATGTTTAGCTTAAGAGAAAGAAGGACTAGGGGAGACATGATAGCAGTGTTCCAATATCTCAGGGGTTGCCACAAAGAAGAGGGAGTCAAACTATTCTTCAAGGCACCTGAGGGTAGAACAAGAAGCAATGGGTGGAAACTAATCAAGGAGAGAAGCAACTTAGAACCGAGAAGAAATTTCCTGACAGTTAGAACAATTAATCAGTGGAACAGCTTGCCTCCAGAAGTTGTGAATGCTCCAACACTGGAAGTCTTTAAGAAGATGTTGGATAGCCATTTGTCTGAAATGGTATAGGGTTTCCTGCCTAGGCAGGGGGTTGGACTAGAAGACCTCCAAGGTCCCTTCCAACTCTACTATTGTATTGTATTGTATTGTATTACAAATGCAATTAATCAATGAGTCAATGCTCCTACTTTAGTTGAACACAACCTCTACAAACAAGCAGCCACTCACCCTTGTAGTTTTCTGGAGTACCCCAAAGACATGAGTCTTCCTTCAGGCCTTGGGTAGAACAATGAGAGCCCCAAGAAGGTTGCTGGGACATCTAGATTTGGTACTGGGTTGTTAAGGTTTTTATACTTTCCCTGTTATTGTGAGCTGCCCAGAGTTGTGCTCTAAGACGGCAGTTCTTTAAATAAAGAAAAATAACTAAAAATCCGTTCAAGTGTGACTGGTCCTTGGGCTTGGTTACTTTCGTTTAGTTAGGCTGCTGGAGTGAAAGGATTTAGAATTTATCTTTCTGAGCAGTTCAGTGTTCTGCTGTTGCAATAAATCTGGATTTTGAGTCCTAGAATTCCAAATGCAGTTACAAAAGTACTGTATGTGGATAACATTATTTTTCTGCACCATCTCATCTTCAACTTTCAACAACTCTTGCATCCACTGGCTTTAAAATATTTAAAATACTGAGATCACCAGAGTTCCCCTTTATTTGGCCATTAGGAGAGAAATTGGCCGATACTCCCTTGCCCTCATCCTGAACATTTTTTTAAAAAAAATTAGTTTATAATATAAAATGCAAAAGATGCAAAAGAAAATAATGGGAAAGTAAGGGAGGGAAAAGAGAAGGGAAAAGGGTAGGGCGAAGAGAAAAAAGAAAGAAAAGGTGTTGACTTATAATTCCCCTTGGTGCAGTAGAGTTAGATAATAACATTAAACCTCAACTTTTTACTTTTACATCATAATATAAACTAGCCATTTCTATAATAACAAACCTACCTACTGTATTTTTTGGAGTATAAGACACACCGGAGTATAAGATGCACCAAGATTTTAAGAGGAAAATTTAAAAAATAGTTTTTGCACTTTGCAGACCTCCCAAAAACAGCCCATTTTTTGCGAAAATGTGCCCATATTTTTTCAAAAAAGGGCATGAATAGCCTTAGGAGGCTTGTAGAGTGCTCCTGGGGGTGACCCCCCAAATAAGCAAAAAATGGCCCATTTATTTTTAAAAGGGGCCTGCATATCTTTTAGGAGGCTTTCAGAGTGCTCCTGGGGCTGGGGGAGGGCAAAATTGAGCGAAAAATGGCCTGAATTTGCTCATTTCTGCCCTCCCCAGCCCCCAGGAGCTCTCTGAAAGCCTCTTAAAGGCTATGCACGGGCATTTTGGTGAAGGGGGCAGGGTTTCAGGAGGCAAAAAAATGCTGTATTCAGTGTATAAAATGCACCCAGATTTTCAGCCCCCTTTTTGAGGGAAAAGGGTGCATCTTATACTTCAAAAAATCCGGTAATCAGTAAAGCCTGAAATCAAAGTTTCACTTTTTTCTACCTCAAGCACAAAGTCCAGAAATGGTTTCCAAGTAGAAACAAAAGTAATTGTGTTTGTGTGTTGTTTTTTTTGTTTAATCAAAGTAGTCAGTTTAGTCATCTCTGCTAGGTCCATCAACTTTTGCAAACACTCATCCATTGTGGGAAGGAAGGTCATGGGCTATTTCTTCTGAATTAATTAACCGAGCTGAGGCTTTAATCATCCTGAACAAAATTAAGGGAAATGTACTGGGATTGTTGTCCCCCACAGATTTTTTCGTGGCATCCGTTTGTGTGCAGCACAGACCTGTAGACTACTAGCTTCTTAGTCTGGCACTGCAGTGAATTTACTCTGGTTGAGAGAAAAAAGGTACAGGCCAAGAGAGAGCGAAGGGGAAGGAGGGAGGAGATAACAGACTGCCTGAGGCAAATAGAAAGAATGCCTTTAGCTTGATTTCCAGTGGAGAAATAAATCCACATGCAAACAATGGCAGATCATCATCACCCAAGAGCAGAGCTGAATCTAGAACACAGGAAGATGATGTCTGAGGAGAGTGCTCCTTTATTGCAAAAATCGGATGGGTTCTTCTTTTCCTGAAGAGAAAATAAACTGCAGCTAGTCCCAAAGGTGCTTTTTCAAGAGGTTCTGGTTTTTCTACAAAGACATTTCGCTTCTCACCCAAGAAGCTTCTTCAACTCTGACTGTGCCTCCCACACCATCCACTCAGACCTGAAGAAGCTTCTTGGATGAGAAGTGAAACATCTTCTGGTCTTTCACCTCTTCCTCACCCTCCTGTTCATTTGCTTTGACTAGAAGTCAGCATCTTGTAAGACATATTGCAGGCTGCCGTCCCCACTCCGATTCATAGGGCAAATCTCCGACCTACAAGGAACCTGTTGCTTCCTTCTGGGTCTGATGAGACGCTGCCCTTCTTGCCCCCACCTCCAGGGGGGTTCTGATCCAAAAAAGGATCACCGGAGTTGATTTGTCAGACAGGGTTCATGTGAGGCTCTTCAGAGCTCACATCCCCCACGTCTGTCCAGCTGAAGAACTTCCTGTCCAGAAGTGACAGGACATCTTCAAAGCAAAACCAGAAAGTCCAATTGCCTCTTGAGAAAGCACCTTTGGGACAACCATGAACCTGGATGACTGAGGATCTCCATAGACCAGGGGTGTCCAAACTTGGGAACTTTAAGACTTGTGGACTTCAACTCCCAGAATTCCCCAGCCAGCAGCCAGCAAATCATTATTGAATTGAACTCATGTTGGGCCTGGAGAAGACAGGAAGCTTTTGTCTCTCATTGTCTGAATCTATTTAGCAGAGAATGGATTTTGTGTGTCAGTACAGGTTCCCTTTCCTAAATTAACCTGAGTCTCTTTAAAGACTGCCAAAAATCTCCTGGATTTAGGATGAAAACACTTAACTCCTGCAAGCTTTGGCGATAGAACATCTGATAAGATTTCAATCAAAGAGCCAAGGTTTTCTTCTTTTTGGTTAAAAATAGGAGGAAATTCTTAAGTCCATGTTGGCAAATCTATGGCCCGCATTCCACAGGTGACGTGTGGAGCTCTCTCTGTGGGCATCCGAGCCATCCCCCCAGCTCAGCTCCACCTGCTGGCCAGCTGATTTTGGGGTCTCCGCCATGCATGCGGAAGACACGCCAGCATGCACGGTGGGGGGGGGGGAGCTTGATGGGGCGGCATTTCACACACCAACACACACACAGAGCCTATTTTTGGTCCCAGGAGGCCTGCTAGGCTTAAAATGGGGTCCGGGGAGGTGTGTCACACATGTATGCGTGGGGGAGTGCAGCGGGATGTCACGCATGCATGCATAGGGGGTGGGGTGCATGGGGGGTGTTGTGCACGCATTGCATTATGAATGTGGGCAAACACACATGGGCACTGTCATGCGCGCATGCACACTTTCGGCACGCGACAATAGAAAGGTTAGCCATCACTGTCCTAAGTGTTGTGTCTCTGGGTGAATTATGTCTGCCACCTCACCAAATTGGGTATCTGCAAGCTTTAACAGGGTAGCTCAACTCTTTGCATAGTTTTTGTAGGCGTTTCTTCTTTTGCATTGCAATCAAATCGCATCTAGTGCACCCTTGAACCTAAATCTCGGGAAAGGAAGCGAGAGGTTTCAGTTTCTCATTGTGAATTTTGTGGCAAGCCAAGCATATTATTTATTTAACTCTCTGCGATGGCGAGGAGGTCTGGCTCAATTTAAACCTGGACTCGCTGATTTGGTTGCTTGGGAAATGAAAGTGCCTGCGGAGTATGGACACGAGGTGGCAAGAGCTTAATGGAGTCCCACCTGTTTGGTAAAACATGCTCAGAACATGGAAGACAGCAATGTTGTGATGCTAATTCGGCAAAGCTCCAGGGCTTGAGGTGCAGGGCTTGCCTTTGACTATTATTAAAAGATGTCCAGGGGTTTTGCCTGCAGGTGCTCCAAAAATGGCCCAGTATTTGAATTCTTCTTTCTAACATAGCATTGTCCCTGGAATTCTCAGCTGGCAAAGGGCTTATAAATCAGGAATGTATTAGTTGATTTATGAAAGTTTGACGTTGCCTCAATCCAAATGGATTCTAGATGCATGATAAAATGCAACAACAATAATGCAGGAACATAGACATTAAGCAAGATGTAATGATTAGAAGAAGGGGTGCAATGGCTCAGTGGTTAAAGACATTGAGTTGTCAACTGGAGAGCTGACAGCCTGGGTTTGAGACCAAGTTCTGTGCACTGGAGTGAGCTCCTGTTCCTTTCCCCAGCTCCTGCCCAACTAGCAGTTTGAAACAAGGCAAAGGCAAGTAGATAAATAGGTACCACTTAGGTGGGAAAATAACAGCCTTCCATGCAGCTTTGGTGTGTAGCCATGCTGGCCAGATGACCATGGAAATGGACAACTCTGGCTTCCTTGGCCAAGTATCAAGCCCTAGAGTTGGACACAACTGATAGAGAACCCTATTGAAGCGGGCAAGAGACAATGGATGGATGATTTCTCGTTATTGTTATTGTTCTGATTTGCTTTTCTTTTTCTCTCTCTCTCCCTCCTTTCCCTTTTTAGGTATGTGACATGACTAGAAGTTAGGTAGGACAGAAAGAAATGTCTTTTAATAAAGGGTGACATAACTAAAAGTTAGAAATAAGAGAAAGGAAGAATGTTAATGTATATATTTTTATATAACAAAACAAAAGCAATAACAAGAGAAAACATGGAATAATTGAATGACAGACTGCAACTTAATATGATTATGCATTACTATTTGAAATATATAAATTGGTTGAATGTAATTTTATTAGTTTTATTTGTGTTAGAATGTATGACATCCAGGTGCCACACTGTTCATGCATTGATATGTTTGTAAAATATAAATAATAATAAACCTTTTAAAAACCTGATAGAGAACTGTTTAGTTTAGAAAAACTAAAATTTACATTTGATAGATTGGGACTCATTTCTGCAAGACATCAGGAAATGCCAGTTCTTTATAGCATTCTGGGAAACCATGAGAACGGAAGCCATCTTCACTTCAGCGGCAGGTTATTCCATAGACAGCTACTCCCACCAAGAGCTAGAATCTCCTTCCTTTGGTCCTTCCTGATAGGTGGGGGACCCTCAGCAGGTATTCTCTGAGCGTCCAGAATGGATAGGCAGATTTGATCATGGGAAAGTGGTCTCTTTAATACCCAAGTCCCAAATTAAAACTAGCAAATTGAATTAAATTTAGAAGCGACGTTATTTGCTGTTGTTATTGCAAAGTCATGTCTGACCCATTGTGGCCCCATGGACAAAATTCCTCCAGGCTTTCCTGTCCTCTACCATCCTCTGGAGTCCATTTAAGCTCAGACTGACTGCTTCCGTGACTCCCTCCAGCCACCTCATTCTCTGTCATCCCCTTCTTCTTTTGCCCTCCATCTTTCCCAGCGTGAGGCTCTTCTCCAGCGAGTCCTTCCTTCTCATTAGGTGGCCAAAGTATTTGAGTTTCCTCTTCAGGATCTGGCCTTCTAAAGAGCAGTCAGGGTTGATCTCCTCTAGGACTGACCCGTTTGATCACCTTGCAGTCCAAGGGACTCGCAGGAGTCTTTTCCAGCACCATATATGGATTTAAAGGATATAGAGAAATGCATGGTGAAAAGCGGACATTTTTCAACCAAATGGGGAGAATTCTAAAACCTAGAAGAAATTTTCTGACAAGTGAGAACAATCAACCAGTGGCACAGCTTGCTTCCAGAAGTTGTGGGTGGTCCATCTCTGGAGGCTTTTAAGAAGAGACTGGACAGCCATTTGTCTGAAGTGGTATAGGGTCTTCTGCTTGGACTAGAAGACCTCCAACGTGCCTTCCAACTCTGTTGATGTTCTATGTTCTATTTATTAGGGAAGCACTATCTGAACCTTGACGTGTCCTTCCTTGAAATCTTTACCCATGGTTCTTATCAAGTGAGGAGGAGCCCCATGGGGCATATTTCTTGCTGGATTCTATGATTGAAAGCATCCAGCTCAATGGGCATTCAATTGAATGGGCTTCCTCCAAAAGTATTGAGTCAGGGGACTGTCAAGGGAGGCTTTTCAAGTCTGTTGGGAAGAGAACCGCTCAAACTTTCTGTGCCTGAAATGAAACAGAGCAGGAGTAGATAAGATCCCCTTCATCTGGTACCGCTCAAAGTTTTCCCTTGCAGCCCCTGATGTATTACTCAGTAGGAAACCTTACGGAGCGGCCACACTTATCCATGGATCCTTATTAAGTGCATTTTTATCCTTCCTTATCCAGAGCTGTTAATGGTGTCTCTTTAATAATTCCTTTCAGTAAAGCCAACTGGGAGTTACTGTAGTCTTAAGTATGTAAGAGATTTTTATTAACGGCTCACATTCGGAGCTGTTAACATAACCTCTTGACAGAAAGCATTTGATGTGTCTCCTACACAGAAGGATACAGTTCAGATGTAGACCCAAGAGGAGATTGGTATTAGTCTATATGGCATCCAGAAATAAAGAGGAGCTTACTAGCCCCTTTACCAACTCACATATTCCGTTAAAATGTATCAGTAGCTCATACCTTTAATTCAATTGGTGAGTCAGAAAAAGTGCTCTCAGATTTCCAATTTCTCCCAGTTCCCTGTTCATTTTGTAACATGGATGAGGATGTACCATATTTTTTGGAGTATAAGACACACATTTTTCCCGCAAAAAAAGGGTGAACATCTGGGTGCATCTTATACACTGAATACAGTATTTTTGGCCTCCCGAAACCCCTCCCCTTTCACAAAAATAGACGTATAGAGGGTTTGGGAGGCTTGCAAAGTGCTCCTGGGGGAAGGGGAGGGCAGAAACGAACAAAAAGCAAGTTGCTTTTAGCCTCCCAGCCCCCAGGAGCAAGACTCCTAAAGCTATGCATGCCCTTTTTTGGAAAAGAAATGGGCCCATTTTCATGAAAAATGGGCCTTTTTTGCTCCCAGCCATCAGGAGCACTTTGCAGGCCTCTCAAACTCTCTGCATGCCCCATTTTTCACAAAAAAAATGAGGCATGCAGAGAATTTGGGAGGTCTGCAGAGTGCAACATCTTTTTTAAAAATTTACCTCTTCAAAATCTTGGTGTGTCTTATATTCCGGTGCGTCTTATACTCTGAAAAATACAGCATTTTGTCTTTCCTGAGGAACACGGAGGTTAGAAACTAACCAAGGAGAGAAGCAACCTAAAACGTAGGAGGAATGTCTTAGCAGTGAGTGCCAGTGGAACAGCTTGCCTTCAGAAGTGGTGGGTGCTCCATCACTGAAGACTTTCTTAAAAAAGATTGGACAACCACTTGTCTGATATGGTATAGATCAGGGGTGTCCAAACTTGGGAACTTTAAGACTTGTGGACTTCAACTCCCAGAATTCCCCAGCCAGCTCATGCTGGCTGGGGAATTCTGGGAGTTGAAGTCCACAAGTCTTAAAGTTCCCAAGTTTGGACACCCCTGGTATAGATGAACTCTCCTGCTCGAGCAGGGAGTTGGACTAGAAGACCTCTGAGGTTTCTTCCAACTTTATTATTCTATGTTCTGGTCTATGTTTTTTGTGACGGGAAAAAGAGTTGTCCTAAGATGGCTGTTCCTCAACCACAAAATTGCCACAAAGGTGAGAAGTCTGGGAGGGCCGTGATGTCTGATTTGGGAAACACAATCAATACTGTGCTGGCTGTGATGATACAAACTTCTGTGTCATTCCAGAGTAGGCAAACGTCTCTGATATTGATCATGCTGGCTTGGGATTATAGAGTTTAGAGCCAACACCTCTGGAGTATTTAATTGCTGGTTCTTTCCCTTATTTGTATACAGTCCTTTTTTTTTTTTCCTCCAGAAGCGCAAGGTGGTTTCTATGGGGATCTCCCTTCATTTTATCTCCATGTGATGTAGATTGGGCAGAGACAGACAATTGGAACTTCCAAAGCTATGGGTGGACTCAAATTTAGGCATCAGTAGTCTAACCCAGGAGTCAGCAAACTGGGGCTCTGCAGCCGCATGTGGCTCTTTCCTCCCTCTGCTGCGGCTCCGTCATCGGTTGGTGCCATAATTTTGAGAGGAGCTTCCGATGGGGGTGAGGGAGAAAAGCACAGTGCGCCAGAATACTCTATGGCAAGGGGAGGGTTTTCCAGTTGTCTCCACAATTGATAGGTCTTTCGGTTATGACAGGTAGAGGAAAAAGTATGCCGCGCTAGGAGGAGACTCTATGGTGGGAGAACTGAACTTCCGGTCAGCTCCAGAATTGAACAGGTGGCTTCTGGTTAGGACCTTTGTGGCTCCGGTGTTTTATTTTCTGTGGGAAACGGGTCCAAATGGCTCTTTGAGTGTTTAAGTTTGCCGACCCCTGGTCTAACCCATTCACCTTTACACCGGACTGGTCTGGTTATTCTTTCCTAGGCCTTGCTGAGCTGGGTAGAGTGGGGGATTCTGTTAAGCATGCTTAATTAGAAAGTTTCTGAATAGAGGAATCGAGGTACTTCAAGACACGGGGAAGATTTTATGATTGGCTAGAGAAAGAAAGCTAGAAAAAAAAGTAGGGAGAAGATAAAGTACCCAGATGACGCATTGTTAAATGGAAAAAGGGTGGGGGGGGAGAAGAGGAAAACAGAAAAGAAAATATTAAATATATTCAAGTATATATTCAAGAGCGAGATATAAAGGGGGGAAAAACATAATTAGGATAGACTAGTGAAGGTAAGGGAATAAGAAATGATACTAAATTATATTGGGGTTGGCAGAAATACCATCCCAAGGAAACATAAACTGAATTTTGAAATATACACCAACAATAATAGAAAAAGAAAGGGAGAGAGGAGGAGAGAATGAAAGGAAGACAGGGGAAAGAAGAAAGAGGAAAGGAGAGGAGGGTGGAAGGGAGAGGAAGAGAAGGAGAGAGGGTAGGAAAGGGAAGAGGAAGAGTAGGAGTAGGAGAAAGGTAAGGGAAGAAGGAAGGGGAAGGAGAGGAGGAAGGAAGAAAGTAGAGAAGGGAGGGAGGGAGAAAAGAAAGGGAAAACAAGGTGGTGTTACAATAGGTGGAAAGGATGGTAAATAAAGCAACCCAAACTGTGTATTATAACCTATTAAATGAAATAATAAATGTATAAGAATGACAAACGTAAAGAAGAATAACAATCATGTGAATGTATACTTAAAATGGTATTTAAGAGAATAAAAGAATAAAAAAAAATTCTTTGAAAAGAAAGCTTCTGAATAGCAGCGTTGAATGTTGGTATTGTTGGACGAAATGTCCATCTGGGTTCAGTTCGAAGTGGGGGGAAAGACACTGGAAACACCGAGGCTGCTTGGAAAGATGGTTTTTGTCACGTATGTACGTGGCCGCCTTCCCTGTCAATCAGTCAGTGTTTGGGCCAATGGAATTTAGTTAAAAGCGGGCAAGTTTTGAAGAATTCTATTGGTTGTGGCTCTGACAGCTCGGGGTATAAAAGAGCTGTCAGAGCGATCGTTGGTGCTCGTGTCAGTTAGGTTCTGAAATAAACGGTTGTACAAGCATAGAGCCTCACGTTTGCCTCAAGCGCCTGAGATAAAATAGTTTTATGGTGGGCAGGACCACAAGGTTTGAGTTCCTGGGCAAAAAAAGCACATGGGTGTGAGAGAAAGATAGATTTATATCCTCTCTTGGGCCCCGCCTTGGAGCTTCCTGTTCCTGTATGAGAAATGTATTCTGATTGGTTGTCAGACTCCCATGGGGCCATGCAGGGGTAACTTTGTAATGTCTTGAGTCCCAAGCTTGGTTGAATCTGTCTGGGTGATGTCATCTCCCCAGGTGCCATATAGTGAGTTCTGTTGCTAGATGGGTAGAGGGCTAATCCTATTATGTCCTGAGGGTGAAGATCTTTTGTGTTGTAGATAAGCTGCCCAGCCTTTCTGGGGCTATTCGCAAAGGTGGGGGGGCTGCTTTCCAAAGAGCATGTTTCTCCTTTTCTCATCCAGGGAGGTACAATATGCTGCCTTTTTAAATATTTCCTAGAATATTTCATTCTTCTAGGAGGGGGTGGGTGCTAACTTCCTACAATGTCTACAATATAAAGAAGGAAGCTCAGCCAGGTGCCGGCTTCTCCTTTGGAGCCTAAGATTGACGTCCTTGCCAGTCTGAGGGTCTGCTGTGATGCCTCTTGTGAACAGGGCTGAATGCCTGTCAGTTGTGTACCAGCTGATAGCAAGATCTGCTGGAGTTCCTGTCTCCTAGCATTTTAAGTACTCATCCCCACTTACCTTCACCACAACTCTGTCTGGCAGATAATAGCAGTTATATACTGCTCCATAATGCTTTATAGCACTCTCCGGGGGGTTTACTACCGTATGTCAGCACATTGTGCCCCAACAATCTGAGTCCCCATTTTACCAACCTTGGAAGGATGGAAGGCTGAGCCCACCTTGAGCCCTGTCGGGATCAAACACCAGGCTGTAGGCAAAGTTAGCCTGCAATATGTTCGGCTGAGGGTAGGCATTGTGCCCTTTAGTATCTGACCTGTTGCTTGGCCAAATAGGACTTTAAACCTGGATCTCAAGCATCCAAATGCAGTTACTGGAGACCCTCCTCCAATCTCTACCTCCTCTTTCTCTTCTCCAGTAGATCATGACTAATTGCAGACAGCAGAGAAGTAGAGAGGGAGGGAGGGTGGGGGAGAGGAGAGAGAGGGAGGGAGGGAGAGAAAGAGGGAGGGAGAGACAGAGACGGAGAGGGAGAGAGAAATAGAGGGAGGGAGAGGAGAGAGGAAGGGAGAGACAGAGTGAGGGGGAGAGAGAAGGGGAGGGGAGAGAGAGAAAGAGGGAAGGAGAGACAGGGAGGGGGAAAGAAAGGGGGAGGGAGGGGGAGAGAGAGGGGGAGAGAGAGGGAGAGAGGAGACAGAGGGATGGGGAAAGAGGGGGAGGGGAGAGAGAGAGGGAGAGGAGAGAGAGAAAGTGGGAGGGAGAGACAGGGAGGGGGAGAGAGAGAGAGAGAGAGAGGAGGGAGAGGGAGAGGAAAGAAAGGGAGGGCAAGAGAGAGGGGGGGCAGGGCAGGATCCCAGAGATCTGAATGACACCAGCAATCAGAACTCTTTGGGGTCCTGCAGGGGAGAAGACCAGGATGTCAGAGAAGTGGGAGAGGTAAGTTCTGCCCAGGTGAGCCGGCTGCAACTCTGAGCATTTGGTGCCTTGCTGCAGGAAGGGGGAGCTCCTGATGGAAATAAATAAAGGAATGTGGCCGGTGGAGGGAGTGGGGGAGGGAGTAGTAGCTCTGGTCTCCTTTCTGCTTCTCCTCCCTCTTTCCAAGCTTTGCCATGGCAAAGGGATTTTGTGTGATTATGTCATCGAAAGGACAAAACTCTCCAGTGCCTCTGCAGTGCAGTAACAGCAATAAAGTCCTGGAGATGGTCCAGACTCGACGCCTTTTAATCATGAATGGAGTAAAAAGCACAGGAAAAAGGTGATTAGATCCGTTTTGAATATCCACCCACACCCACCCACACCCACACAGTCTTTTTCTGACATGGTTGCTAATAGCAGTCAGATAACGGCAGGCTTTAGCTTGGGCTGAAGTCTCAGGTAACATTAGCGACGGACTTGATGCTTTGCTGTTCACTTTTGCTGCATGTACTACCACAGGGTTGCTCTTTTGCAAGACTCCAAAGTGAAAAATAACAAAATAACACAGCAGGAAGGGAACTTAGAGGTCTTCTAGTCCAAACCCTCCTCAAGCAGGAAATCCTATGCCAGAGGGTGTCAAACTCGATTTCATTGAGGGCCACATCAGGGTTGTGCTTAACCTCAGGAGGGGGTGGGGTTGGGCATGGCCAGCTTGATGTCACTCATTGAGGCTCCGTTTTCAGCCATGATGGCCTCCTGCAGCCCTCTGCCAGTGAAAATGCAGCTGATAGAGGGCTGCAGGAGGCTATTGTGGCTGAAAACGGAGCCTGGGGGCAGGGGTGAAATTCAGCAGGTTCTGACAAGTTCTGGAGAACCGGTAGCGCAAATTTTGACTGGTTCAGAGAACCAGCAAATACCACCTCTGGCGGCCCCAGAGTGGCGTGGGAATTGAGATTTTGCAGTATCCTTCCCCTGGAATGGGGTGGGAATGGGGATTTTGCAGTATCCTTCTCCTGGATTGGGGAGGGAATAGGGATTTTGCAGTATCCTTCCCCTGGAGTGGGGAGGGAATGGGGATTTTGCAGTATCCTTCCCCTGGATTGGGGAGGGAATAGGGATTTTGCAGTATCCTTCCCCTGCAGTGGGGAGGGAGTGGGGATTTTGAAGTATCCTTCCCCTGCAGTGGGGTGGGAATAGGGATTTTGCAGTATCCTTTCCCTGGAGTAGGGTGGGATTGGGGATTTTGCAGTATCCTTCCCCTGGGTTGGAGAGGGAATGGGGATTTTGCAGTATCCTTCCCCTGCCATGCCCACCAAGCCACACCACGCCCACCAAGCCACAGAAAGTAGTAAAAAAAATTGAATTTCACCATTGTCTGGGAGGGCCACGTGCAGCCTCCCTGAGCTCTGTTTTTGCTGGCAGAGATTGCAGGAAGCCGTCGTGGCTGAAAGCATAGCCAGGGAGGCCCCATGTGGCCGTCCCAAGCTCCATTTTCACTGGTAGAGGCACCACAGGCTGGTCCTTTACTGTTTCCATGGCAGGGCCTCAGGCCAAATCTAAGCACCTCGACTTTGACACCTTGCCCTACACCATACCAGACAAGTGTCTGTCCAATGTCTTCTTAAAAGCCTCCAGTGATGGAGCCCCCACAACTTCCTTAACAAGACTAACTGCTTGGTGATCCTGGTCTATTTTTATTCGTTGCTTTGTTGATTCCAGAGCTTTACGGGTCATGTAACGCAATCTTCTGGCCCCATCAGCTTGCTTTCCTGCTTCTTTCATGGATGGATCATTTATGGTCCCGTTCTCTATGATAATTCGTTGTGTGTGGTCATGCCTGTTGTCATTTTGGATGTCTTTATGATCTCTCGGAATTCCGAAGAGAGCTTCTGTGTGACTGCAGCGGAAACACGGACTTTCTTCATGTCAGTATGGTTTACTTACGAGGTGGGTTGCTCATAAAATCTGGACGTGTTCAGGAGGGTGAATGGACATGTCGAGGCCTTTCTTTCTCTTTACTTTTCTCAAGATTTTTTCCTCCATTTTTTAAAAAAAGCAGCATATGTACCTGAGTGGGAAAATGCAGCTTTGATTGATTTCCAAACTCACCAATGCTGTGGATAGCAGGAGAGGAAAGAGGAACTGAACTATGCAGACAGAGACCAAGGCGAGTGACTCACATTGAAATAGAGCAACTAAAGCATTTCACCAAACATAGTATGTAGTAGGTAGTCCTCACCTTATGACCAGTGGTGGGATTCAACCACTTAACAACCGGTTCGCTGAAGTGCCTGCCTTCTGCACAAGTACATGTACACAATTACGGCTTCCACACATGCACATGGCTTCCACTCATGCGCGGCACCGTGGGTGAGTCCTTTGCTGTTTCCAGGGCAGCCTTGTGGGCCAGATCTAAATGCCCTGTGGGCTGGATCTAGCGTATGGGCCTTGAGTTTGACACCCCTGGATTAGAAGATCTCCAAGGTCCCTTCCAGCTGTATTCTGATTGATACATTGATTGATTGAATTTCAGTGTCCATTAGAGCAGTGGCCCTCAACTTCTTGGGCACCACGGACCTGTTGCATGGAGAGATGTTTTTTTCATGGACCAGAGGGGATATGGTTTCATATGCTGCTTGCATTTCATGGATGGGGCTTCACTTGTTTGCGCAGACCAGTTGCTGGCATGCTGCAGACTGGTGCCAGTCCATGGACTTGGGGTTAGGGACCCCTGCATTAGAGGCTAACTGAGCTTTAATGTATGGTTAGACCCAAGAAGCTGTTACTGCAAGCTCTCCAAGAAGTGGTACAATACTGGTCAATAGCTTGACTTTGGTCCCCTTTTCTAAACTGATTTAGATTTTTTTTTTCAATGGTTTTCCAAGAAAATTGCATTTAAATTCTGCTGCCGACGTATTGCTAATTCCATGAGCACAATCAGTATAGTGTTACCTCTGGGAAAAATAAGAAGGGCAGAGTATTGACAGGCATTTCAAATGTAGTCATCTAATGTGATTTTATTTACAGTTAAACTGAGAGAGATGACTCAATTATGTAATAAACACAGGCCATCAAGTGGCAGATAAAATACAGTAAAGTCATTATTAAAATCTAAAGATGGGTTTCCACTCCATGGTCTTGGAAGAACGGGACAGGCAAGCAATGATTTATGGAGCTGTTGCCATCGTTTTGTTAGTTTCACAACTATATTGCTTGGTTATATTGGGTGCAGTTGATTTGATTGATAAAGATGCATGCAGGCTTGGTTTGAAAAAGATAAATCTCGGCTTGAAAGGGGCTTGTTTCTTGTAAACAGTGTTAATCATTATATACTTGGGTTCTTCAGTCTAGAACAACGAATTTGGGTTAGTTGTAAATGTCAGAGAAATCTTCCCATCTTCTGCTTCTAGTTAAAGAAGGGGAACCACTTCCTGGTACCTGATGAGTTTTTTCCCCATCAGTTTATGACTCTGTGCTGAAGAGCTCAGATTAGCCTAATCTAAAGAAGGAAATTGGATCCCTCTTCTCCCTTCCCCATCTCTATTCTCTCCTCTCCTGTGCTCCTCTCCTCTCCCCTTTCCCTTCCCTTTCTCCTTCTCCTCTCCCCTCCTCCCCTGCCCTCCTCCCCCCTCTCCTATCCTTCTCCTCTCCCATTTTCCTTCCCCTCCCCTCCCATCTCTCCTCTCCGCTTTCCCTTCCTTCTCCTTTCCCCTCCCCCCTGACCTCCTCCTCCCCTCTCCTATCTTCCTCCTCTTCCCTTCCCCTCCCATCTCTTCTCTCCCCTTTCCCTTCCCTTCCTCCCTCTCCTCTCCTCTTCTCTCCCTCTTCTATCCTCTCCCCTCCTCCTCCCCTCCCCTCCTCTCCTCCTTTTCTCTTCTCCCCTTTCCCCTCCCCTCCCCTCCTATCTCTCCTTTTCTCACCTTTCTTTCCTTTCCCCCTCCTCTCCTCACCTCTCCCTTCCCATTCCCCTCTCCTCCCCTTTCTCCTCCCCTTCCCCTCCCCTTCAATTTCCATTCTCCCCTTTCCCTTCCCCTCCCCTCCTCTCCCCTTTCCTTTTCCTTCCCCTCCCATCTCTCCTCTTCCTTTTCCCTTCCCTTCCTGCCTACCCTCTCCTCTCCTCTCCCTCTCCCTCCCTCACCATTCCTACAGATCCCTTCCCATTCGCATGAGCCCTTTTGCTTTCCCCTGGGAGAAACTGCCGTTCTTTCACTTCTCCGAGATGTGCGTAGACAAGACACTGCATCCATAGCGAAAGCTCTGGTATTACAGGTCACACAGATGTTTCTTGTCTCCCGGTCTACTTTTTCCCTTCTTCTGGTTGGCCAAACCCATTGCCATGCATCGGGCCTTTCATCACCAGCCTTCCCCTGTGGTTCGGAACCCGCTTCTCCAGAAAGGAGATAACGGCAGTGCTGACGATTTAAATGGCTACTTCTTGCTTAATGAATGAAATCTAAATTAAGGCGGGGGATGCTTTAAGAAGGAAGGAGAGCTCTTCCCTTCTTGCAGGGAAAGCATGATGCGCCATGTGGAGCGAAGGGCTGTTCAGCCCCCAAGCAGGTGGTGAGGGCATGGACAGCTGGCTGCTAGAGAAAACTCGTTCTATTTTAATACGGCCACAGAGTGCCCTTGGACAAACACGCCTGAAGAACAAGGAAGACAAAATCTGCTTTTGACAGGGACTAGTTCCCAGTTCCCAGGCAGCGGCAAACTGGGTCACTCATATGGACAAAAGCAAACCACGGAGGATGCTCTGGAATGAGAAACGAGGCTCCTCAGAGAAACCGATCAGTAAGACAGGATGGGGGAGACGATGATGGGGTGAGGGGCTCTTGATCAAAAGAGCAGAAAGACCTGGATTTGTGTGTGTGTGGCGGATTTCCTGATCAAGGGACATGGTAGCTCAGTGGCTAAGATGCTGAGCTTGTCGATCAGAAAGGTCAGACGTTTGGCAGTTCGAATCCCTAGCGCCGCGTAACACAGTGAGCTCCTGTTACTTGCCCCAGTCTCTGCCAACCTAGCAGTTCGAAAGAATGTAAAAATGCAAGTAGAAAAATAGGAACCACCTTTGGTGGGAAGGTAACAGCGTTCCGTGTGCCTTTGGCGTTTAGTCATGCCAGTCACGTGATCGTGGAGACGTCTTCCGACAGTGTTGGCTTTTCAGCTTTGAAATGGAGATGAGCACCGCCCCTAGAGTCGGGAATGACTAGCACATATGTGCGAGGGGAACCCTTACCTTAACTAATAATCAGATTACAACCCCCCCTCCTTTATTTCAAATAAATAGCTGATTGGCTAGAATAGAATAATTCTAGTTAGAAGGGGCCTTGTAGGTCAACTAGTCCAACCCCTACCCAAGCAGGAGATCCTACACCATTTCTGACAGGTGGCAGTCCAGTCTCTTCTTGAAAGCTCCTACAACTTCCGAAGGCAACTTCTGTTCCATTGGTTGATTGCTCTCACTGCCAGAAAATTTCTCCTTATTTCCAGGTTGAATCCCTCCTTGGTCAGTTTCCATCCATTATTCCTTGCCTGGCCTTTAGGTGCTCTGGAAAATAGCTTGACCCCTTCCTCTCAGCTGTCATGTCTCCCCTGGTCCTCCTCTTCACTAGTTCCTGTAACCGTTCTTCATATGTTTTAGCCTCCAGTGCCCTAATCCTTTTTTTTTTTTTTTTTTTGCTTTGGTTGTTAGATGCTTGACAAGGTTATAGTGATTGCAATGGCCAGCAAAGTATAAAGCAATGAAACATTTTAATGGCACAGAGATGATAAATGCAGCAGTTAAGTGCATTATCAAAAAAATCACTTCTATATCACAACTGTTTAGAGTAGTCGTGGTTCAGTCACAGTGGTTTGGTTGAAACTCCTTCAGAGAGTGTAAAACCCCTTGTACTTTGAGGCAAATTCAGAATGAAATCAATCCTGATTTCATAGGTGAGACGTGGGAGGATGAGAGGGGAGGGGCTCCCTCAAGCTAACCTAGTGACCAGGACGTCCATGGCTTCTAGTCTATGAGATAGTCCTCCTTTCTTCACAGCATTTAAATCAAAGAACGATGAAGAATTTCACGAGAAATTATCTGCATGTAGGTAGATATAGATCAAATCTCATTTGAGTCAAGGTCAGTTCCTGGTGGCTTTAGGGAGATTCTGTGTCATTTTCTTGGCAACCACACAACAGCTGATGGTGTGCCGTGGCTGTCTTCTGCCTTTTTGCTTTCTCAGCCCTGCTATTTCCAGACCGCCTCCCATCCCAATAATAACCAGGGCTAAGCCTCCTTAGCTTTGCCAAGTTCAGCCACATTTGTCTGGGTGCTCTCAGGTCTGAGGTGTTGAATGGTAACCCATAGGGAATTCAAATTGGGATATTGATCAAAAAAGAGCATCCGACCACCCATAATCCCAGGTTAAGGTGGGCAGCGGTTTGAGGTTACAGAAACTGTGGACTAAAATAACTCAAAGGGTAGTTGGTTAGGAAATCCATCCAGTGTTTTTTTTTTCCTGCAGAAGATGGCAAGTCTTGTTGTGACCTACCAGTGGCCAGTGGAACTGGTGGCAGAATCGGACAGTGAGGAGGTTGGGGAGGAACATGGGCCAGTCCTGGAGTCCGGGGAAGGCTCTGATGAGGGCTCTGCATCAGAGGCAGAGATGGGGCTAGGCAGGGCTGTCTGACAGTTATCAGCTACCTTTGGAGTTGGAGATAAGTGGGGCAGAAGAACAGCTGGAGCCTGTTCCCAATGTGCGCATGTACAGAGATGTCAGGAGAAGGGAACAGCTAAGGAACAAGGTTCGACTCAAGAGTAAAGGCACAAGTGGATGCTGAATGGCCCCTCCCATAGGGAATAAAGAGGAGCGAAAGGGAAGTGGAGTTTGCAGGAGACAATTAGTTCATTTGTTAGTGTGAAGATTTGCTTATCTGAGTCGGTGCCTCACAGAGACTCCTTGCCAAGTATTTCATTCTACAGCATTGTGCCTGGAAGCTATCAGCCTGGCAACTATTCAAGGACTGATAAGGTCTGTTGTTGCAATTCACCCTTGAAAGGCTTATTGCCAGGATTTTTCTATATGTGGATGCTACCCTGTTTCCCTGAAAATAAGACTTCCCCCGGATAATAAGCCCTATTGGGCTTTTGAGCATATGCACTAAAATACGCCCTCCCCCAAAAATAAGCCCTTTCCCAAAAATATTGCAACACAGCAGCAGCCATGAGGTGACCACGCCCACCACCTCCTGCACCTCAAAAATAATAAGATCTCCCCGAAAATAAGGCCAAGCACTTATTTCATGAGTCAAAAGAAAATAGGACCCTGTCTTATTTTGGGGGAAACACGGTAGGAATTCACATTAGCCAAATAAAATGGGTTGTTTTTTTTTTTTTCAGGACCAGGAGCCTGTTTCGTGATTCTGTTAAGCCTAGGTCAGAACAAATCTTGGGCAGTGTGTCCCACTCGGAGAACAGGAGGGGATGGTTCTTAGGGCCTTGAGAGTTCATCCCCAGCCCTCCTCCAATGGCAAAATTCAAGCCTGAATGCATCTACAGGGGTGGAAAACCTTGTGGCAGGAAGTTGCCTTGTTTACAAGAAGCAGAAGAACCGCAGCTGCAGGCTAGAGAAGCCACAGCAGTTCTTGCAAAGATGTATTGGCTGGGAAATGCCGTTTTGACAGAGACAGTGAAAAAACCCATGGCAGAAAGCACCGAAAGCCTCCCTTGGTTTTATAAAGTTTTTTTTTAATGAGATGTTTTAAAAAATTAAAATTTAGTTAAATCGGCCACTCTGCATTGCACTTAAAGATCATTTAAAGAGGAACCAGCAACACAAATCATTCTGTGGGATTTGCTGTTGAATTGTGAAAATTGACAGCAGAGGGTTTGTTTGTTTTTGTCTCTCTGTCTGGTTGCTTTATAATAATGGGGACCCAGTCAATGTGAAGTTACGAAGTGGTGGGGTGGACCCTTCTTGAGAGAAGTTGGAAAGAGCCTAGAACCCACTGGAGAAGCAGCTGGTAAAGTCAGATCCTGGAGTTACGGAAGTAGATCCTTTCAGTTCCCGAGGACGTATCACATTCTGTCCTGCAGAATCTACAACTCTTTTATTTCTTTCATGGGCACAGAGTGAAGCTCCCTTCCCCACTGTTCTGACCTAGGCTTTCCAAGAGCATGAAATAGACTCCTTGTCCCGACAAAAGCCCTTTTATTAATTTACTCTGAATTCTGCTCATTCACATCCAGCAAAGTCTTTCAAGGGAGGATTTACAGTCACAGACCTTATCTGGCTTGGAGAGCTGCCAGGCTGATATCTGCAAAACTTGGCAAGGAGTCTCCTAGACTCATGAGTCATGAGGCAATTAAGGGAACTCATTATCTCCTGCAAACTCCACTCCCCTTTCGCTCCTCTTTTATTTCCTCTAGGAGGGCTCATTCGTCGTCCACTTGTGGCCTTACTCCCAAATCGACCTCTGTTCTTTAGCTGTTCCCTTCGTCTGGCAACTCTATGCATGCGCACACTGGAAACAGGCTCCAGCTGTTCATCTGCCTCACTGATGTCTGACTCCAAAGGCAGCTGATAACTGGCATATGGCTCTGGCCCCATCTCTGCTTCCAACACAGAGGCCTCATCCGAGCCTTTCTCAGACTCCAGGATTGGCCCATGTTCCTCCCCAACCTCCTCGCTGTCTGAATCTGCTGCCAGCTCTGCTGGCAGGCCACAACACCTATGTTGAAATTGAACGTAGATAAAAGTAAGCTTTTATACTTAGGCAAGAAAACCCAACTGTATAGGAACAGGCTGGATGAAGCTCCGCTTAATGCCAGTGATTGTGAGTGGGATCTTGGAGCCCCAGTGGACAAGTACTTAAACATGAGCCAATACTCTGCAGCAGCAGCGAAAAAAGCCAGTGCAATCCAAGGCTACATTAATAGAGGGATAGAATCACGTGAAGTTCTACTGCTGCTTTAGAAAGCCTTAGTAAGACCACACTAACATCGTCAGAGTGTAAAAACCATTAAAGAGATACCTGCCTTTATACAGTGTTAATTTGGCCATTGTGTGCGTGATTGGCCCACCCACCCACTTGTAATTTTGTTGGTGAGAGGCGGGTGGATGGGCCTATATCACATGCAATAGCCAAATTGATTAAAAGTGTATAAAGGCAGGTATCTCTTTAATGGTTTTTACACTCTAACTCTGACGATGTTAGCAGTGACTAACAAAACTGTGAGCAATATATTTTAAAGTTCCAGAGATCAAGCAACTAAGGGAAAATTGCGTAATGGATAGAAGAATCAACCAGTGGAAGAGCTTGCCTTCAGTAGTCGTGGGTGTGAGAGTCCGAAGAGTGGTCAAGGGTTCAGCTTGCCCAGATGCTGTGCAATAAGAGGATTTCTCTCCCCGCTTTCCTGTAGACTGCAGCCAGGAGGAAAGGCAAACAGATTTCAACATTTTAAGTGAACCATTTTAGACTCCAAATTGTGAAATTCTAGGGTTTAAATCTTTGGTTGGCTTTTGGAAAGAAGCCAGTTGTGTAATTGAGGTTAGTTTGGCAGACTGGGGTGATGTCAAAGGCTATATTTCTTTTCTTTAAAATAGAAGTGAAAGTCTTTTGTTGCCAGCTAGAGTCAAAATCTGATTCTGGGTTTTTAAAACAAAGCAGAAGAAAGGTTACACTGTCAATCAGTCACATTTACTTTCTGAAGACTTTTGAGTTTTCGGACTGCTTCGATCCCGTTCTGGATATAGCCATTTTCACACAGGTGGAAATCGATGGCTTTTCTTTTCTAGCAGTATAACTGTGCATCACAATGAAAGTACCATGGAACGAGCTGCAGATTTCAGGAAAACACGTTTGTGTGTGTCTGTGTGTGTGTGTGTGTGTGTGTGTGTGTGTGTGTGTGTGGCAGCTTGGAATGTCAAGCAAATCACTTCCAATGCAGAAGAAGAGAAAGCAAGCAACAGAGCGTTCAGCTTGGGATCTACTGGTCTGGAAGGGAATCTTCTCGGTCCTCCCCAGTTTAGGTGAAAAGCATGTTCTCCCTGGGATTGGCAGCTGTTTCCTCGCTGGGTCATGTGACGAGCTTGCCCCAAGTGATGCAGCTGCCTAGCGGAAGCTGGGCAAACTGTTGTGGGGTGTGATGCTGTTCTTTGCTATAATTAGTAAGTGAGGCATTGCAACCCAAGATTCAGACTTTCATTGCCATAGAATAGAAATCAATCGGCAATGTTGGGTGGCCAGGCAAATTGCAAAGACCCTGTGAAAACTCGGAGCCAACTGGAAACCTTAGATGCGCCATGTTCAAAGAGATATTCACCTGCTTCTAACATGGGATTCTGTGTGTTTTCAGCTGTTCACACACACTCAAGTTTCTTGGATGCTTATGGCTTGCTAGATCACAGTTTAGTTGTACAGAAACCCACTGACAGGATATCAGTATCCCAGTATTTGAGGATCTGCCACAAAGAGGAGGGGCTCAATTTATTTTTTCAAAGCACCACAGGGCAGGAGAAGAAACAATGAATGGAAACTAAACAGGGACAAAAGCAACCTGGAGTTAAGGAGAAACTTCCTAACAATGAGGACAATTAACCAGGGGAACAGCTTGCCTCCAGAAGTTGTGGGAGCTTCAACCCTGGAGGTTTTTAAGAGACTGGACAGTCACTTATCTGAAATGATAAAAGAATAGGGAAGGGGTGTCAAACTCAAGGCCCACGGGCCAGATCTGGCCTTTGGGGGTGCTTAGATCTGACCCATGGTGCCACCCTGGAAACAGCGAAGGATCAACCCCTGGAGCCTACGCCAGAACGGCTTCCCTGAGCTCCGTTTTTCACCAGCAGAAGGCTGCAGGAGGCCATCACAGCTGAAAATGGAACCCGTGTGGGCCACGCACAGCATCCCCGAGCTCCATTTTTGCTGCCACAGAGCTGCAGGAGGCCATCGTGGCCGGAAACAGAGCCTTGAGTGACGTTGAGTTGGCCATGCCTCCCCAGCCATGTCCACCCCAGCCCCCAGGTCAAACACGACCCTGATGCAGACCTCAATGAAATCAAATTTGACACCCCTGGTGTAGGGTCTCCTGCTTGAGCAGGGGGCTGGACTAGAAGACCTCCAAGGTCCCTTCCAGCTCTATTCTGATGGATTGACTCAGACTGCATCCGTCCAGACTTTTTTTTAGAATTTTTAGATGAAGGCAAACAGCAGAGAGAAGAAGTAAGGAAATAGATATTAGGGGTCCTCTCCAACCTGTAGCTCTCTTTTGCTTCTGGGATCTAATTTCCAAATCCGTGGCAGCATAGACCACCTGCGACAAAGCGGCCAAAAATCACCTGTGCCGAACTGTCTTGTTGCTCTGCCAAATATTGGGTTTGCTTTCCTCACTTCCTCAAAACATTTGCAAGAAAGGTGCAAAGAGAATTGTCCTATGCAGAGGCTGAGTTGGGCCAAACGGGTACATCAAACGCATTTATAGCACCAGGCTGTAAAAATAGCCTAATGAAATAGTCATGAGTAATCCACCAAAGTGAGTCTTTTCCATACTGCTGACCTATAAACACTCTGCTGAGGCTGATTCCAGAGTCAACCTCTCAGACAGAAGGAGTTAGAGCATCTTCTCGCCTCTGACCTTTGGAAGCACAACAAGCCAGATTGTCGCTCATTCATTCCGAGGTCAGCGTTTCCTTTCCCCTTCTTCTCCAGTTATTTTGAAGATGATTAACGGGGGGAATTAGGAAAAGGCTTCCAGGATTTTTCCCAAAATCACTAGATTTTGTGATGGCTGCAGTCTCTGTACTAGTCTGACTACATCATGAGAAGACAAGAGACAGAGAAGAAGAAGACAGCAGTTGAAAGCTACCTTAGAAACCTGCTTAACTAGACTTTCCCTCCCATTAGATGTCCTTTGGAAAGGACCTTGTTGTGGCCCACCAGCGGCCAGCAGATCTAGCAGCAGATTTGGACAATGAGGGGGTTGGGGAGGAGCATGGGCCAGTCCTGGAGTCAGGAGAAGGCTCTGATGAGGGCTCTGTGTCAGAGGCAGAGAGAGGGACCAGAGCCATATGATTATCAGCTGCCTTCAGAGTCAGACATCAGTGAGGCAGATGAACAGCTGGAGCCTGTTCCCAGTGTGTGCATGTGCAGAGTTGCCAGACAAAGGGAACAGCTAACGAACAGGGGTCGACTTGGGAATAAGGTCACAGGTGGACGATGAATGGCCCTTCCCAGAGGAAATAAAAGAGACGTGAAAGGGGAGTGGAGTTTGCAGGAGACAATTAGTTCGCTTAATTGGCTCGTGACTCTCCAAGACTCCTTGCCAAGTTTTGCAGATATCGGCCTGGCAGCTCTCCAAGCCAGATAAGGTCTGTGACTGTAAATCCTCCCTTGAAAGACTTTGCTGGATGTGAATGGGCAGAATTCACAGTAAATTAATAAAAGGTTTTTTTTGTCGGGACAAGCAGTTTGCTTCATGCTCTTGGGAAGCCTCAGTCAGAAAAGACCCTAGAAATGGCTATTTCTGTTCCAGAAATATTTCTCTCTGTAGGATGGTTGACTGTGAGCTTCTCTGGTAGGTTCCTGTCTCCTCAGAGAACAGCTGTAATGAAAATAAATTTGAAAGTCAATTAAACTTAATCAGCAAAAGTTCCTGTGATCAAGGCGGCAGCTTTTGCTGCTGCAATATTGATTCCCCTCTATTTTTTCCAAAGGTGTTTCATTTTATTTATTTTGGCAAGGCTGCCAACAGCTGTTTACCAGGAATAAATCTGGGGAGGGGGCCCCATAGCACCCTGCAAGCCATTTACATGAGAAGACAGTGCAACCTGGCAAATGCGAAAAAGTCCAAATGCCCAGGTTCATTTGGGAAACAGATAAATTGATGGTTCCTTGATTAAGAGCGTCTGATCCTCCCCTAAGATGATCTGCTGAATGGTAGGAATATTTCTCTCTCTCCTGCTGACTATTTGCTGATTTTGCTGCCAAAGCTGGTGTGTTTTTTGGGGGGGGGGCAGTAGTGATCCCTGTGTTTCAATGGCCAAATATGACTTTGAACTCACCAAGGAAGAGGAATCTAGAAGATTGCAGTTCCCAGTTCTTCCCAGTGGGAGCAACTGGAAAGCCAGGCCAAAATCCATCTTTTCCACTTGACAGAAAGCATCTGTGCTGTTTCCCATTTGAGCAGGGAGTCTGCTGGCCTCTCAGTGCTTGGGAGGAGGTGTATTTACCCTCTGAGATGTCCAGATACAGAGGAGAGGAAAGGAGAAGATAGGAGTGTGCTCAGTGCTGTACTGCCTTCAGATCCATCCTGTGGTCCATATCCATCAACTACATATTTAAAAAGAGCTGTACGTGCGTAGAGTCCTCCATGGGTGAAGAAAAGAAAGTCTATTCCAGTTAGGTCCTCCTCCATCCTCTCCCAGATGCCTCTAATCTTTTACGATTTTTTCAGCTCTTGCAGTTTTGACTTGTCAAACTTTGTGGCAAGTCACTTGTTTCTCAGCTGCCAAGGCATCAGAATTCAGGAGAGGGAAGCTCCAAAACTTCAAAAGCACGGGTTTACAACCCTCTTCCATGCTGATGATCTTGAACTGTTCCTCATCAAGTGGATGGAGATCTTGCAGTAAGAAAAAAAGGCTTCCACTCCAGTCCCTCTTCCCTGGTCTTCCTTGTGTGTGCTGCTTGGATGTGCTGCTGTCCAATAGGACGGATGCACACATAATCTCCACAGTCGTGGTTGAGGTGAAGCCAAAAATGTGTCAAGGCACCTTTCTACTTCAAGGACCTGAAACTCAGCATCCAAGAGATAGGGTAGGATAGGAGTTCTTGCAAAGGGGGAGGAGATCTAGAAGACAATACTACATTCTCCAAGGCACCTGAGGGTAGAACAAGAAGCAATGGGTGGAAATGGGTGGAAACTAATCAAGGAGAGAAGCAACTTAGAACTGAGGAGAAATTTTCTGACAGTTAGAACAATTAATCAGTGGAACAGAAGTTGCCTCCAGAAGTTGTGAATTCCCCAACACTGGAAGTCTTTAAGAAGATGTTGGATAGCCATCTGTCTGAAACGGTATAAGGTTTCCTGCCTAGGCAGGGGGTTGGACTAGAAGACCTCCAAGGCCCCTTCCAACTCTACTATTGTATTGTATTCTTTTACTCCCAAAATTTGGTTTTACTGTACTTCAGATATACGGTCGGAGAAGCAAATTGGCTGATATCTCAAACACAATTAATATCAGTTTATAAAACCTCTAGAGTCATTTTTTAAATGTTGCAGAATCTTCATGTAGAAATGAGATTTTGTGTGTGTTTGTGTTCCATAAATGGGTAATTGCTCTTCTGCCTGCTGCCAACGATGCTGAAGGAGCCCTGGCACAATTTATACCCTTTAGAAGGGTCAACGTTAATTTCTTTGTGTTATTTTAATTGTTGCTCATTTGTCATGTTTCCGTATAAACTTTGCATTTTATGACACGGCTGTAGATTCAGTTCCCGAGGATAGTTTCCCTGCCGTTTAAAACTTCACTCCCATTGTTTGTGAAAAATACTTGCTCTGTTCTGTGCGAATTTGTTACTGTATATTTTATTACCTTAAATCATTAGCTTACTTGTTAAATACATTTACTCAGCCAGAAGTCTCCCTGTTACAATATGCGTGCTCTGGGATTGCCAGCGCCCTATTAGGCAATGTCTCATCTCGACAACGTAGCTCTGTGTGCCCTTATTTAAGATTCAGATAAGTCTTTTGCGTGGGTACAGTCTTGCCATATATATTAGTTTTATTTAGGTTTGGATGTACATTATCACTTCATAGCCCTGCTAAATTCAAGCAACAGTCCTGCGGGGAAGTTAGGTTTAAGGAAAGGAATTAGCATCACACCTTGGTACTCGACTGCTTTGAAGCTTGTTTAATTGGTACTCGATGCATTTTGTCAAGAAAATTTTGTCCAGGTACTCCTTGTTTGTTTGATACTTGACGTGCAAACTAGAACTTGTCGATGTCAGATGCCTTGTGACTCAGCACCCTTTCCAGCTGAAACAAAGGGTCATGTGGCAGACACGCAGTAGCTTTTGTTCTCTACATATCCCCTTACAGTCTTATCTTAGCTTCTGTGGGCATTTTGTGCATTTTTTTGTATTTTTTTCCCATCGGTACAGGTAAAGTGTTTTTTTTTTAATTTTAATTAATCTGTCTTTATTAATTTTTTTGGTTTATTTCTCATGTAATGATATGCAACTCAATTTCCTATATGTTGGCTTAAAACGTGCATTGTTTTGGGTATGGAGCACATTAATGTTATTTACATATTTCTTTTGGGGAAAAATTGTTTGGTACTCATTGTTTTTGGTACTCGTTGCACCTTCAGGAACCAATGAAGACCAAGGTACCCCTCTTATCAAAAGCAGGGCATTGATCAGAATTTCCCCCACCTTAACATGTGGACTCTACATATGTGTACGAACAGCTCATGGACTCAGTGTCAAGTGCTGGGGAAATTGGAAATTCAGGCAGTTCAAAGGAGTATGTCGATCAATCAATCAATCAGAATAGAGCTGGAAGAGACCTTGAAGATATTCTAGTCCAACCCCCTGCTCAAGCAGATAGGTGGCTGTCCAGTCTCTTCTTAAAAGCCTCCAGTGATAAAGCCCTTACAACTTCTGAAGGCCAGCTGTTCCACTGGTTAATCACTGTTAGGAAGTTTCTTCTTAATTCCAGGTTGCTTCTCTCCTTGGTTAGTTTCCATCCATTGTTTCTTGTCCTGCCCTCTAGTGTTTTTGAAAATAAATTGATCCCCTCTTCTTTGTGGCAGCCCCTTAAATACTGGAATACCGCCGTCATATCACCTCTATTCCTTCTTTTCTCTAGACTGGCCATACCCAATTCCTGCAATCGTTCTTCGTGTGTTTTTGTCTCCAGACCTTTAAGCATCTTAGTTCTTTGCACTTTTTCAACATCTTTTTTATAATGTGATGACCAAAACTGGATGGCTTACTAAAGGCTTAGTAGGATATATTGTAAGCTTAAGGCCTCTACAAGAATCTGAGCTATTAACAGTCAAGGGAAATGAGCAGGAATTAAGAAGGCATACAAGGTGGGCTGGATTTAGATCTCTTGTGGATGTGCAGGAACTCATGACTCATTGACCATGGCTCAGCCAAGCCAATTCCTACATTCAGTGCTCAAAGGCATGGAAGTTTTTAATCTCTCATTCACTTCTCCAGCATGTCTTTTATTATAGCAATAGCACTTAGACTTATATACTGCTTCATAGTGCTTTACAGCCCTCTTTAAGCGGTTCACAGAGTCAGCCTATTGCCCCCAACTATCTGGGTCCTCATTTTACTGACCTGGGAAGGATGGAAGGCTGAGTCAACCCCGAACCTGGTGAGATTCGATCTGCCAAACTGCTGGCAGCCGGTGATCAGCAGTACTGCACTCTTAACCAATGTGCTACCATGGTGGCTCCAAAGTATATTATATTAACAACGTGCTAGTATGCTAGCAAAGCTATTAGTATAAATGAAGTAAGCTAAAGCAAAATAGTAAATGAAAGGAAGCAAAAAATAATAATTAAAAGGGTGTCACTTAGGTGGCGAGTCACATCGCATTAATTCCCCAATTAATATGAAGGCACTCCACATCCCCCCTCTCCCAAATTAATTGGCATTTCCTTTCTTTATAGAGACAGTCCTTGGAAAAGGAAAAAAACCCAGCCGGATGCTTCATATTGCATTATTTTACATGCCTTCTCTGTTGTTTTTAAATGACAACAATGCACAGTTCATTGGAGAAAAAATGACCTATATATTTTAGTGAGAGGATGAAATCTATATATATATAAAAGGCAAATACCAAACACTCATTACAAAATCTCCAGAACTGTAAAGCCTACAAACTTGAAATTTGGGCATGTATGTTGCTCTTGGCTTCTAGGTGCTCACTAAGAAAGGATTTATCAAAATGACCGTCATATCATCAGTATTTCTGATACAGTATTATATTAACATGTGTCGATGCTAAGAAGTTAGATGTTCTACTCCCCCTCCCCACCTGAAAAGAACTCTGTTCCAACTGCCAGTTGCCTTATATTAACACGCTCTGATGCTGCCCCTTTGCTACACCGGGCATGGGCATGGCCAGTGCATGACTCATCCGCCCTGTGGGCTGGGAGTTTAGACATTCTACTCCCCCTTCCCACCTGAAAGGAACTCTGTTCCAACTTCCAGTTGCCTTATATTAACACGTTCTGATGCTAAGGAGTTAGACATTCTACTCCCCCTCCCCACCTGAAAGGAACTCTGTTCCAACTGCCAGTTGCCTTATATTATTGCACTCTGATGCTGCCCTTTCGTTAAACCAGGCGTGGGTGTGGCCAGCGTATGATTCAGCCTTTTCGTGGGCTGGGAGTTTAGACATTCTACTCCTCCATCCCACGTGAAAAGAATTCTGTTCCAACTGCCACTTGCCTTATATTAACATGCACTAATGTAGAATACACATTCTACATTAACTTTCAAGCTTTAAGTATCAAGCCTATCACATAGTTTTGTAGCAAAGCACAGGGTATACACTAGCTGAATACCCGTGCTGATAGGTGATAGATAGATGATAGATAGATAGATAGATAGATAGATAGATAGATAGATAGATAGATAGATAGATAGATGATAGATAGATAGATAGATAGATAGATAATGTCAAGTGCAGGATTTGGAGGTTTCTTTGGGTTCTGAAATGCTTTGGAGCTTAAATTACAAACCTACTGAAGTTAATGGGAAGTGCCCAGCAGCATAGTAGGAGAATTTTGGATGGGTTAATGTCTGTTGTGTTTACTTGAATGGTTTTCTCTGAAAGTATATATGCTTATATACATAGCTGCCGTTACCATTAAGGTACCATCAAAAGTGTTTACATTCATTAAGCATTCTCTTTGATAGCCACCAGACTTCTGGAGTATGGTGTTTTGACAATATTTGAAGCTCCAAATTCCTGTCACACGTAACTGTTTGACGTTTTGTTTCTTCCTAACAGACCCAGGGTCCATCTGTCTACCTGATGGTAGGAATGTCTCCCCATAGCATTAACTGTGCTTAAAGCTGAAACATGAATATCGGTTTGGCAATGTGAGATTAGCTGTTCAGTTCTTATATCCCTCTTCCTTTAAGGCACTTCACAGACACTAGAATTCATCAAGAAGGTTGAGCATCATTTTCTGAAGCATAGTTCCCTACAGCCATGGAAAGCTGCCAGAGGTGGAGGTTTGAATGAGCTCATCTTCTGCTGCCGGAATATCGACCTTAGAGGTCTAATTCAGACCATTCTCCAAATAAACACTGTCCTGTACAGCCCCTCTTAGAGCTGGTTACTCTACCAGTCTGGCTTGGATCAGGGAGCAGCCATATTCCATGACTGATTCATATATGGATGTTTGGAAAACCCAGCAATGATGCCAGCAGAAGTGATGGGGTGCTTCCTTCCATTTATTATTAGGGTGTTGAGTGTAGCCTGTTTCCTTCTTGTATGCTAAAAATAATGAAAAAATCAGGCCACTGAATTTCATGTCTGTAACTCTGGCTTTTTTGGAATAGCAAAGAAGGGACTAAGAGAGTACATGCACCTTGTGCGTTTTGGTCTATAGATTGACCAGACTAGTTTGACCGGACTAGGTTAGAGGTCAAGTGATGGTCATTGTCAGATAAAAGGAGACAAATCGTACAAAATGTAGAATTTAAAGTAGAGATAAAAAAGGCTAAAATAAAGAAATTTGGAAGGATATATGTCTCCCCATACCATCATGTCCATTTGGGTATTGGTCAACTTTGCAAGATTTCATCACCTTAATTTCTCCTCTCCTCTCCTCTTCAATTCTCTTCTCTCCCAAGCTGCATTCCATATACTGAGGTCTTCACTAGATGGGCCTGTTGGCATCCATCATGGTCAAACTTCTCACTTAATCCCTTGTAGAGAAAGGGAATACCAACTGCTCCAAGGCGGCGTTGCTTTTTCTAAGGACATAGTAGTCTACATGTTGGGCCAATTTGGGCCCATGGACCACTAGCATAACCAGAGGATGCTATGATAGGGGTCCATTCCAAGGATACTCAACCTGTCTAGGCAAGACTGGATCTGTAATCTACATGCACTGCCTTGCAAGTGAGCAAAATGCTATCTAAATCTCACAGCTGGGAGGAGTAATCAAGCTACTAACATGGATTCTGGATCTACTTTAGATTCCTGTTCGGCAAATAGCAGACACAACATATATTAACATTTTTTTAATGCTGCATCTCCAGTGTGTTTTCCACCCACAAATGGCCCCAGGTCTTATATTTTGCAGATTAAACCTGCCTCTTCCTCTCTGCTGTGTTGTAAAAATGATCTGGATGTGTAGCTGAATTTTCTTTTTTTTTAATGATTTCCCCCCCCCCCCCCGCCCCTTTGCGATGATGCCTATCGGTCATTGTTTCAGCTTGCTGTTTCCTATTTGGCTTAGACTTCTCCATTCACTCGAGCATTTTAAAGTTTTACTTTGCTGCTAATCTGTTATTAAATGTTTGTATTGGTGTCTTGTTTCCTATAAACGTGGTTTTAAAGGACTTGTGTTGCTTTCTGAGGCATGAGAGTAGCAAATGGGTTTAACTCCCCGGTAAGCCCTGGTAGGTTCTGTAGAAATTGCTCAGCATGATATGAAACATCTTTAGTCAGCAATTAAATCACATTGAATTATATTTACATCCCAGTATTTATTTGCAGTGGCTGTAATTTATTTTTCGGGCCAATGAGCGTCAGAGCATCTAGGAACCTTTTAAAAGGGAATAAAAGCTCCCATTAGATTTAGAATCGTATAAAACATGCTAAAATAGAAAGCAACTAAAACATGTCTTGACGAGCTCGTGAGCAAATATAAGGTTAAATAAACCTTAGATTTATATACAGGGGATCTGTTAGAGGGCATTGAAAGTTGCACTCTTATCTGGATTTTCACCTGAGACTAAAAGCCCAGCAGATTTAACCTGGATGGATGGGAAATAAAGAAGATAGACTCCTTTGATGCTCTTTTTGCTTCAAAAGAAATGTAATCTGAAGGACTCAAGAGAACAGAACAGAGCAGAAGAACAGTATTACAATGGACCTTCAAGGTCTTCTAGTCCAATTCCATGCTCAAGAAGAAGACCCTGTACCCTTTCCAATAAGTGGCTGTCCAATGTCTTCTTAGAAGCCTCCAGTGATGAAGCCCCCAGAACCTCTGAAGGCAAGCTGTTCCACTGGTTGATTGTTCTCACTGTCAGGAAAGTCCTCCTAAATTAGGGGATAAGAGGGGGGAAAATAGAAAAGCATTAATATACAAATATATGTTTCAAAGATGATATATGTGGAACTATTGCAATGGAAAATAAAAGGAGGAAGAGGGAATTTAAGATTGTTATGTAAATACAGAACTGGGTTTGCTCGAGCGCCATTCCAATAACCTACCAGATTGAAGAGGAAAATAGGTAAACACGACAATGGAAGGATGGAAGGGAAAGAGGAGGAGAGGGAAAGATAGGAAGAGGAGAGGAGAAGAGAGGAAAGGAGAGGGAAAGAAGAAAGGGGAAAGGAGAGGAAGAAAGGGAGGTGTTGTAAGAGCAGGAGAGAGGGCAGGAAGGGGAAGAAGAGGGAAGGAGTGGGGGAGAGGAGGGGGAAGAAGAAAAGAGAAAGGAGAGGAGGAAAGAAGAAAGTAGAGAAGAAGAGGGTAGGAGAAAAGGAGAGGGGAAAAAGTAGGGTTACTGTAAAACAAGATGGATATACAGCAGTGACGTGCAGTCAGGTGAGGCAAGTGAGGCACAGCCTCCCCACTCTCATCATGAAAAAATAAAGTAAAAGGAAAAAGCTGAGCTAGTTGCTGCCTCACCATGGATGACTCTGCTCTCCCTCCCCAAGTGTAGTGACTTCCTCCCCAGGCCCCCATTCATTTCTCTCTCTCACACACACAGCTGGATAAAACTATATAAAAATCTAGCCCAGCTTCACTGATTACAAGTTTGAAAAGGCAACGTGGCTCCACCTGCAATCAAACTACACCTGGGGAGGGAGAGCACAAGCGAGCACTGAGGAGACCACAGGAGGAAGCAGGAAGCCAGGCAAAGAGCCATGCTGTAATACACACACTTCCCCCCAGCCTCTTTCTTTTGGAAGGCTTGGCTCGGCTCCCCTCCGGCTTCTCTGCCTCTCCTCTCACCCCAGCCTGCCAGCAGGAGGTGGTGGGTGGGCTTTATTGTGTTCCAGGCATTTCCCACCCAGACAGCAGGCTGCATTTGCAATGGTGGAGGTGTTTGGGAAAGGCAGCAGGGGAATGGGGGGGGGGGGGAATGGCAGAGGAGCTGCTTTCAAGTCACTGGAAAAGATATCCAATCCAACTTTTGTGTGTGGGGGGGTTTGTTTGAGAGTGAGTGAGAGAGGGAAGGGGTAGGAGAGATAGTCCAATCCAACTTCTGTGTGTGTGTGTGTGTGTGTGTGTGTGTGTGTGTGTGTGTTTGAGAGAGGGGGAGGAAGGGAGAGAGGGAGGAAGGAGGGGAAGGAGAAGAAAAAGAAAGAAGGAGCAAAGGAGAAAAACAAATGCTGTCGCTTTAAATTGGAACTGAGCATGCCTGGCTTTGGAATTCTGGGAGTTGAAGTCCACAAGTCTAAAAATATTTGAAACTCAGCACTGTGTCAGTGCCTCACCAGTCATAAACCTCACCGCACGTCACTGATATACAGGATGGCAGGAAAACAATCTAGATTATAGGCGGAGAAATGAATTTGTTATAAAGGATAAAAGACAACACATAATATGAATAATATCTATGAGAATGTATATTTGTGAACGCATGCATGAAAAATAAAAACAAAAACTTTTTTTTTAAAAAAAGAGAAAAATCATCCTAAGTCCTAGGTTGCTTCTCTTCTTGACTAGTCTCCATCCATCGTTTCTTGTCTTGCCTTCAGGCGTTTTGGTGAATAGTTCGACTCCCTCTTCTTTGTGGCAGCTCCTCAAATATTTGAACACTGTTATCACGTCATACCTGGTCCTTCTTTTCACTAGACTAGACATACTCAATTCCTGCAACCTGTTCTTTGGTAGAAATATTTCATTAATACTTAGGCTCCACAAATCTTATCAAGATGATGCAGAACGCTGCTATCATGTCACCCCTAATCCTTCTTTTCATAATACCCAGTTCCAGCAACCGTTCTTCATATATTTTAGCCTCCAGTCCCCTAATCTTCTTTGTTGCTCTTCTCTGCACTCTTTCTAGAGTCTCCGCATCTTTTTTACATCATAGCGACCAAAACTGGATGCAGTGTGAGTTGTGTGAATCCATTACACCTGTTAAATTATGGAATCCATTATATTATTAAACATGTGAATCCGTTATGTCTTTCTGTGTGTGATCCTGGCTCTTTGGGATTTCATCTATCATATTGAGAAAGCAGATAGGAAGGAATTGAATCATCTTGTCTGGACTGAAGGTTTTATGGGGCATTCATCATAATATTGCTGTAAGGATGTCAGGAGAACTAGTCCTAGGCAATCAAGAGACATAAGGTGAGTCAATTGGCAGCTTATTTTATAACTTGGAGAGAAATCTGCAGCGTCTCCAGATAGTTCAAAGATTCCCTGCCTTAATTAACTCACATAAAAGGAAAGACGGCTTTTCTCTAACAGTTTCCAAGCTTTTGTGTTTATCCCAGACCAGCATGAAAGTGGAGCTCATAATACTTTTTTCCTTCTTCTAGCTGGGATGGAGGATTTAAGCTCCTCTGTTGCCCCTGGATTCATTTCTGCAGTGAGGAGAGAGCAGGACAGGGGTGGAGAGTGGGAAGGGGAAGGAATGCAGCTTTTTCCCACCACTCTCCCCCCACCTAGCTGACCTTATGTCCTGGCCCTGCTCTAGAGCTGTATCCGGAAACTGTAGATGAGCAGGATTAGCAGTGGTGTTTCCTCATGTCAGAAAATAGCTATTGTGGCGGATGTGACATTTGCATCCAGGAGCTTCTGTTGGCTCCTATCTGGGGGCAGGGACAGGTTAAGTCATGGCTTCTTTGCTGTTGCTCTTGTTTCTAAATTGGATACTGCAAGTTGGGAGGTCTTCTGGAAACTTCCCCGGGACACTTGCCTTTTTAAAAGTTTTAAAATAGAATATAATTCTTTATTCACCAAGTGTGGTTAAACACACAAGGAATTGGTCTCCAGTGCAGAAGTTCTCAGTGTACCTACAAACAACACAGGGATAAGTCATATAGATCATAAATCATAAGATACAAACATAAATCATAAGATACAGCAACAATTGATAAATTGTAATACACCCATTAAAGGGACACGCTGGCTCAGGGGCTAAGATGCTGAGCTTGTCGATCAGAAAGGTCAGCAGTTCAGCAGTTCAAATCCCTGGCACTGCATAATGGAGTGAGCTCCGATTACTTGTCCCAGCTTCTGCCAACTTAGCAGTTTGAAAGCATGTAAAAATGCAAGTAGAACCACCTTTGGTGGGAAGGTAGCAGTGTTCTGTACGTCTTCAGCATTTAGTCATGCCGGCCACTTGACCATGGAGACATCTTCAGACAGCGCTGGCTCTTCGGCTTTAAAAAGGAGATGAGCACTGTACCCTAGAGTTGGGAATGACTAGCACATATGTGCAAGAAGAATCTTTACCTTTTACCTTTAATATACCCATAGGAGAAGGTAGTAGGAAAGATGAGAGGTGAGAAAGATGAGAAGATGACAAGAATAATAGCAAAACTTGCCTTTAGAAATATCTGAATATAGGTTGACAGGTAATTTTTAAAATCTGTCTAACAAAGAAATGTCATTATACCTTCTTTTTTCTTTAAAAAAGAAACTAATTCAGCTGCCTGGTTGTTAATTAAACGTTATTGATGAGAGATTGATGGAGGAAAGAAAATGCCACCTCCTTTTTTAATTTACCAAAGTTTCTTTGCCTGGGGCAGTTCCTGACTGCAAAATTTGGAAGGCCAAGGGAGCCATGGTGGTTGTTTTTTTTTAAAAAATATATGTTTATCTGTATCTCAGCAGCAGAAGGTCACAGTTCAATCTCTGGCCAGGCTTGTGAAAAAGACATAAGGGAAGGAGAAATTGCAGAGCTGGAGAAGTCCTGTCTGTCCTCCTTCCCTTCTCCAAACAGTGAGCCTACAAAAGGAACTTTGTGCATGGTCTCACCCTGCCCCAGCCTTGGAATGCAAGATGTCCCATCTATGAACAGTGTGATTCCCAAATAGGTTGCTTTGGATATCCACCAGACAACTTCTGAGGGCTCCTTTGCTCATTGCAAAATGCACTGTCATTTCAACTTGCAAAGGATATGTCTTCTGCTAAAATACTCTGGTGGGTATTTCCTACCAGGCTCCCTTTTCACCATCTTGACCAGGTACATTTGGGGGGGGGCTTTCTCCAACAAGGTCTGTGAGAGGAGATTATCCCAAACATCTGGCAAGATAGCTTGATTCTCCTAGGCAACTGTGGTTCAAGTGGCTAGTCTAGTAAAGAGAAGGACCAGGGGAGACATGATAGCAGTGTTTCTATATTTGAGGGACTGCCAGGAAAAGGTCAAACTATTTCCCAAAGCACCTGAAGGCCAGACAAGGAATAATGGATGGAAACTGACCAAGGAGAGATTCAATCTAGAAATGAGGAGGAATTTTCTGACAGTGAGAACAATCAACCAATGGAACAGAAGTTGCCTTTGGATGTTGTGGGAGCTTCATCACTTGAGACTTTCAAGAAGAGACTGGACTGCCATTTGTCAGAAATGGTGTAGGGTATCCTGCTTGAGCAGGGGGTTGGACTAGATGAACTATAAGACCCCTTCCAACTTTGTTAATCTGTTAAGTGATCCAATGGATCGGCTCAACAATCATCTGTAGATCAATTTCTCTTTTCATATAGCAATCTAATCCTTCCATATATGGAGACAAAATGCAGCTCCAAGGAGGTGATGCCAACCATCCTGTGTCTAATCACTTAGATCAGGGGTGTCAAACTCAAGGGTCCTGGCCCGGATCTTGCCCATGGGGTATTTGTATCTAGCCTGCAAGGAAGGACCAACCCATGGTGCTTCTTCCAGTGAAAATGGAGCTCAGGAGGACCTCATGCAATCCTCCTGTTTTCAGCTGTGACTGCCTCCTGCAGCCCTCTGCCAGTGAAAATGGAACTCGGGGGGGAGGAGCATAGAGCACCCCAAGCTTCATTTAAATTAGCAGAAGGCAGTAGGAGGCAGTCACAGCCGAAAATGGACATCGAGCTGGCCACGCCCCCTGGCCATGCCCCCCCCCCCCTTGGAGTTCAAGCACAATCTTGATGTGGCCCTCAATGAATTCAAGTTTGACACCCTTGACTTACCTGATCAAGGTTTTTGCACATCTGCCTTTGCATTTCTCTCAACTTGGAGTTGGTTTCCTGCACCCAAAACTTCAAAAAGCCTCTAACAGGAACACAGCTGTAGGTTAGGGATGAAGGTCACACTCTGCCTGCGATGGGGAAATTGCTGCCTAGATCAGTTTGTTGGACTCACAGGCACCTTTCTTTGCCAATTTACTTCTCTCAAAATCGTAATTAATTATTGTAGCAAAAGAAAGCAAAGGTAGTACCCATAATAGAAGATCCTTTGAGTCAGGGGTGAAATTCAGCAGGCTCTAACAGGTTCTGGAGAACCGGTAGCAGAAATTTTGAGTAGTTTGGAGAACCAGAGAATACCGCTTCTGGCTGGCCCCGCACCCATCTATTTTCTGCCTCCTGAGTCCCAGCTGATCGGGAGGAAATGGGGATTTTGCAATATCCTCCCCCTGGAGTGTGGCAGGAATGGAGATTTTGCAGTATCCTTCCCCTGCCACGCCCACCAAGCCATGCCCACAGAACCGGTAGTAAACATTCCTGAATTTCACCACTGCTTTGAGTGCAATCCCAAAACAACTGGAGCACCACCTGAATGCCACCGGCATTGGCACCATCAGTCAATTATAAAAGGCAGCTTTTAAGAAGAAATTGGACAGCCGTTTGCCTGAAATGATGTAGGAGTTCCTGCTTGAGCAGAGGGTTAGAAGACCTCCAAGATCCCTTCCAACTTTGTTATGCTGTTAAATTAGTAATAAAATGTCCCCCTTTGGGAATGATACACTTGGCTCAAGAGCATATGAAAAATGCTGTGTGTCTTTGTGCTCGTAACAAAGGTGCTTTTTCAGGAGGCAACTGGACTTCCTTGTTTTTTCTTTGAAGACATTTCGCTTCTCATCCAGGAAGCTTCTTCAGCTCTGACAGGTTGGTGGGGAATGGAAGGATTTATATTCTTTGCAGGCAGCTGGTCATTTGCATCCTTTTACAGGGTCCTTGAAGCACTTGGAAGTTTATCTGTGTTCTCAGGGTCACTTAACAGAGAATCTTTATAGACCTTGTGCTTGTAGTGCTTATTTCTTTGCTTTATCCCATTTCTGAATCTAGAGCAACTGATAATTATCAGTTAATTGTCATTTCCGTAATGACCTGATCATCTTAACTGAAACAGAAACAGCACTGACATCCTCAGTGAAAAGTAAATAATAATACTGTAATAAAGAGGTTTGCCTTGGCATTGCTAAGTCCTCCAAAAGTTCCAGACTATGATATTCCATCAGGGATGTCAAAGACCCATGACTGCTTATGGGGTTCCCCAGCCACATCTCTTTGAGATTGATCTTGTGTAGTCCAGACAGCAGGTGAAAGTCCAAGGCAGGGCCCCCTGTTGTGCTTGTGTTGTGATGGAAGATGACAAACAGGCTGAGAAGTCCTTTTTGTATAGGAGCCGTGGTGGCAGAATGGTTAGAATGAAGTATTGCAGGATAACTCTGCCCACAGCCTGGAGCGCGATCCTGACTGGCTCAAGATTGACATTGCTTTCCTTGCAAGGTCTTTATATAAATAAATAAATAAATAAATAAATAAATAAATAAATAAATAAATAAATAAATAAATAAATAAATAAATAATAAATAAATAAATAAATAAATAAATAAATAAATAAATAAATAAATAAATAAATAAATAATAAATAAATAAATAAATAAATAAATAAATAAATAAATAAATAAAAAATAAATAAATGGCTGTGTGTATGTTCCAGTATAACTCTGGAACGCCTCAATCAATTTCAACCAAACTTGGTATACAGATGACTTACTCTTCAGAAACAAATACTGTGGGGGTAAGACACTCCTAATACCTCTTGGGGTGTATGTTCTGTCAAGATACAGCCTGTTGTGCCTTAAAATGGCTTCTACTGTACTGCCATAAAATGACTTCTACTGTACAGAGCAGTGGAGTTGCCATGGTAACGGCTTCACAGTACTCCACAAGGGGGCTCCCTCTGGTAAGGGGGAAAATCCAACATTAGAAATTACATTTGGTCCCGGATTATTTTTGAGGACAAAGGTATGGATTAGGATAAATAAATACCCGGGCAATGCCGGGTTATCAGTTAGTCTATTATAAAAGCAAATAACGAAGTAAAGACAAATATATTACCAGTGATCCAAACACCTCGGCTCCAAGCTTCACTGCTCGCCTAAATTAATGACATTCCTTTTAGTTCAAAATGCTGTTAATCCCTTTCCCTCTTTCTTTGATGTTTAACATAGGTTATAATGATCTAAAAAAGAAGTCCTTAGTACAAGCTTGTTCAGAAAACTGAGTGGATTAGCACTTTAAAAAAACAAAAGGCAGAGCCAGTGGTAGGCTCCGTGCTTGTTGGAACAATTATGAAAGACTGAGAATTAAGCCAATTAATTACAAGAGTTTGAGGACAAGAAGGGTGATTTGAAGATTAGGTAAAGTTTCTGAAAGGATCTCCTGCGAGACCATTTCCTGCATCTCAGAGATAGCAATAGCACTTAGACTTTTAGACCAATCTACAGTGCTTTACAGCCCTCTCTAAGCGGTTTACAGAGCCAACCTCTTGCCCCCCAAAATTTGGATCCTCATTTTACCCACCTTGGAAGTATGGAAGGCTGAGTCGACCTGAGATAGATAGATAGATAGATAGATAGATAGATAGATAGATAGATACAGACAGACAGACAGACAGACAGGAGAGCGAGCGAGAGATGAGGGAGGGAGGGAGAGACAGCAATAGAAATAGCACTTAGACTTATATACCGCTTTATGGTGCTTTACAGCCCTCTCTAAGTGGTTTACAGAGTCTGCCTATTGCCCCCAACAATCTGGGTCCTCATTTTACCCACCTCGGAAGGATGGAAGGCTGAGTCAACCTTGATGATCTTATGTGAATAGGTCAACTTAGTCTCCATATGATAGCCATGCATTTAGCTAAAAACCCTACATTTCATGTGAAGCTCCCCAGAATCCATTGTTTCTACAATGTTGCTAACATCAATACATTTTAAAGGAGGACTAAATCAATGGAGTAGCATCAAGGGGTTCGGCCCAATCTTTTGGAAGGCACCCTTTCTTCAGAAATTAGGGGAGGGGGGAGAATCCAGGAAAAATAGAACATAGAATAATACATTTAGAAGGGACCTTAGAGGTCTTCTGGTCCAACCCCCTGCTTGAGCAGGAGACTCTATGCCATTTCAGATAAATCCAGTCTCTTTTTGAAAGTCTTCAGTGATGGAGCACTCACAACTCCTGAAGACAAGTTGTTTGCTTTTGCCGTTAGAAAAGTTCTCCTTCGTTCTAGGTTGCTCTTCTCCTTGATTAGTTTCCATCCTTTGTTTCTCATCCTACCTTTTGGTGCTTTGGAAAATAGTTTGACCGTCCTCGAATATTGGAACACTGCTATCATATCACCCCTAGATCTTCTATTAGACTAGACGTACCTAATTCCTGTAACTGTTCTTTGTATGTTTTAGCCTCCAGCCCTCTAATCATCCTTGTTGCTCTTCTCTGCTCTCTTTCCAAAGTCTCAACAAGGGTGGTCTTACTAAGGCTTTGTAAAATGGTACTACAACTTCACCTGCTCTTGATTCTGTTCCTCTATTGGTGCAGTCTAGGATTGCATTGGCTTTTTTGGCTGCTGCCGATATTCTTAGCAAACTGGGATAGGACATAAAAACCTGGCTTAAGATAGGGCTGTGTCAGAGTGAGCTGGGTAGTATCCCCTCACCCCAGTTTTGTCTTCCTGTAGTAGTGACTTCAGTGGGAAGCTGCTGGCCTATTCTGGTATAGTATCATTCTAGAACTATTTATGGTCTGGACTTCTATTCGTCTTTTATGGACAATGCAGTTGAGATAGTCCCTTAGGGCATTCTAGATCCACAGCTTTTTGAATGAGGCTCTCTGGAGACAGTAAACAATGAATGCCTACATTGTCCTGCTTTCCACCCTAAACTTATTCAAGTTTATGTAACAAGACTTCCTCTCTGAATGTCTTTCAGTGAATAGATTACTGTTTTCTTTCTTTGAATCTGTAAAGGATTGCCCATATGCACGTTTGTTGCGTTGATTGTTGCCCCATGTAGAGGATGTGTCATTGACTGAAACATTGGACCAGGGATACCTGCCGCAGGGTCTAAGGATTTCAGCAGCTGCAGAATGAATAGTTATTTTTATTTTATTTTATTTAGTTTGTCAAACATGTACAAGGTAACAGATATAACTATAAACATGGACATGAACACAGGAAATGGGAATAAATAAATGGGGATAATAGGACAGGGATGGTAGGCACGCTGGTGCGCTTATGCACGCCCCCTTTACAGACCGCTGGGGGGGTTGAGGATGCAACAACGAAGTGAGGTAGAGCATTCCAGGCGTTGACCACTCTGTTGCTGAAGTCATATTTTCTGCAATCTAGTTTGGAGCAGTTTACCTTGAGTTTGTATCTGTTGTTTGCCCTGTGTGTTATTGAGGTTGAAGCTGAAGTAGTTGTTGACAGGTAGGATGTTGTAGCAGACAATTTTGTGTACTACGCGTGGGTCAGACCCTAGGCGGTGTAGTTCCAGTTGTCCTACTGCATCAGAAACATTTCATGTGGGGGTCCTCGAGGTCCTAAGTAGGTACTGGAATCAAATTCATCTCAACTATTCTTTGTGTTCCTGTTGGTAGAACAAGAAGCGCAGGAGAGTAGAAGATAACATGCTCCCTTAATTAATAACTTGCAGTGAAGGTTCCAAAAATTGAGGTGCTCCTGACCAGCAAGTGAAGGTGACCTCATCTGGGCAGCTTGCCTCCATGCATGGCATGCTGGCATCAGACCTACATTTCATTACTTTTCTTCCTTCGGCTTTCAACCAACTGGACCATCCCATTTTCTGTTCTTGTCTTAAGGTCATGAGTCACTTAAAAATGACTCCTTATTTAAACAGAGTAAGCCATGCAAATGAATGAGAGCAAGCAATAAGTTAACTGGTCTGTATTTTATTTCTCCTTTACATTTGCCTTTCACGTGGGGCAAAGTTCTCAGTGAAAGCTTTGAGGCATCTTTAACACACATTGGATTATCTTCAGAGTCACTTCAGAATGCCTTCCTCAAAATGACATCAGGGAGAAGGGATTCTGATTTCGGGAGCTAAAGATAAACATTTGCCATAAACATTATTTTTATTTTTTCTTTCTCTCCCAATTCTTCTGGTGCCCAAAGGCTGTTTCCAGATTGTTCAGAGACTGAAATGTCCCTGAATGGCACCTTTGATCTCTTTTGACTTAAGACCCACTGAAAACCAAGAACATATATTTGTTGCCAAATAAGGCATTTCTTTTTTTAAAAAAGGGTTCATTCGGGGAAGTTAGGAAGAACTAGCTTAGAATGAACACACAGTTTTTCATCAAATGTGTACCCCTGTTAGAAATGTTTGAAAGATCTTGCTATGCTTTGTAGCCCACACATTTGAAAATTTCCCTTGGGGTCAGTATTTGATTTTGTAGTTGTGTACCTCTCTATTTGCCTGTTTGTACATGATTTGTTTGGATTTTGCCTCTGTTAGGCTTCTAATTATGAAGTATCTGTGTGTGTATCTGTGTGTGTGTGTATGTGTTGAGAGAGAGAGAGAGAGAGAGAGAGAGAGAGAGAGAGAGAGAGAAGGGAGGGTGGTATAGATAGATAGATAGATAGATAGAGAGAGAGAGAGAGAGAGAGAGAGAGAGAGAGAGAGAGAGAGAGAGAGAGAGATATTACTCCCTTCTCCTTCAAAGGATAACAAGCATCTTCTTGATTCCGAACTCCATGGATCTTGATTTTATTTTATTTTACTTTAATTTTATTTATTTTGTCAAGCATGTATTAGATAGCATATATAAATATAAACATGATTTTGAATACATGAAATGGATACGAATAAAAAGGGACATTGGGATAGGGACAGTAGGCATGCTGGTGTGTTTATGCATGTCCCTTACAGACTTCTTAGGAATGGGGTGAGGTCAACAGTCAACAGTCTAAGGTTAAAGTTTTGGGGGTTTGGGGAAGAAACCGCAGTGTCAGGTAGAGCATTCCAGGCAATGACCACTCTGTTGCTGAAGTCCTATTTTCTGCAAACGAGTTTGGACGGGTTTACCTTAAGTTTGTATCTATGGTGTGCTCCTGTATTGTTGCAGTTGAAGCTGAATTAGTCATTGACAGGTAGGACATTGTAGCAGGTAGGTTTTATGTACTATGCTCAGGTCAGATCGAAGATGGCAAAGTTCTAAGTTGTCTACACCCAAAATTTCAAGTCTGGTGGCATAAAGTATTCTGTTGCGAGCAGAGGAGTGGAGGACTCTTCTCGTGAAGTGTCTCTGGACTCGCTCGATTGTATTCTTCTCAGTCTTAAGAGGGTTGCACCAGGTTCGTATTTGAGGAGAATGCAAATTCCAGGATTGTAGGCCAGACTGGGAAGTAAAGAATTATGCCCAGAGAATATGGCAGTTTGCTGCCAGGAGAACATAGCCATGAGGTCACCAGGAATGAAGACTACCTTGAAGGAAGTCATCACCTCCTGAAACCATCTCCGCATATCCTTTCTGGCACCAGTCAGAAACCCCTAAATAGACATTGGTGAAAGTTGGCTGGACAATTTGTCGCAGTTTCCAAAAGGAAATAAAACACTTAATGTCTTTGGATAGAATTTGGTAAGGAGAACAGGTTGCATGTGGTAAAGCTCCCTTTTTATTTTAGCCAAGGTACTCACTGCAAATCCAGAAAGCCAAATGTGAATTCTGCCTCACTGAGATATTGGAAATAGAGGGCTTAAAACTTAGTCTCTGTGGGACAGCCCCCCCAATTCCAGTTAGTGTGTACTGCCCAGTGTGGACAACTGAAATTTAATACCCTCAAATTGACTCTTGACAATAATATTAAGTATAAACAGAATGAATAACAATGCATTTTTCATAATACATGTTCACATCTGTGCGGAGTTAAGCGTAAAGGTGTAAGAAACATTTTGCACAGCCTTCGCCATTTCAAGCACTCTTGAGATTCCGAGAGTTTTGTTTCAAGAACAAAACCTGAACGTTTAACACTTAATGCCCGTCCGTCATAGAAAACGCATGTTGCGTTTGAGCATTCCCCGCACAAAATGTGTGTCTTTCAAGAATGCTGTTTTGAAGCTGGACTAAACCTTCCCATCTCTTTCAAGTTTTGTCCCACCCTACTCCAAAGGAATCTTTCAAGCTGGCCTGTTTTGTTCTGAGCTCAAAACAAAATACCTTTCCCAGGTGCAACCCTAGTTAAAAGGGGTAGAAATTCCTGAACCAGAGGAGGCTGGCTCGGTTTGTAGCTCAACATAATGGCCCTGGGACACACAGTCCAAATGGTAGGAAATAAGCCGAAGGGAGGTTGCTGTCAGAGCTGGGTTCTTACCGGTTTTGAGTGGTAGTGGTTTGGCGGCCTAGGTCGCTGGAACCGGCAGTGACCCAGGCCTGCCATGCACCTGGCCCCATGCATATGTGTGTGCCCCGCGCATGTGCATGCACTCCCCGTAAGGCACCCTGCCACCCTGTGCATGCACACGTGTCCCCTTGCACACGTCCCACTCCAATGGTGGTTTTCAAATTTTTTTAGAACCGATTCTGTAGGTGTGGCCTGCTTTGTGGGAGTGGCTTGCCGGCCATGTGACTGGGTGGGAGTGGCTTGCCGGCCATGTGACTGAGTGGGAGTGGCTTGACAGTCATGTGACTGGGTGGGCGTGGCCAACTTGTAAAATGTGGTAAAACTCACTTAACAATGCTCTTGCTTAGCAACCAAAATGTTGGCTCAGAAACTCTGGCATTTGAAGCACACAAGTCTTAAAGCTGTCAAGTTACAAGACCCTTGCACCCCTAACCCTTTAGGGGGAAAAAAAAAACAGGAGTGTTCAAACTTGACAGCTTTAAGACTTGTGGACTTCAACTCCCAGAATTCCTCCTCTCGCTCTTCATCTTGATGATGTGTGGACGGGCGGGGGGAGGGAGCTGGAACCAGTTCTAAACGGCACAGTAGATTTGTGGAACCTCTTCTATAGAAGAGGTTAGAACTGGCAGGAACCCACCCCTGCCCTACTCCCACGCATGTGCAGCAGACACCCCACAACCAGCTGGCTGGCGGGAGGCATGTGCACATGCACGGCAGAGCTGAACTGGAGCGATGGCTTGGGTGCCCACAGAGAGGGTGCTGCGTGCCACCTGTGGTACCTGTGCCATAGGTTCGCCATCACGGTGTTAGAGCAACCTGTTTGAAGAATAGGCTCCTTTTAAGAATAGCACACGCGTAGTGAACCGGCAGCAACGCTGGCAACAACCCATCCCTGCTGTAGATGCAAAGAGAGAGGAGACTTACCGTATTTTTCGGAGTATAAGATGCACACTTTTCTCTCAAAAAAGAGGCGGAAAATCTGGGTGAGTCTTATACACCAAATACAGCATCTTTGGGCTCCCAAAACCCCACCCGCTTCACCAAAATGGCCGTGCATAGCCTTTAGAAGGCTTTCAGAGTGCTCCTGGAGGCTGGGGAGGGCAGAAATGAGCAAAAAATGGACTGTTTTTTGCCCCCAGGAACACTCTATAACAGTGTTTCTCAAACTTGGCGACTTTAAGTCCTGTGGACTTCAACTCCCAGAATCCCCCAGCCAGCATAGCTGGCTGGGGAATTCTGGGAGTTGAAGTCCACAGGACTTAAAGTCGCCAAGTTTGAGAAACACTGCTCTATAAGCTATCCATGCACTTTTGGGGTGCAAAACATGGGCCTGTTTTTGCAAAAAAAGGGGGCATTTTTTTGCTCGTTTTTGTCCCCCCCCCCTGCACCCCAGGAGCGCTGTACAAGCCTCCTAAGGGCTATTCATGCCCCACCTTTTTTTAAAAAAACAGGCCTGTTTTAGTGGAAAATGGCCCATTTTGGGGAGGTTTGCAGAGTGCAAAAACTTTTTTTTTAATTTGCCTCTTCAAAATCTTGATGCGTCTTATATTCCAGTGCGTCTTATACTCCGAAAAATACGGTAATCAACCTTGGGCAAACCTGTTAACTGGTGTGAAGAAAAGGTTGCCAGGTATAATTGGCTTTGCCTGGGAGAATCAGGATACAGAAGGAGTGGGTATGCATATAGGTGGTCCCTGACTTACAACAGTTCATTTAGTGATGGTTCAAAGTTACAACGTGAAAAAAGTGACATGTTTTTCACTGCTATGACCTTTTGTGGCCTTCCAACAAGTGAAGTCACTGGGCAAGCCAGATGCACTTCACATCTGTGTGGCTAACTTAACAACTGCAGCGACTCACTAAACAACCGTGGCACGGAAGGTCGTAAAACAGGGCAAAACTCACTTCACAGTTTTCTTGCTTAAGTAACAGAAAACTTGGGGTCGATGATGGTCGTAAGTCGAGGACTACCTGTATGTGTGTGTGTACCTGTCTAGGTGTGAGTGTGCGCTGGAGATCTCAGTGGAGGAGAAGAATGTCGAGATCTGGAAGCAATTAGAGGTCAGAAAGGGTTGCCTTTGTGAGACAGCCCATGGAGCCTTGTAAATGTAATGTTCCTGTCGTTTCACGGGGGCCTTCGCCCTCCCTGGCTGCCCTCCCCAGCGGGGCTTTGTCATGCCATGAAAATGCAGATGTTTCACATGCTTTCTGCTGGAAACTTGGCCAAGGGGACCAGTGGGGAAGTTGATGGAGGCCTGGAGGGTTGGTTGGTAGCTTCTGAAAAGCATCCCTTGTCTCAAGAGATGCCTTCTCAGGTCAGGAGGAGGGGGAAGCAAAGACGCCCGAGGCGGCCTCCAGTGCCAAAGAAAATTTGCCTTGTGAAATGGAAATTCTGAAGCGCCAGTGAGGATGCCAAAAAGGGGAAATGGAGAGGAACATAGCCCCTTGTTTCCATGATGCTTCCAAGGAGCAGCTGATTTGTGCCCTTCTTACCCAAAAATAGCAATGGCATTTAGGCTTATAGACTATCCCATTCTTGACAGCACTCTCTGGGCAGTTTACAAGGTAGAAGCATTCTTTGCATGTTGCTCCCAAACAATCTCGGTCTTCATTTTACCCAAGGATGGAAGTCTGAGTCAACCTTGAGCTCCATCAGCATCAAACCAGAGGTGGGTTGCTCCCGGTTCAGCCCAATTTGGCTGAACCAGTAGTGGCGGTACTGGGAGGTTCTTCCCATCTGCCCGGATGCTTCGCGAGCATGAGCAAACTGGTAGTAAACTGGTTAGCAACCCACCACTGCATCAAACTGCAGGATGTGGACAGAATTTGCCTGCAATATTGCACTTTAACCACTGCACCACCAGGGCTGTTCTTACAGTGGTATGGTGGCCTAGAGATGGAGCTCTCGCCTCATAATCAGGAGGCTGAGAGTTTGATCCTAGGCAGATATGTCTCTCTCTGGGTACAATGAGGATATATCTGCCCAACAAAACTCTGCAATGGTGACAGGAAGGGCATCTGGCCATTAAAATGCTGTGCTAGCTCCATTCAGTTGCCAAGACTCTACCCCACCAGGGATTATGGGGTCATCAAATGATGATGTTGATGATCACCAGGGCTCTTCTTACTCAAGAAGCTGAAATCTAGCTGGTTCTTTGAAATCCATGTAGGGTTAATGATCTCCCCTCTCCTCATAGGGGGCAGATGCGATGTTGGTCTCAGCCAGAAGGTGCCTCAGGTCATTTCCCATCCCTAGAAGGAGCTTCAGGGAGAATTGAACAACTCTTTGAGTGGGGAGACTAACACCATGGAGTATCTTGATGGGAAACATCCTGCTCCCCATCCAATTACTGTCCGGGCAGTACTGACAAACAGCTTTATCGGTGTGTGTGGAGGAAAGTTCTCTTCTCTGAAACTTCCAATAGGCTCACTCCACTTTAGATTCCTTTTGAACTCTGAATGGAAACAAAGGTCCTTTGCTTTCTCCTGAAATTTTAGGAAGAACACTTTCCCTTGGGAAAGAGACTGTTTTTTGGGGGAGAAAAAAACTGGTGTAGGAAATGGAGCAATATTTGTAGAAGCTTTCTGGTCTGGATTCAATTTCCAGCTGTTATTTTTGCTTATCCACCTGTTTTCTTTGCTTCCCCTCTAAATTCTCTCTCTCCTGAAGCTTTTTTTTTTTAAAAAAAATATTATTCAAACACACCAATGTGTATTCTAAAACTGGCTGTCAGATGCACTCACAATCCAAGTTTGTTCTGGAGAAGGCAGCTGAGCACTTCTTCAGACCATGGGCAGTGTTATGGCCCACCAGAGGCCAGCAGAACTGGCAGCAGAGTTGGAAAGTGAGGAGGTTGGAGAGGAACATGGGCCAGTCCTGGAGGCTTGGGAAGGCTTGGATGAGGGCTTTGCGTCAGAGGCAGAGACCGGGCCAAGGCCATCTGGCAGTTCTCAGCTGCCTTTGGAGGTAGACAGGCAGTGAGGCAGAGGAACAGCTGGAGCCTGTTCCCAGTGTGCGCATGCACAGAGCTGCCAGAAGAAAAGAACAACTCAGAAATCAGGGTTGACTTGTCAGTAAAGCCACAGGTGAACGGTGAATGGCCCCTCCCATAGGAAATAGAGGAGGAGCGAAAGGGAGTGGGCTTTTGCAGGAAACAATTTGTTTGTTTGTTTGTTTGTTTGTTTCAGGAGTGTGAAGATCTGTCCATGAATCTCAGACTCTGTGCCAAGTCTTTCCTTGCACTGCACTGCATTTGGAAAATATTTACATGGCGGCTTTCTAAGATAGATAAGGTCTGTGGCCATAACGTCACCTTTGAAAGACTGTTTCCCAGGCCTTGGCTGAATCTGAATGAGAGGAATTCACATTCGTTTTAATAAAAGTGGTTTTGTCGGGACCAGGAATCTGCCCCGTGCTTTTTGGGAAAGCCTAGATCAGAACAGGTAGCCCTATGAGACTCCCGACTCCATGGCAAAGTTGAAAGAGGCATTCTAGAGACTTGGAAGAAAAGATGACTGAAGTCTTGAGAACGCTAACAAGCTTTCCCATGTGCAGGTGCAAAACAGCAGTTTCTAGAATAAATGTGGACACGCTTCTAGAGAACGTAGAAGAATCCACATTCATTGTTCTGGTGATAATGGACTTTTCTGTCTTAAGAGCCACGGTGACTCAGTGGTTAGAGTGCAGTACTGCAGGCTATTTCTGCTGATCACCGGCTGCCAGCAGTTTGGCAGTTCAATCCTGACTGGCTCAAAGTTGACTCAGCCTTCCATCCTTCCAAGGTTGGAAAAATGAGGACCCAGATCGTTGAGGGCAATATGCTGACTTTATAAACCGCTTAGAGAGATCTGTAAAGTGCTGTAAAGCAGTGTATAAGTCTAGGTGCTATTGCTAAGTACTATTGCTAACTATCCAAATGGGAGCACAGCTTTGCTGTGAAATGATTGAGTACCTTTTTCTCTTGATAACCAGAATAAAGTTGTATGTCTGGCTAATGCAACTTCCTATTTCTCTTTTTTTCCCATAAAACATAATCCCTTGAGCCTGCATTATTGTTTATACTCCATTTATTTTATTTTATTTTCCAAATGTCTGGTAAATGTGGAGGATGAGCCCGGACTTTGATGGCCTCTATGCAGCCTCTCCTTGCTGTGTGGAGGAGAAAAAAACATGTTGTAAGGTAGTGTCTACCTTATTTCAGAGAGGCCCTTGTACTCTGGTCACTTTGAAGAGCAGTCCTTGAGAAATGTCCTTGAAGGGAACTCAGAAACTACAGCTGTTCCAGAATGTAGTAGGGCAGGCAGTTATGGAAGGGTTCTTCAGGTGCTCAGGTGTCATAGCTGCTTTTGCAAGCTGCATTGCCCACCAGTGGGCTTTACAGGTGATGATTACATGTAAAGACCCTATGAGGCATAGCAATAGAACTTAGATTTACATACCACTTCACAGTGTTTTACAGTCCACTCTAAGTGGTTTATAGAGCCAGCATATTGCCCCAACAAGCTGGGTCCTCATTTTATCAACCTTGGAAGGATGGAAAGCTGAGTCAACCTTGAGCCGGTCAGAATCGAACTGTTGGCAGTTGTTAGAATTAGCCTGTAATACTGCATTCTAACCACTGTGCCACCCCGGCTCTTAGGGCTTGGTTATTGGAGGGACTGCCTGTCTCCAATTGTTCCCACCTTCAGCTAAAAATGGATTTGCTCCAGGTCCTTTTGATCAAACATCTACCCTGTTTTTTTGAAAATAAGACCTCCCTGGATAATAAGCCCAATCAAACTTTTGAGCGCATGCGCTAAAATAAGCCCTCCCTGAAAATATTGCAACCCAGCAGCAGCCATGAGGTGACTACGCTCTCCGCCTCCTGCACATCAAAAATAATAAGACCTCCCTGAAAATAAGGCCAATTGCTTATTTAGGGCAGGGGAGGTTGTTTCAAAAGAAAATAAGACCCTGTCTTATTTTTGGGGAAACACAGTATCTATCAGGACCTAGGAAGGTCTTTTTTTATTATGTTTCATTTTTTCTTCTTCTGTTCTTGTATGCTCTCTCCTCTTGCTTTTGAGAAGTATGTTTATTTTCAAGAGTAGAGTGACTTGCTTTGTGAGATGAGCCATGATATCAATTTGAAAGATAAATAAACACACTTGCCCAGGGGCATCTGGAGCTGGTTGGCCTCTAAATTGTGTCTGCTTGGGGCCTTGTCCCAATTAGTTACAAACAAAAGCAAATTCTTGAAAATAAGGAATGTCAGCAAGGGTACGATTAAAATAATGGCTGTTCCGGGAGGGAAGATGTCTGATTATCACTGCTTTCCTAGCCAGGATGATGACCTGAGGAGCAACTAGTCCAGGGGTGGGATTCAAATAATTTAACAATCAGTTCTCTGCCCTAATGACCAGCTGGGTAGGCAGGGCTTGGTGGTCATGTGACTGGGTGGGCATGGCCAACTCAACGTCACTCATGTCGATGGGCGCTTCACCTTAGCTGTTACAAAGTAATAAGGGTCAACCGGAGAGGCAGTTTCTGTAATCAGAGCAATAAAGATCAGGCTAGAAACAACACCAGAATGTTTCCTTCCTGCCTTCCTTACAGGATTAGCCCTGTAAAGTGGGAAAAACCAAAAGGAGATTTCTTCCAACAACAGGTTCTCCGAACTGCTTAAAAAGTTAACAACCGGTTCTCTGAAATAGGTGCGAACTGGCTGAATCCCACCACTGCTCCTTTCCCATCTAATTTAAATAAAACTTCCTTCATCTGATGTTTATCTTTTCTTGGAGATCTCTTTTCCTCTGAGTTTTGGGGAGCATTCAAGAGGTTGGACTCCTGCGCCGATCTTCTGCGGCGCTATGATCTGAATGTAAGAATATTTGCCGGTGACTCTAGTAAGCTGAGTAGTGGAACCAATCTTTTTCCTTGGATGGGGATATTCAGTATGGCCAGGTGCATCGCTTCCTTTCCGTATCTTCCGTATCCAAATTGCAGGCAGCCGGCGTCAGCAGAAATAGCCTGCAGTACTGCAGTCTAACCACTGTGCCACCACGGTAGGCATCACCCTGTGCTTTCCAAGAAAACATACAGTATTTAGCAGTTTGACATTTTCTGGGTTCTTATTTGACTTCTGCATCCTTCTGCAGCCAATGGAGGATGTCAAGCATCCACACTGTTGGAGACACACAAAAGAAAATGCACAGACCCTAAAGGGATTGAAAAAAATATCCGTAGAAGTAAAACGAATCCCAAGACCAGCTTTGAAATACATCTTGACAATGAAGCATCCAGCCCCGAAAGGACTTGAGACGTCAATATATATTTTCCTTGGTGCTGAACTATCTACAAGGGAGGGGCCAAGCAGGGATCTCTTGGAAATGCATGACTCAGCTTACAAGGGAGGCTGGAGCGCAACTAGGTTTCCTTTGCGTTTGGAAACGAAGAGATTAATGTGCAATTCCCCAACCAACACAGTGATCAGAACGCAAACAGTCTTTGGATTACTGCATTCGCTTTTCCGAAAGCTTTGATGTAGCTCTTGGCTCAACTATGGCATATAAAATTAGTATGTTCGAGAAAGATAAATACAAAAGTGAGCGTACACTAGAAAATTACATAGACTGTACACTAGGGAAGGATAAGTGAAACTATATATACATACGTGTGCAATTGGGGAAAATTGTGCAAATAAAATACCATACAACTTTTTCTTTCCTTTCCTTTTTTTTAAAAAAATGTTTTTAAACTGAGAAAATTGGATAGAAAGGAACGCAAAGCAACTCTGACTCCAATGTTGGCAGAGCATGACTGTAACCACCCAATTCCACCCAATATCCCAGGCACCACATATTGCACAAGCTGAATTTTTCAGAAACTCTTTAAAAATTGTAGTTGTTAGTTGCAAAGTCATGTCTGACCCATCGTAACCCCATGGACAACATTCCTCCAGGCCTTTTTGTCCTCTACCATCCCCTGGAGTCCATTTAAGCTCACACCAACTGCTTCAGTGACTCCATCCAGCCACCTCATTCTCTGTCGTCCCCTCCTTCTTTTGCCCTCCATCTTTCCCAAGTATTAGGCTCTTCTCCAGGGAGTCCTTCCTTCTCATTAGTTGGCCAAAGCATTTGAGTTTCCTCTTCAGGATCTGGACTTCTAAAGAGAAGTCAGGGTTGATCTCCTCTAGGACTGACCAATTTGATTGCCTTACAGTCCAAGGGACTCACAGGAGTCTTCTCCAGCACCATAGTTCAAAGCCTTCAATTCTTTGGCGCTCAGCCTTTCTTATGGTCCAAGTTTCCCAGCCGTACATTGCAATTGAGAAAACCACAGCCTTGACTATATGTGCTTTTGTTGGCAAGGTGATGCCTCTGCTTTTTAATATGCTGTCTAGATTTGCCATAGCTTTCCTCCCCAGGAGCAAGTGTCTTTTAATTTCTTGGCTGCAGTCCCCATCTGAGGTGATCTTGGAGCCCAGGAAAATAAAATCTGTTACTACCTCCATTTCTTCCCCATCTATTTGCCAGCAATTGAGAGGACCGGATGCTACGACCTTAGTTTTCTCAATGTTGAGTTTCAAGCCAACTTTTGCACTCTCCTTCTTCACCTGCATCAAGGGGCTCTTTAGTTTAAAGCTATCTTTAAAAATAGCCTCTGTAATAACACCCCGGCAGTTCTCTAAATCAGAGACCTACTTACCGCCATCAAGAAAGCTGGCTTAGCAGTCCAAGCTAATGCAACATGCCCTGGAGGACCGAAGCCTTGAATGGAAGTGGAACCAAAGGATCCTTTGGAGGAGATGCATCACTGTGCAGAAAAGGGAGGTTGGCCGAGGTGACTCACAGGCTGGGAGAAGAAGACAAAAGGAGAAAATAAAAGCACAAAACTGAAATGAAAAAAAGGGGTGGGGACAATCTTAAATGGAGGGATAACAATGACTCTTGAATCAAGCTGGATATACAAGCTATCGTTTCTCACGCTGTTTTCTCAGCAGCATACTGAAAGTGGTTTGCTCTTGCCTTCCCTCAGGATATTTTAGTCATCCCAGGCTAACTATCAACTTAGATTCCCAGGCAGAGTGACCGACACTGACCTAGTTACTTTCTGAGATCAGGCAAGGACATCTAAGGTAAATATTCCACTTGCAATAAACTCTAGTTGTTCCTGACTCTAGGGGGTTATGCTCATCTCCTTTTCAAAGCCAAAGAGCCAGCACTGTCCAAAGACGTCTCTGTGGTTATGTGGCTGGCATGACTAAATGCTGAAGGTGCACAGAACACTGTTACCTTCCCACCAAGGTGGTCCCTATTTTTCTACTTGCATTTTTACATGCTTTTGAACTGTCAGGTTGGCAGAAGCTGGGACAAGTAACGGGAGCTCACTCCATTATGCGGCACTAGGGATTTGAACCACCGAACTGCTGACCTTTCTGATTGACAAGCTCAGCGTCTTAGCCACTGAGCCACTGCGTCCCTTTGCACGGACATCTAGAAAGTGCCAAAGAGTCTGTTCAAAAGCCTTTGGTCTGAAGGAGCCCTCCCATATTAATGTGAGAATGTTGTGCCGAAAATATTGGGGTGGTTAGGTCTACCCCTTAACGTTGGTAGGTCTGAATCTATCCTGATTCTGAACCACTTAGTTGTGGCTCATGAATCTACCTTGAGCATTTCACTCTTCTTCATCAGAAAAGTCCAAATTTTGGTACTGTAAGAAGGGGAAGGAACTCTGCCTCTTGGTGTGTACTCTACATCTTGATTGTTTATATGAATCAAAGAGGTTAAGAGTGGTGCCACCTCTTGGGGTTTGACATCTGATGGACAAACATGAGAAAAAACACTCATCATTTTGATTTGCTTCCAGTAGTAACTCCTTTGCTTTCTCAGGACATTCCTGCCCTCAAGATAAAGTGGAAAGGTCCTGCCTCTCCACTTTATCGTGTCCTCTCATCTGATTTCACCGGATGCCCTGCCTCCTTCTGACCAATATGTGAATTTGGCTGGCTGGCTGTTGTCCCAAGAGAGCAGCTGGTCATTATGTCACCCAAGACTGAATGACTGTTTCTTCTCACCTTTCCAAATGTTCTTAGTGATTGTCTTAAGTCTACAATTTGTAGGGGCTCTATCTACTTTCTTATTTGGCGTCTTCATGTCCAGCCTTTGCAACTACAATCGAGAACTCCAGTGTTATAGCCCTTGTAGAGGAGTTGTGTCTGGCCCTTAATCATTTGTCGTCTATTTTACAGTGTTGGGAAAGATTGTGGCCATTCTTGTCCCAAAGGAACTTTTTCAAGAGGCAACTGGACCTTCTGTTTTTTCTTTGAAGACATTTCACTTCTCATCCAAGGAACTTCTTCAGCTCTTGGGTTACCGTCTGAGCTGACGAAGCTTATTTGATGAGAAGCGAAACGTCTTCAGAGAAAAACCAGAAGGTCCAGTTGCCTCTTGAAAAAGCTCCTTTGGGACAACCGTGATTTGGATGACCGAGAATCTCCATAGACTTGTAGCCATTCTTGTTTGTTTGCACATCCATCAAGATGGGTTTGACTCACAAACGCCTACACCTCATCATTTATTAAAAAGTTAAAAAGAACAACAGCTTGGTGGAATCTCAGTTCTTACATCCCTTCCTTCTCATTTATATTCCATTTATTCCTGTCACTCTGCATTAATTCCCTGTTCTCTCTGGGGATTTGGAAGGGTAAACACCAGTCTGATCCCTGTTCGGCTCCTCATGAAGGAAAAGTGGATTAAACATGGGAAAATTCCTCGCCCCTCCTTTTCTCTGCTGAACCTCCCAGAAAAAAATAGCAGCGTAATTAAACATTTAATATGCTAACGAAGTTCAGGGGGGGAAAAGTTTCCTTTTGTCTCAGACGTGTTAGGTTCAGAGCCTTAAAAAAATCCATCGAAATAGCACCCGAGTTACATATACTTCAAATTAAAAAACAAAACACAGAAAGCCTTCTGGTTCCCTAAAGTGAAAATTAACTTAGATGAGTGGCTAATCTTATTGACTGCATTAAGTTCGCGGCTGGTTAGCTGCTCTTTTGAGACTTTGCATAATGGATGAAAGATAAATGTTCCAGCCTCCACGACAGACGTGGTGTATTCCTATTCGGTGTATGTAGCATGTCCGTTGTTTTAATAACTCGCAAAGATAACAGGACAATGTGCACTTAAAGGCTGGGAAGCCAAGTGTGAGATGTCATAGCGGCCTCTGTACAAGAGATCCTTGTTTTGACTTAATTAATGTACAATGAAACAAGGGAGCTTGAGATCAGTAAGGGAGCTATCTATGCATTCTTCTTCAAGTTGAGCTTGGTTCCAGAGGACTCTGTAGACATAACTGTGCCATTTTCCCCACCAGCAATAAGAGGGCCACAGCTAACCCCAGGATGGATTTTTGACTTTCCAATCTAGCCTACTCTGCAGGATCCAATCTGGGTGGGTTACTGGGATCAGAGGTTTAGTCTTCTGAGCTTTCAGACTCATGCTGGAGTCCATCCTCAGAGAACTTCTCTCTAGCAGAGTATGTGCTTTGGGCTATTCTATGTGTGTTCCCAAAGCATACAGTATGTTCTGACCTAGACTTCCCAAGAGCATGAAGCAGACTCCTTGTCCCGACAAAAAACCCTTTTATTAATTTACTCTGAATTCTGCTCATTCACATCCAGCAAAGTCTTTCAAGGGAGGATTTACAGTCACAGACCTTATCTGGCTTGGAGAGCTTCCAGGCTGATATCTGCAAAACTTGGCAAGAAGTCTTGGAAAGTCACGAACCAATTAAGCAAACTCATTGTCTCCTGCAAACCCCACTCCCCTTTCATTCCTCTTTCATTTCCTCTGTGAGGGGCCATTCATCATCTACTTGTGGCCTTACTCCCAAGTCGATCCCTGTTCTTTAGCTGTTCCCTTCATCTGGCCACCCTTCACATGTACACGCTGGGAACAGGCTCCAGCTGTTTGTCTGCCTCATTGATGTCTGACTCTGAAGGCAGCTGATAACTAGCATACACCCTGGCCCCCTCTCTGCTTCCAACACAGAGCTCTCATCAGAGCCTTTCCCAGACTCCAGGACTGGCCCATCTTCCTCACTGTCTGAATCTGCAGCCAGCTCTGCTGGCCGCTGGCGGGACACAACAACAGTTTACTACAGAGTTTCTTGAGGATGGGCTCCAGCATGAGTCTGAAAACTCAGAAGTCTAAACATCTAAACAACCAATTTCGTTGTATTTAAGTACAACGACAATAAAGATTATACTTATACATCTAGTACCAGTGACCAATTCATATTGGACCCTGCAACATTATCCTAGGGCACATAGATTAGCCTGCTCTCTTGGGGTTCCTTGGTGATCTCCATCCAAGGTTTAGCCAGGCCTGATCTGGCTTAGTTTTCGAGCTCAGGCAAAACCCTGCAACTGTTGAAATTTCTTAAACCTTCTTCTTCACGTCCTGCAAATGGACTTCTGGAGGGTTCTGCTGAAGTGAGAAGTCATGGGGTTTGCAAGCTTGAGAGGAGGGTCACCAGGATACCTTGCTTTGATTGTGTGAAACATCTGGGTGGCTCTGACTGCAGATAATCAGTAGCTGAGTAGCTGGATGTGATGCCACAAATGTTCTGTGCAATGCAGCACTTAAGAACAGAGCTACGTTGGTGCATGGAACTGAGATGTAGCTACATGCAATCTTTGGATTTTGGTCAGGACTGAGGATGTAGACTAACCCACCATACCTGGGTTGTGTAGTTGGGGGAATGGCTGAACTTTCTTTCTTTTTTAAATACAGTTTTTATTTTTAAAAAATATAAACATTCCATCTTTCTTAAACAGTGTGTCATCTGGGTACAAATATCTCTGTGCAATAACCATCAAAATTCGCAGTATCATTCACATCAATATTAATTCTCTAATCTTAGAATTATAGCATATTAAACAGTTGAACATAATAAACCTGTTCACTTTTCCCTCTTCACTTATCTTCTAATAAAATGTGCTAATAACATTAAATATAATAATCCTTATCATCATAATACTAACAATTATCATGTTATTCATATCTCTATCTTAACATATTTTCTGGTCTTCTTTCCTCTCCTCCTTTTGATTTCCAATTTCCTTTTTTATTTTCTAACCATTGATAAAATAATTCCCAATTATATAATATTCAATTTGTTCTTTCTCCTTAATTGCCGGCGTTATTCTGTTCATTTCTGCACGTTCTAATATTTTCCTAATGGCTGGACTTCTGATTTGTACCATAGGAACCTTACTTGCATTTAAAGCAAGACATATCTTGATGGGAAATAGGTAACTGTGTTTATTCAGCCTTTTGAAATAAGGAGCTAAAAAGACAAATGATGAGAGTCCAAGAAAAAAAAAGCCAGTGATTTATTGACCCTGTCACTGAACAGCAGGCACAGTGATGGTTCTTTGCTGTCCTCCAATCTGAATTTATGGGAGTCTATGCTACTACATTTGAGCTATTCTTTCTGGAAGCCAAATGTGGCCCATGATCCTCTGAGGAGAACATGAGAAGAACTGAGAAATTACTAAGAGTTCAAAGCTTGACAGTCTTCCTGAAGGAGGAACATCTCCAATGAGAAGAGCTCCACCAGCCAGAATGAACCCAGGAGGAGTGAGATTGTTTCCTGACCTTGGGATCCATGTCTTCTCCAAGGTCAGGTCAGGCCTAACCTGGTAAGACCTCTTCCCTGAATTTCCCTTCCACCCAGAAATGGTCCTGCTGGCTGAATGATTGGGAACTTCAATTCCAACCCATTGGAGATGTCTGGTCAGTGACAGAGTATGTTAATCTCCTTTAAATGTCCTCTGGTTGGAGAGACTTGGAGGGGAGGTAGCTGAAAGCTCAAGGAAGAGGCAATATCTTGACTAGCTAAAGGAGAATATTTGTTGTACAAGATTGAAATGAGAGATCCTTGGTGGTTTCTGAACTTGGTTGTTTTCTTGTAGATCAGTGGTGGTATTCAGCCGGTTTGGACTGGTTCAGCCGAACCAGTAGTGGTGACCGGCAGGTGGTACAGTGCTATCAGTTCTAGCACTGATGTTACCTAGTTTGGCTAATAAAACGTCTGTAAGAAAACAGAGAGGATCCCTCATCTGACCAGCTGTTCCTAGGATTTGACTTAAAAGAAGACGATTATTCCACTTTCTTTCTCCTTTCTCCTCCACGATATGAATGCTGAGTAGGGGACAGATCAGCCATTTTCATTTCAAGCCCATGAAATCAATCACATGTGTTTGCGGAAAAAGCTGTCCTTCAAGGAATGGAGCTGTGTTAGATTATCATATGGCTGTAGGTACGGCCAGGTAGCCTTGCTAAAATACACTAAGGAGGCTTAGCAAACATTTCACTTCAGAAAGATTTCAGAAACTGTCTCTCACAGAAAAAGTTTGTGTACTTGAGGGCATTTCTTTGTATAAACAGCCTGCTGGATTTCTATCAAGCACACTTTCTTAAAAATGTTGAGAACTTCTGCTGGATAAATATGAATCCAAAATGTGTTAAGTCCATCCTGCATATGATGAGAGTTTTTCACTTGAACATTCTGTCTAGCACACTGCATGCATATATGGTCATATGTAAAAAAAAGATGTGGAGACTCTAGAAAGAGTGCAGAGAAGAGCAAAAAAGATGAGTGGAGGGGACTGGAGACTAAATCATATGAAGAATGTTTGCAGGAACTGGGTATGTCTAGTCTGATGAAAAGAAGGATGAGGGAAGACATGATAGCATTCTTCCAATATCGCAGGAGCTTCCATGAGGGAGTCTAGCTATTCTTCATCCCATAATTGGATAGACCAAGTTGCCTTGATAGACCAGTCCCACTGGAGGAAAAAAAAAACCTTAATAGAAGCTTCTCCAGAGTTGTAGTTGTGGGGATAAAAGAGAGTCTCTGTAGCTCAGTGTTGACCTGTGGAGTCCTTGGTACTTTCTGAGTGGAATGGGACAACTCACCAGAGCCAACTCGTCATGGCCAACTTGCCAGAGCCAACTCAACACGCAACAACTCACCATGGAATAAGGCAACAAATACAAATGTTCATTTTGACTGAACCAATATGGCCAATAATAATAAAATAAAGTCAATCCAAAAATCCAAGTTACAAAAACTTTGATGAAAACATGGTCACTAATAATAAAAGTATATCAATGAAATGATTAATGCAGCATTGAATTGTCCCCATGGTGAGTTGGTCATGGCAAGCTGTCCTAGACCCCTTTCTGAGCTTGTTTGTTTCCTTGAAAGCAAACAACCAAGTTCAGAGAGCATCAAGGAACCCACAAAAATCATCCCCATTTAAGCTACCTGGGGTTTCTTGGAGAAAAGACAAGATATGAATCTAACCAATAATCACAGCTGCAATGGGAGTGATGCAGTGGTGAAATTCAATTTTTTTTACAACCGGTTGTGTGGGCTTGGTGCGCGTGGCAGGGGGAAGGATACTGCAAAATCCCCATTCCCACCCCACTCTGGGGCCAGCCAGAGGTGGTATTTGCCGGTTCTCTGAACTACTCAAAATTTCCGCTACCGATTCTCCAGAACCTGTCAGAACCTGCTGAATTTCACCCCTGGAGTGATCTGAATCAACATTTCTTCAGTTATAATAAGCCAGAATTCCAAAGAATGTAACTTGTGATGAGATGGCATCGAAGTTGACTTGTTTCAGATGAAAGAGAATTGAGATCAACTGTGCAGGTGATGGATTTGAAGTTGTGCTGAAACTAAACTGAAAGACTGGTTTTTAAAATTCTTAAAGACAAAAAAGGAGAGGGTGAACAAGAATATAGAGGGTGGACTCCTCCCTAAATAATCAAGACATTTTCCATGCCAACTGTGCCTTTGTTTCTGTACCCTCCTAGATTTTCCCCTGTGTGACCCTGCTTTGACAGGGAAGCATTTTCCCAAAGCATTCATCCTGCTTTCTTCCTGTCCCACCTCCTGGGTTTTGCCTCTGATGAGAAGCTCATCCACCCCATTGCTTCCTTGCCCCTGTGATGTTTCCAACAAATACTCTGGCCAAAGAAAGCCTGGATTCACTTCCAGACAATGGCCAGTCAACCTGATTCAATAGCAAGGCAGCACAGAGGCCCCGCGGGAAGCTGGAGCTGAACTTTTCTGCTTCCAAGGAAATTTTTGAAGGAGGTGCAGCGCTTGCCTTCATCTCACCCAGCCCAGCCTAAAATCTTCCTCTTTAAATCACCCCTGCAGCAAAGATTCAAAGGAATGGTTAAGAATCTTTTTTTTCCTTCCCTGTGGGTACTTATGTTGATCCTTCAGAAGTCAAAATCTTCAAAGATGTCTGAAAAGAGACACGGCAGTGATGGTGGGATTTATAGTGGGTTTTTTTTTTTTTTTGCATCATAGTCAATGTGTAGATTCTTTCACCTAAAATCAACAAACTTGTAATAAGCCAAGGTCTATCCTGCACAGTCTGGGTCTCGGATTGGGTCAGGTTGATTTCAGGTGCTACAGGAATGTTCCTGCTAAATTGAATGAGACTCCATTATGAAATTGATGAGCAGCATTCATAGTGGCAGTATTTGTTAGTTGCGAAGTTGTGTCCGACCCATCACGACCCCATTGACAACGTTCCTCCAGGCATTCCTGTCCTCTACCATCCCCCGGAGTCCATTTAAGCTCTCACCAACTGCTTCAGTGACTCCATCCAGCCACCTCATTCTCTGTCGTCCCCTTCTTCTTTTGCCCTCAATCTTTCCCAGCATTAGGCTCTTCTCCAGGGAGTCTTTCCTTCTCATTAGGTGGCCAAAGTCTTTGAGTTTCCTCTTCAGGATCTGGCCTTCTAAAGAGCAGTCAGGGTTGACCTCCTCTAGGGCTGAGTGGTTGGATCGCCTTGCAGTCCAAGGGACTCGCAGTGTCTGCATAGAAGGACTGAATGTAGTTTAACAAAGTTCTTGTCTTGCCTTAAACAGGGAAAGGTGGACTCATCCTGCATTAGAGAGAAAGTCATCTTTGAATTTAGCAAAAAAAAAAAAACTTGTATACGTTTCGATCCACATCCATAGCATCCATTCCTTGCGTCTTGCTCTTTTGTTTTTAAAAGAGAAACAGGGAGTCCTTTCCTGGGGAAATCAGCTTTGGGATGCTCAGGACAGGGAGAGGGGCAGTGACAGAATTGACCCAGATAGCAAGAAGGTGTCCATGTGCTAAATGACGCATGACTGTGCTTGAGATCTTCTGATTTACGGCCCTCGGGGGGGGGGGGGGAGTCCCCATTTGCCTACCCGGCTTCTCCTTCTGTTGAATAATGAGTTCAGGGTGTTGGGGGTGGGGAGATGGTTAAAGTATCAGCTGTATATTGGTGCAAAGCACAGAAAGGGACATTAGCCTCTAATCAGATTCCAACAGTTCATTAAACCTGCCAGTCTGAGCATCGTCCTTTGTCTGCTCGGAGGCAGGCCCTGTTTTGGGCCAGATCCAGCTACCTCTCGTCTTTCTTCCCCTGCGAGCAGCCCCAGGCGCCTGTCACAGCTGGAGACCCTCCCAGCAGAGCAGAGCCTTCCAGGCAGGCAGGCAGGCAGCACAGCCCCCCCTCCTCATTACATCCGGCATCCCCTCCCCCTTCCCCTGTAACAGAAGGGCCCCCAGGCGAGATCCTTCATCCGGGCAGCCTCACCTCAGGGAGATTTATGACCCCATTGGCCGTTGCAGCCTTGCAGTAGCTGGCCTTCCTGGGGGTCTCGGGTGGAAAAAGAGGCCTAGCTAGGCCAGGCAGAAAGAGGGAAGGAACTGATAGGAGAGGCCGACCGACTGTGCTTTCTGCTCCACCCTAGGCGGATGGCAAAACCGCTGTTGTGGGTGACACCCTTGGATATGAAAGGCAGCACCAGAATAATAAAAATGAATACTTTGAAGAAAAGATACTACAACCATAAAAACAGGGAAAAGAAAAAGAAGTTAGGAGAAAGTTGGAGAAGAAGAACAATGATTAAAAGTGGAATTTGTGTGAGCCCAAGAGAAAATGGATAAAAGAGGAAGAATGGGGAAATGAGTTGAATTTGTAGATTAAAGGGAATAGTAGTATGATTGGTATTGTTATGCAACTAATTAAGTAATAAAGTATATTGTTAATTGTAGAAAAAAATGAAAGAAATGCTCTTTATGTCAAAACGTAACTAGAGGGTATGTATTGTTTATAGTAAAATAGACCAATAGAGAAATATGAAACAATAATTTGGTGCAATTTTTGAAAGGGAAATTGAAGGCATTGTTTATGTACTAGGAAAAAAATGAGTATAAAAAATAGAGAATAATGGAAGAAAATCATTTGGCTGAAAGTAAAAAAACCAAGCTATGAGGTAAAATGGATTATGTAAAGGAGAGGGTGTAAAAGGGAAGATCCACTCAACACTTTGTTTCTATAATATGTGTAAAGTTGTATTAAAAATGTAAAAAAAAACCTTTGAAACTGGATATGAAAGGCAGGTCTGGTTAGCCCACACCCTCCTGGGACGCGTCTGTCCCGAGCATCCATTTCCTTCCTTTTATTTTTTTGAGCATGCCTGGTGGCTAGAAGGTCCTCCTGTTCCTATGGCTCCAAAGGGGAAGGGAGGAAATTGCTAAGAGTTGAAATGAACCATCTCCTCCCTTGTGAGTCTTTCTTTTAAGGTGCTTCTCCCAAGAAATGGCAGCATTTTTTTAAATTTGTGGTTATTTTTAATTTGTGGTTATTAATTGCATGTTATCCCTAGAGGGACATGGTGGCTCAGTGGCTAAGTGGCTGAGCTTTTTGATCAGAAAAGTAGGCAGTACGGCAGTTTGAATCCCTGGTACTGCGTAACAGAGTGAGCTCCCGTTACTTGTCCCAGCTTCTGCCAACCTAGCAGTTTGAAAGCATGTAAAAATGCAAGTAGAGAAATAGGAATCACCTTTGGTGGGAAGATAACAGTGTTCCGTGCGTCTTTGGCATTTAGTCATACCGACCTCATGACCACAGAGACATCTTTGGACAGCACTGGCTCTTCGGCTTTGAAACGGAGATGAGCACCGCCCCTCAGAGTCAAGAATGACTAGCACATATGTCCGAGGGGAACTTTTATCTTTACCTTATTCTTTTGAGCACGCCTGATTGCTAGAAGGTCCTCCTGATAACTGTGGCTCAGAAGGGGAAGGGGGAAATTTGGGGAAGGAAAATGAACCATCACCTCCCTTGTGAGTCTTTCTTTTAAGGGGCTCTCAGCTTTTCCCAAGAAATGGCAGCTTTATTTTTAATTTATAGGATTGCATCTTATCCCTGTGCTTGGATGTGAATTTGCAATCAACCAGCCCAAATCCTGCACCAGGAAAAGTGGAGTTTTGCACCAAGGGTAATTTGTAATATTTGTAGGGAGTAGAGTAGAGTAGAGTAGAGTAGGGTAGGGTAGGGTAGGGTAGGGTAGGGTAGGGTAGGATAGGATAGGAGTTGGAAGAGACCTTGGAGGTCTTCTAGTCCAACCCCCTGCTTAGGCAGGAAACCCTATATTATTCCTGCTTCCAATAAAGGAGAGACTCGGGAATGAACTGAACCTTGTTCACTGAAACAGGCAACATTCTGAAATCAGTTGGGCCCAGAGCTGATGTCAAAGTGTTGGAAAATACTTGGCATGGAAGTTCTTGCTGGCAAACCTTATCAACAGACAAATCCTTGCATTTTTCCTTTGCAAACCAGGATGCTCCGTTGTTGTTTTTTTCCTCCTGGGCTCATCCTTACTTTCCTTCTTCTTCTCTTTAAGGCTACTAATACATCGGAGAACAGAATGTTAATGCTTGATGGGATGCCTGCAGTCAGAGTCAAAACGGAGCTGCTGGAATCAGAACAAGGGGTGAGTGTTAGCCTTCCGTTCTTCTCCATACCGTGGAGATGTTTCTGCTTGCTTAATCCCTTCATTTTGTACCCAAAAAAGGGTACGGTTTTCCATCCAGTTTCTTCTCACCCTCAATACCATCTGGTAGAGTGGATGTCCTCTTGATTCTTGCTCTGAAAGTGTCATCTACAAGCTTGGGGAGACAGTAGAAGTAGTCCAGGAAACTGTTTTGAGAGAAGAAAAGGAACAAGGCAGAGCCACACTTTCATGTAGAGATTCAACCATTCCTTAGCATTTGTTGGTGAAGGAAGTAAAAAGTGGGGAGAATTCCCCCCCCCATGAACAATTAGCAATAATCCTACTAGTACATGGATCCTTCCAATAGTGTAAGTGAAGGTACCTAGTGGTAAATAATTCAGAGGAAGAGGCATTCTTTGAGTGAGGTTGGAAGTAGTAGACCCTTTCCTGGACCTCTGACCCTGCCTGGAGAGATTATGAAGATGAAGTAAGTGCCAAGCCAACCCTGCAATAATTGTATAACAGATCTTGTAGCCAGAAGCAGAATCCCTACTTCCTGATCCCTTCATGCCCTCAACATGCAAACCCTTCAAAATATTTTCTTCACCATGGAGATTCACAATCCTCCAGGTCATGATTGTTCCAAAGGTGCTTTTTTCAAAAGGCAACTGGACTTTGTTGGCTTCCCCGCCCCCCCCCCCCCCCTTGAAGACATTTTTGCTTCTCATCCAATAAGCTTCTTCAGTTCTGAAGCTTCTTGGATGAGAAGCAAATGTCTTCAAGGAAAAAATACCAAGAAAGTCCAGTTGCCTTTTTGAAAAACACTTTTGGGAAATTTTCTTCACTGTTTAGAGATGACTGTGAAATTTTCTCTTTATTGTCACTCCTCGTGGTGATTTCTAAAGCCAGAGCCTTGTCCAAAAGCTTATTCTACCTCCCTTATCTGCAGAAGCTGAGGGAGGGTGAAAAATAGATTCCGTAGGGCTGGAAATGGGCTGTTTCCGAACCCCAGAGGGACTCTGGAGCCCTGGGAGGGCTTGGGGAAAGCCTCCAGAGCCCGGGGAAGGTGAAAGCCTCTGGAGCCATCCTTGCCATGGTGCAGGAGGCCAACTAGGCCATGTCCACCATGGCCATGCCCACCTAGCAACTGAGCAGAGAACCCATTGCTAAACATTTTGAAGCCCACCCCTGGCCAGGGTGGACATGGTTCTTTAGTGCTCCACAGAAAGCAAGTCCAGTGTAGATGAGAAGTTACTTCCTGTGGCTGATAAAAGTGCTAAACAATCTTGTTTGTATTGTTCATTTTTATTTTGGGTTCTTTTCCTTAGGTTTTTAAGTGCCGCAATTTCATTTTATTGTTCTTTTGAGGTCCTTATACAAAACTCAATTCCCTCCCATACCATTCCTTCTAGGGGAAGATGCATCTGTCTCCCTTGTATGCCTTACTGAGATTTCATGTTACGTAGCTCACCAAAAAATTATCTTCCTGTTTATTGTGCGCTTGGAGGAGGAAGCAAGGAGATGGTTTTGGGGAGGTGGGCTTTCCCTTGGGGACTCATTATAGGCACAGAAGGCTGTTTGCTCCAAACCTTGGAGCAAAAGTGGGATAAGGATTGTGAGGTTCAATGGATATTTTGGGTTCATATATCCCAGAGCAGCCTCAAGCCCGAACATTTCTCTCTCTCTCAGGCATACAGTATGTGAGGCCACGGGGCACCCAAAACATCTCTTGATGTTAGAAGGGCATCCCATTTGTCACATGGTGGAAGTCTCAAGGCTTCTGACAAGAACCTTTTAAGCCTTATCTGCCCGGCACTAGGAACGGTCCAGTGTTGTGGCCCACCAGTGGTCAGCGGAGCTGTTGGCAGATTCAGACAGTGAAGAGGTTGGGGAGGAACATGGGCCAGACCCGGAGTCTGTGGAAGGCTGTGAGTAATGCTCTGTGTCAGAGGCAGAGATGGAGCCAGGGCCGTCTGACAGTTATCAACTACCTTTGGAGTCGGATATAAGTGGGGCAGAAGAACAGCTGGAGCCTGTTCCCGATGTGCACATGCACAGAGCTGCCAGAAGGAGGGAACAGCTAAGGAACAAGGGCCAACTCGGAAGTAAAGGCACAGGTGAACGGTGTATGGCCCCTCCCTAGGGAATAAAGAGGAGCGAAAGGGGAGAGGAGTTTGCAGGAGACAATTAGTTCGATGCATTAGGGTGAAGATCTGTTCCTGACTTCTTGCCAAGCAATTGCTGCTACAGCATGGCATTTGGAAGATATCACCCTGGCAGCTCTCCAAGCCTGATCAAGGTCTGTAGTTGTGAAATCTCATGAAAGACTGTTTGCCGGGACTTTGCTGGAGAGGAATTCCCTTTAACCTAAATAAAGGGGGCTTTATTGGGACGAGGAGTCTGCTTCATGATCTTGGGAAGCCTAGGTCAGAACACCTAGTTGAGGGGTCCCTGGTGCTTTCTGAGCTCGCTTCTTATTCTTATAGACATTTCATTATCCAAACTAGGTAACACCATTGGGCTAGCACTGATGATATTATCTAGTTTGGGTAATGAAACATCTGATTTTTTGACATCAGGTGGGGCCTATCTCATTGCCATCTTGGGGATTCAATTGTTCTCCATGTAGAAAAGATGATCTGCAACTTGGAGTCTTCTGCATGCTATGTAGTTTGCAAGGTTTTTTCCCAATTATATCCTACTCTACATTGCTCCTATAAACAGCAGTGTAGAATAAGAAGTAAGAACAACAGCAGCAACAACAGGTAGGGGCAATATTTCCATACTGCAGCCAAGGAAAATCTTCCATGGTTATCAAGGCTGGAGTCAATTTGAGAGTATCTTGGCCTTTAAGCTGATGTGCAAGTTGTGCTAGACTTCATTACCGGCACAGTTCTGAAACAGATCTAGAACCCAGCAGAAATGGGTTCTCAACAGCACTCAGTTTGGGAATCCTTTGGAAATTTCCAGGAATCAGGAATTCAAATAAGAATTCAGTGTCTTCTCTAAAGTCTCCGTACTTAAAAGTCTCACTATTAACTTTTTTAAAAAACCCTTTCTTTGCAGATAATATAAAACTTTTGTATCTGACTCTGATGTCCTTATATGAGCAGCAACAAATCATGAATGCTCTCTGTGAAAAGTGTTTTTACTTGTGGATCTGAAATATTTTGTTTTGGCCATAATTCTCTCTCGTTTTTTGTTTTTTTTTAAAGCATGCCTGTTCTCTGTTTGAAATTCCAGCCATCAGTAAAGTAATGAAAGATGCTGAAAGTTGAATAATGGTTCAGTACAATGAAATCCAAACAAACTTTGCAGAGCTGTATAAATAACTCTCATTCTCAATTGATTGATGGAGTGATAATAGGTTGGCTTCTGAGGCAGCTCCTGTGCCTTGATATTAATTGTGACTACAGACAACAGGAGCCCAGACTGATCTGGAAGGTGGTATGAACAAATGTTGCGGTGGTAGTTTCCATTTTTTTACTACTGGTTTGCTCGTGCATACGCGTGCAATGCTTCTGCACATGTGCAGAAGGGTTGGGTGGTTGGGTGGGTGGGTGGATCCTCCCACCGCCACCACTACCAGTTCACCCAATCCGGGTCGAACCGGGAGCCATCCACCTCTGAAATGTTTCCAACTGAAAAATCTTGCTTGAGGTACAAGAATAGAATGAAACAGAACAGAACAGAACAGAACAGAATAGAACAGAACAGAACAGAACATAATGTATTGGAGTGAAAAATAGAATTGAATAGAATAGAATATATTGGAAGGAAGATTAGATTAGAATAGAACAGAATAGAACAGAACAAAACATAATGTATTGAAATGAAGAATAGAATAGAATAGAGTATATTGGAAGGAAGATTAGATTAGAACAGAACAAAACATAATGTATTAGAATGAAGAATAGAATAGAATAGAATAGAATAGAATAGAATAGAATAGAATAGAATATTCTTTATTGGCGAAGTGTGATTGGACACACAAAGGATTTGTTTCTGGTGCGTAAGCTCTCAGTATACACAGAAGCAACAAAATGATAAATCATAAATCATAAGTTACAACCGACAAGTCAGAGCCCTAGGATACCAAATAGGGGAAGGTAGTAGGAAAAGTGAGAAGGATAATAATAATACAATCCTACAACATGATTATATATCTTTAGGCATAAGGTGATGTTGTGGGAATTATGTGTTTAATAATAATAATAATAATAATAATAATAATAATAATAATAATAATAATAATAATAATAATAATAATAATAATAATACTTTAATTTATAGACCGCGCCCTTTCCTAAACAGGACTCGGGGCGGTTTAGCAGATTGATGGCATGTGGGGGGGGGGATTTCTTTGTGTCTAATTGTTTTGGCATGCAATGCTGTATAGCGGCTTCCTGAGGGTAGAAATTGAAACAGTTTATGTCCAGGATATGAGGGGTCTGTGGTGGGTTTCCATTTTTTTTACTACCGGTTCACATACACAGAAGCATCCGGGCGGGTGGGCGGAGCCTCTCGCTGCCACTACTACCGGTTTGCGCGATCCGGGCCGAACCGGCAGAATCCCATTTCTGGCTTGGAGTGATAAGTTCACAGAATACCTTGAGTATCAAGGTCATTCATATCAGTCATGACTGGGTGAGGTTTAGTATATTTCTTGGATCCTGCTGCTTTTCACCTTGAGGTTGTATCAAGGAGATGGTATCTAGGGAGGCCCAGAAAGTTATTAGTGGCACTTTAAAGGAGTATTGGCACATCTTTAACAGCAGCGTGATTAGAATATTGGTGAAGAAACATAATCTGGGCCTAGAAGTTGAAATCAAAACCAGCCTTGCAGCCATCAACACATTTGAAAGCAATAGGCATTCTCAATCTAATTATAGCTGTCTTGGTGACAATACTGATTTAAGCCATATGTCATGTGGACCACAAAACACAGTATACAAACAGGGGTGCGATCCAGTGGTGAAATTCATTTTTTTTTTACTACCGATTCTGTGGGTGCGGCTTGGTGGGCGTGGCGTGGGAAGGATACTGCAAAATCTCCATTCCCTCCCTGCTCTGGGGCCAGACAGAGGTGGTATTTGTTGGTTCTCCAAACTACTCAACATTTCAGCTACCGGTTCTCTAGAACCTGTCATAATCTGCTGAATTTCACCCTTGCTGCGATCCTACCAGTTTAACAACCCCTTCGCTTCACTAAATAGTGGAAGAGAATCATTAAAGAAAGAATGCCAAAGGAGTGACAAAATGAAATGTGAATGACAATTTCTTTTTTAAAAAAATGCTTTAAATAATTAAATTGAATTAGCCTTCAATGAGTTGTCCAGCGGTCAGTTGATTATGTTTTGACTGCCATGAGTTGGTTGCAGCAGGTTGTCCCATTCTGTTTGGAGGATTGGGGAGCTCTCCAGAATAGATTGGAGAGAGATTAGAAGACAAAACTGACTTGAGAAGTCAACAGGCTATGGAATATAATGCCAGCCATCTTTATTTGGAAGGATGCATCTTGTTGCACTAAGACATTTTGAGAAAATGATGAAAACTGGGTGGGCTGATGGATGGGATGGGTATCCTAAGAAGGAGCCTCACTAGCTCAGAGGTCCCTAATCCCTCATCCATGGACCGTTACTGGGCCATGGTATGCTAAAAACTGGGCCACACAAACAAGCAAAAAACTCATGCGTGGGATGCAGGCAGCATGCAAAACCACATCCTCCCTGCTTTGAGGAAAAACTTCTCTCCACGGAACTGGTCCTTGGTGCCCAAAATGTTGGAGGTCTCTGCCCTAGCTCATTCTTGGGTAAAGAGATGTTTGGGGCCATTGACCACAAGGCAATCGTTCCTCAAGAATGCTTGCAACTCACTCTCCACAACCTCCCATTTCAGAAGTGACTGGGGAGTATTGTCAAGCAGAATAGTGACAACCTGCTACTAGAGATTGCTTTAATTGGTGTGTTGGAATAGGGAGACACCTCAAGGCCTGCTTACAGCAGAAGGAGAAAAGATAATAAATCCTGCATCCTCTTACCAGCCTTTGAATTGGGAAAGCCTGGTGCGGGGGCAACTCCCGTGTTCCTGGAGAACAGCTATAAATTTTCACAGAGTTTTACAGGACTTCAGATACTTGTGTGCTGAGTCGGAAGCTCTGTGTGCGAGGGAACGCCAGTCACTGCGCAGAAAAAAATTATGGGTGCCCTTTTGCAAATGTTTTATTGAACATGGAGTTTTCAAGCAAGGGAGCTTGATTTCCCTCTCTTGAATCTGATAGGTTTGCAGATAAAAAGGTTTGGGTGTGATTACAGGTGGAGCTGATTTAAGGGGGCTATCCTGAAGCAAATTTCTACTTTAAATGGTATTGCTTTTTTAGAGCCTGGTCCTAATAGATGAACAGTATGAGAAGGCAGAAGCCTGAAGTCATTTTGCAAATGTATTGTAGCTACAACACCCCCCCACACACACACAGAGTGAGAGACACACCATACACACACACAGAGTGTGTGTGTGAGAGAGACAGAGAGATGGACAGGGAGACAGAGAATACCAATAGCATTTAGGCTTATATACCACCCCATAGCACTGCACTCTCTGGGCTGTTTACAATGTAAGCATTATTTGTATATTTTCCCCAACAACTTGGGTCCTCATTTTACTGACCTCAGAATGATGGAAGGCTGAGTCAACCCTGAGTCCCATCAGGATCAAACTCTAGACTGCAGGCAGAGTTAGCCTCCAATCGTGAACGTTAACCACTGCACCACTTAGGTTCTTTAATGTCACTGCTTTCTTTACCTGAAATTGGATTCCACCAGATCTGAATAATAGCATCATTTGGGCAGGTGAGATGTATTTGAGGAAGACTCCACCTTAATGTGAAACACATTACATTTCATTAATGAAGACTAGGCTCTTACTGATATGGACTTAGACTTGGTAATGACCTGCTCTTATTATTTATGTTTTTCTCCTGGATAACTAACCTCATCTAAATTCAGGAGCTCCCTAAGCAGATGTATCTCTTGGAGTGATAAATGAGCTGAGGTCATTTCCCCCAGTTCTTTGGAAGTGAAGTATAATTTTTCAGGATTTCCTTTAATTAAGGGATGCATCACCAACACAATTCCTTCAGTGGAACTGTCAAAACAATCTTTAATTTGTGGTGTGCAAAATGCCACATGATGATTTATCATTGTAAGGAAATAAAATATGAATATGAAATGAGCAGGTAAGAGGAGACTGTCAGATGCTATCTGAGAGACAGCTTTGGACTTTCAGATGGGAGACGGTTTTACAGCTGGGTTTGTGGTGAGATCCTCACCTTGCAGTTGCCGAGAAGGGACAAGAAGGGAATGCACCAGTTTTGCTGTGTTAATCTGGTGTCCGCTGACAGAGATAATGTCTTGTCACTCATCAAATGACAACAGAACTCCAAAGTGCATTGTAGAATTTCCTTAAGAAGATCAAGATGATCGGAAGGACCTCTGATTGTGTTCCAGATGTGAAATAACGGAAGCCAAAGAAGGGTGGAGAGTCTGGGAAGAGCCCTTTCTTTGGGTCTTGTAAAAGTGGGCTAGGGATGAACCTGTTGCACTGGTAGGAAAGTCATCTTCCAAATGAAGGACTTCCAAATGAAGTGCCCCTCATGAAAGGACCATCCTTTGGAGCTGGGAAAAGAATTTTCCTTTCCGGGTTAGGACAGCATCTGCTTTCCTCTGTAGCAATTTAATTCCTTATTTCTGCAGAGACCATCTGAAGTGACTATGAAGAATTACAATGTCCCAGCCCTCATTTTTACCTTGCCCTGTTTAAAGGAATACCTGGAAATTCTGTCTTCAAGGCCTTAATTATTGTCTTAACATGAGCTGGTTTCTTCTTTTTGTTCTACGGCGTATCTTAAGTCAGTCTATAAAGTGAATGTACAGAGAACAGGGATGTGCAAAAGTTTCAGATTCAAGACTTTTGGTTCAAAACACCCTGCTCTTTAGAGTGCAAAACTGGCTGTTTTAAGTATTTTGACCTCTGAGAGGGGTTGTGTTCCACATTGAAAATGTTTCAAGTTCAAAACTCTTGCAAATGGTTGAAATGGCTTGTTTTGTGCTTCAGTTGGTCTGCTTTTCATTCAGCCTGGGATGCGCTGAGATCAAATCAAATTCAAAATGTTTCGGTTCTCATCTCACCTAAAAGGGAGCATAAAAACAGGCTCCTATCGTTGAAGAAGAATAGGACGCACCTTGAAGGGGGCGATGTAAAGTATGACCTTCAGTGAAACCATAATGTACGTATGTCTTTGAAAATTGTGGAGAAACGTGGAGAGGCAAATGAACGTAATATTCATGTTCACATCTTTTAAGGCTGCAAAACACTTTGCGTGAAATTAAGGTTGCATTAGGCCAGTGGTGGGCAACCTTTTTTTTCAACTGAGCCAAATCTCGCTAAAACCACGATTGAAATTTATTTTGAGAGCCGCATTTTTAAAACCGAAAATACATAGGATGGTACACTGTTTTTAGTTTCAATAAGTTTTTATTGAGAATATTCTGCATGCAAGTATCCACATAGGTCGGGAGGATACAAATAACACAACTAATAAAACAAAAACTTTAGAACGATATTATTTATCGATAACGTTAAATTCCGTAAAATTTGCCTTACAATGTAGAGAAAATTACATCCTGACATTGACTGACAAAGTCACAACCACTAATGTGAACATTGGCCTTGCATTTCCTTGGATAGTTTGAGTAAGTCAGGTTTGTATGTTGTTGTTTTTAATTTCATCTCTCTCTCCCACTTTCTTTCTTTTTTTCTTTTTCTTTCTCTCTCTCTCTCTGGCTCTTTGTCTCTCTCTCCCTCCCTCCCCCATCTCTGTCACTCTGTGTGTGTGTGTGTCTGTCTGTCTCTCACTCACACTGTGTGTGTGTGTGTCTGTCTCTGTCTCTCCCTCTGTCTCTCTCCCCTCCCTTCCTCTCTCTCTGTCACTCTGTGTATGTGGGTGTGTCTGTCTCTCACTCATTCACTTAATCACTCACTCTGTGTGTGTCTCTCTGTCTGTCTATCTTTCTCTCCCTCCCTCCCCCTCTCTGTCTCTCTGTCTGTGTGTGTGTGTGTCTGTCTGTCAGTCTCTCTCTGATTCCCTCCCTCACTCCCTCTCTCTGTTCCTCTCTCTGTCTGTCTTTCTCACTCACACTCACACACACACACACACACACACACACACACACACTGTGGTCACCTTGTTGAGTGTTCCAATCACATTTGAAACACTCAACAACTGGCCTGCATTTATGGTATTTTGCAGCATTCTGCAGTCATAGGACCAAAATTGGTTGTCACTCGCCCGGGCTTTTGCAGAAGCTTCCCTCCGAAGCCCGAGAGGAGGGAGGGGAGCGGGCACCCGGCACACAGAAGAGCCGCATTAAAGGGTGTAAAGAGCCGCATGTGGCTCCCGAGCCGCGGGTTGCCCACCACTGCATTAGGCAACCTCTTTTTTTTTTTTTTGAACAGTCTATTTCTGTATGGATTGTCCAGACTTCCTTTTTCTGCAATGCCAGTTTTTAAAAGAAGGATGTTCTTTTAATAGAGCAAGTATCAAAGCGCTTATCGTAACAGTGCTTTAAAAAAGATCTGAAATATTTCCTCGCCATTTCTGAGTGGCCATGGAGACAGGGATCCAGTTCTGTTTCCTTTTGAGCAATCTGTTCTGTTTTAGCTAACTTTGATCCTTGTAAGACATTTAATTGGAATTGGACAACCCTGTGACATGTTGGGTCATCCTTTGCTAGAAAGGTCATGCAACTTGAAGGGACCAGAATGAATATTAGATTTTAGGCTGACCGTATTTTTTTTATATCTCAATTGTAGATGGTTCCATGATCATCTAAGAAGACTGTTTGGTGTGTGTGTGTGTGTACACACACACACACACACACACACACACTTCCCAATTGACTTTGCTTGTGGGAAAGTAGCAGGGAACATTGGACATCATGTTCACATGACTGCAGAGACACTGCAATGACCACACCTTTGTGAATAAAACTGATCTGAACATCATAGAAATTTCAGTTCCGCAGAGTACTGGGTTCTGGATTTTTTATGTATTCTTTTAAGTTAGCAGACTTGGGGTACCTTGGTTCAAACATTATTGGGGCATAATGCACTGTTTGGGCTTATTTGAGGATATGAACAGATAAACAAGATGTGAGTTGTACATAGCTTAGTTAGAAATCAAGTAGCTCAAATATTGCACTGACTTACAAGGGCTAGTTGGCCGGTGTTCCCCAACGTTTCGGGCTTTGTGGACTGGCAAGAGGGGATGGTTCATGCAAGTGGCTGGCAAGCACGTGCTCTGACCCAGTCTTAGCAGAAACAAGAAACAGACTCCTTGTCATAAAAAACCCCTCTTTATTTATCTCCTGTGAATTAGTGGCATTCGTGAAGCAAAAACTCCAGGCAAAAAGTTAACTGCAGTAACAGACATTATCAGTTCTTTGCGATAATTGCCAGGTCATGAGCGCCCAGCCAAAAAGCTGCAATTTAAGTTCTGGCATGCAGTCTCTGTGGCACAAAATTGCCAAATCTTCAGAAATCCAAACTGTTGTCTCTTACGACCACAACTCCTCTTTCCTTCTATTTATTCCCCAGCTAGGGATAGGCCATTCAGCATCCATGTGTGCTTTGCTTCCTGAGTCAACTCCTTGTCCTCCGTTGTTCACCTCTCCTAACAGCTCTGCACATATGCACATCTGGAACAGGTTCCAGCTGTTCTTCCTCCTCACTCAGCCTCCCAAGGCAGGTGCCTCTCCAGTGGCTGGGAAATGTTGGACAGCCTTGGTTCTATCTCTGAGTCCGATGCTGAGCAACCATCAGAGCCTTCCCCAGGCCCCAGAACTGGCCCAAGTTCTTCCTCAACCTCCTCATCGTCCGAGTCTGCCTCCAGTTCTGCTGGCAACTGGTGGGTCACAACAGTGTATATGTGCAGCTCTGTTTCCATGAAGGGCACGTGCTTGCCCACTGCTTGCACAAATGACGATGCAATTGGATGCACACTCACAGCTGTTTCCACAGCCCAGTTGCAAACCCCTCATGGCCCATTAGCGGGCCACAGCCCACAGTTTGGGGATTCCTGGGCTAGGCAGTTTGGTGATCTAATAAGGACTTCCTCAAACTGTGGAGCTTTTTCAGGACAAGATGTTGCCGAGTCCATTTTGCCTCCCCTGCAGCTGCTCATACTCCTTTTTCCTCCCTCCACTCCCCTTCTCTTCTTTGTGAGAATAGAAATGTCAGAGGCGTTCCCCATTTCAAGCAAGAAGCTTCAGCAACCTAACTGGGCTTTAGAATAGGCCTTTCAAGAAGGCAACGGCCATTCCAGGGCCTTCTAACAGCTGCTACACTGAAGCTGGCAAGATGACTGGAACAAAGTCTCACTAATGCACCATCTGTTATAAGCGAGGACAAGGGGGAAGGTCGGGGGAGTCCTGGAATGTACCCAAATTAAGTAGGGTGAAAGGAAAGCCATTTTCTGCCATGATGGAGAAATCCGGGTTTTTTTTTTTACTTCTTCTTGTGGAGAAAGTTCTTACCTCTCTTTAACTTTCTTTCGGTCTGTTTCTTTTAAAAAGTTTTTTATTTTTTTTTATTTTCATACAAATAACCACGTTTATACCATTACATAACCAACACAATTTTGTATTATTCAATATTATGTCAATTTGTCTTACCATCAACCCCCAAAGACTATTATTAGCTCTTCTGCTCTCCATACACCATATTTATACCCTACCCATCGTGTTCTTGCTTCTTCTCCCTCTCTCCTCCTTCCTACCACCTTTCTATCCTGTCATCTTTCTCTTCTCTACTTCCCCGTCCTCTCTCCTTTCACTCTGTTTCTTCTTGTGGTCTAGTCACATGACCTTTGAACTTCTGTGTCAGCGTTCCAAATATCATCCAGAATTAAATCAGAGTCCAAGGCAGAGCTTTCATCAAAGTTCCAATTTAATAAGAGAGACATGTTGGTACATCTGTGGAAAACCCCAATCTGAAAGCTTCCTGGGGTTCCCACCCAGTTTAAAGTTCATGATCTTGCCCCCACACCCACAAGTCCATCACATGGTCCAATCTTCCACTGTCACACTGGCATTTCCACCCATCTAGTTCCGGTCAGGTGCAGAGGTGCAGAGACAAAGAATGACCTTGGGCTTCTAGAAAGGAATGTTTTATTTTGACAACAACACATTCTACAATTCTACTCCTTATTATCCCCCCTCCCAATTATCCCACTAATGAAACAGCATAGAAAAATAATAGAGAGGGTGGCAGGCCAAAGATCCTAAAAAGAATATGACTGCAGGCCTGACATTCTGTATGTTTCAGCTTTCTTGATAATTGTTGTAAAACCTAGAATATTTTGTTTTTGATCCTGATGCTTTTTAAGTACTCCACACCACCTGGAAACCTCTAGAAATGCAACAAACACATAAACATGATTCAAAACTTAATTCCTGTACTTCAACGGCAAGCAATTTATTTCAAAACAGGTAGAGAAGCAAGGCTGTTCCAATCAGGGTGGATCTTGTTTGAAGCGAGTGATGAAACATTCTTATTGATTGAAAAACGGGAATTAATTTGAAAAGTATTTACAGTGCATGTAAGGGCCTTAATGAAATTGCATTAATGAATTGCCAACACTCACATTTTCAGTCTGAGGCCCAATTACTGCTGGGAGTGTCACTGCACATTACAGGACACAGAGGACCTGTTCTCCTTATATGTTGCAACAGTAAACTCTAAAGCCTATTTAAATTTTCTTTAAATGTGTCTGTGTAGATTGTTGATTTAAGCATCTGTGTAGTTCCACTGGGGCGCGATGGCATAACGGTTAAAGACGCTGAGCTTGCCTGCTAGAAAGTTGACAGTCTGGCTTTGAGCGCCATGCAATGGGGTGAGCTCCCATTATTTGCTCAAGCTCTTGCCCACCTACCACTCCGAAAGCATGCAAATGCAAGTAGGTTAATAGGTATCACCGGTGGGAAGGTAACAGCATTCTGTGCACCTCAATGTATAGTCTTGCTGGCCATGGAGAGTGTTTTCAGATAATGCTGGCTCCCTCGGTCAAGAAACAGAGATGACCATCACCCCCTAGAATCAGAAATGACTGGACAGGGAAACCTTGACCTTTTACAGCAGTGGCCCCCAACCTTTTGGTCACTAGGGATCATGGAGAGAGTTATTTCCATGGACTAGAGAGGATGTGGTTTTGTGTGCTGCCTGCATCCTGCAGATGGGACTTCACTTGTTTCCATGGCCTAGTTTTTGGCATGCTGTGGACTAGTGCCAGTCCATGGACCGGGAGTTGGGGACCCCTGTTTTACAGATCCATTATACTTCTGCTTGTAGATGGGAAAAATTGAATCTCGAATATAGGATTTTTAATATCCAATGTTCAACCAAATAAAAATATTGTATGCACACCTCACACCTGTGTTTCATATAGCCCTTTAAATGAGCAGGCACATTTTCAATTAGAGTTCTGGGGATCAGATTCCTTGTTACATGGGAGAGCTGTGTGGGACTCTCAATGGAATATGGACTGTGGCACTGATTGGTCACCATTTGTGTCTAAATAAAAGTAGTTCCAAGCAATGAGCCCAATTCAATCAGGACTTGGAAGCTCCACTCAGATCTTTTATTGAGTACATCGTATCGGCAATTAGAAAGGTGAAACTAGCTCTGAGTATTTTCCACGCTTCAGAATAATAAAAGGAATAGAAACTTCCCACCCACCCCCTCAACTATCCTGGGTCATGTTAACCAATCAATTCAGCAGTAGTTTCCCCTCAGTCTCAGCAGATGTTTGTTGCCATGACCTTGGTTCTCACCAGGGGTGGGATCCTACCTGTTTAACAACCGGTTTTCTGAGCGCACGCTTCGTAAGCATGCACTTGCTTTGCTCTTGCCTGTGCCTGACATGCGCTGCACATGCATGCACAGTTCACAGAGAAATCACCTGTCACATTACTGCTGGGGAGGAAAACAGCTGAGGCACGACACGCTGCTGTGCCTATCAACTGGGCTTCCAAAAAGGGAATATAGGCGAGTATAGTGCAGGGGTAGGCAGGCGGGCCCAGCCAAAAGTTGGAGCAAACCAGTTCGCTCCCAGCTGATAGTCGGAGCTACTAACCAGTCCGAAGCAGTAGAATCCCACCACTGGTTCTCACGCTGCTTCCGGTCGATGTTTTTCCTAGCGGATTAGGGCACCACATTCCAATCCATTCCACCTCCCCCGCCAACGAGTGGCAACTAAGAAATGAAGCGAAAGTAAATATGGCTTCAGCGAAGTCTTTTCAAAAAGTGCACACACTAAAGGTTGTGAAGATGGGAAGAGTCCTTTTTGGATGTATTTCTATATTGTCATTTTCTTCTCGATGTTATTATTAGCTAAATAAGTGTGTTCAAGTTCATGAACTTTGGTCAAGGCTTGGGTCAACAGTTTCCAGATTTTTCCAGGACTTATGTGTCATTATAGGATTTCCCTCATGGCCCTCAATGCATCTTTTGACCTTTTAATGAAGCAGAACCAGAAAAAGAAATCTGTTCTTTAGGGTTTTTATAATTCATGGTGCTTCTGCTAGAACTATGGCTGGCTTAGGACTCTGATGATCTTAGAAGAAAATGTCAAAGATATTGTGATCCAATGGTCTCCTGGAGGTCAGAATCAGAAATCCCCTACAGATCTTTTACTATCGTACCTGCCGGATTCAACTTTCATATTTCAAGATTCTCCAATTTAGAAAAAAGTGAAACAGGAAGCTAACGTGTCTCAGACTGCAAAAATAGCAAAGAATATTCTGAGGAGAAAAATACCAATTTGGCTTCAGTCCAACTGATTTTTTTTTGCTGGCAATACTTACTGTGGAAGCCATTTTGTAAATATTTTCCTAACTTGGGCTCAAAACTTCCAATGTGAACATTAGTCTGAAAGGTTGGGTTCTGGCCTATGTGCTGAGATATTTGTGTGCTAATATAACAACACATTCTATGTTCTTCCACAACTCCATTGTAGTTGCTCTTGGAGAAGGAATAGGATTTGTCAAGTTTACTCAAGTTTCACACAGTATAAAAGGATCGGAGATGCAAACTTGGTTTTGGTGGTTATTGAACCTTTTCTTGTGTGGTATCTAGTTCCAAATTTGCACAAGAAAACCACGAAACATTGGTGTGTTACTTCCCCAAATAATGTTACTAAGTAGTTGTAAGGTGATGTATTGGCGGTGACCAGGTTGAGTCCAAAAAGGGATCAAGTGAAAAGTTTCGAGTTCCTTTGTGCTCCCAAGAGATATAAATCCAACCCACCTTGAATTCCGTTCAGAGGTGGTATTCAGCAGGTTCTGACCAGTTCTGGAGAACCGGTAGCAGAAATTTTGAGTAGTTTGGAGAACCGGTAAATCCCACCTCTGACTGGCCTCACCCCCATATTCTCTGCCTCCCGAATCCCAGCTGATTGGAAGGAAATGGGGATTTTGCAGTAACTTTCCTCTGGAGTGTGGAGGGAATGGAGTTTTTACAGTATCCTTCCTCTGCCACATCCACCAAGCCACACCTACAGAACCAAATCCAAATTTTAAAAATTTGAATCCCACCACTTATTCCCTTGATTCTTATCTACCACCAGTGTGCTTTGACTGTTAGTCGTTCATGTCAGAAGCACCAGGGCACTTCCAGGTTGAAAGAATGAGCCAGTGGTATTACCATTGCCTGGGGGACACCTGTTCGGAGACTCCTTTCATGCCCCCATTAATATACCTCCTGAAATGGTACCTATCCATCTACTTGCAGATGCAAGTGGATAGATAGGTATTTGATAAACGGTTAGGTTGGCAGGAGCTGGAGCGAATGATGGGAGCTCACCCTGTCACACAGCAGCACTTGGGTCTCAAACCTAGACTTGCTGATCATCAACCAGTGTACTAAGTATGTTACTACTGTAGCTTGGATTCTTGTAGACAGCATTATCATGCAAAAAAACCCTGTAGTCCTTTGACTCACCTTGCTTCCTGATTTATTGCGCTAGGCAGATGCATCTTATCTCAAAAGTTATGGATTTCGTCTATCCAGTGTCCCCTGAATACCTTGGATTTCACCTCCCAGATGCCACTGTTGTCCAGAAATCCCACAAGATGAAGTTTTGAGAGGTTCAGGGCACCAAGTTGGGAAAAGCAGAAATGTGAAATGAGGTGGTATCTGGGAGCAACCAAATTGTCATACAGACTGATGACATTTGTAATCTATATATTCCTTAATTCAGTTTCTCTTGTGTGCTGAGTTTCCTCCTCAGGGCAAGACGAGAATGCAAATTGATTTAAATCTTTAACTCCCATTGCCCTTTTGCAGTATTTTATAGCTGAAGCGCTCAGACTGCTTGCATTGTATTAAATTTGGATTAGGTTAGGATGAAAGATTGCTCCGTCGAGGAGGAAGGAAAGTTAAAGGCCAGTTCAGGAGGAAGCCTTTTTTCCCTTGTGTGGGAAACTAGCAAAGGTACAAATTGGGGGCACCATTTGACCACGGATGTGTGTGGTCTTTCTCTAATTAATGCCAAAAATCTTTAGGGGAGTCATGCAGAATAACCTTTCCCTCGTTAATTGTCAGAGAAGAAAGGAACGAAGGAAACCATTCTGCTCTTGTCAAGATTTTCCCGAAACAAAAAGGGACAGAATTATGCCTGTTGGAGGTTGTCTTGGATGCTTTGATTAGCGGCAGAGACCAATTTCTTTTCCATCAAAGGCCTTGTTAATTGTAAGCCACGCTGAATGTCTCTTGTCATGAACCTTCTGGAAAACAGTATTATAAGCAAGTGTCATTTTCATTTAAGGTGATTCTCAGCTGTCATTAGTGACCTCCCCCCACACACACCTCCACCCCACCCCCAAAAAAATCTGAATGTGCACATAATTTCAAAGTAAACTGGAAACACGATTGCACTCAGTCAGGATAATTAACCACCAAAATCAAAGGATCCATATTTCACATTGACTTCTTGGCATCAATTTTGGACATCTCCCAGCACACTTCCGTTCTACAGGATGGCTTTAGATGCAGAGACTGGGTAGAAATTTTCCCCTTTAACAGCTGGTGTCTCATAAACATTTCTCTTTAAATAAGAGATCAGCCTTTGTTGTTCCATTTCTTTGATGATTAAAGGGTCATTTATTGAAATTGTTAACATTAAAAAAAAAAAGGAGATGGAAAAGTTAATTTGTTCTCTAGGTACTGACCAAGAATCAGATGATAATGAAGTGGGAGCCGTAAGGGACTTTGAGAGATATCTGGCCTTGCTAATTGAAGGTGATATATAGCTTGCCACCATCTGCATTTTGAAAACATATATTCTTGTAAAATAGTATTTGTAAAAGGCATTTTTAAGTGTTATTTAATCATAGAACCAAATTGCCTGAGCTAGAAAAACTGGAAGAAATTAAGCCTCCTAGAACTTCATTGGATGTTATCCGTCCATTCATGCCACTCAACCAATCTTTTGTTAAGCTAAATGTAGAAAACATATTTTTTGCGTGCGTAAAAATAACAAATGTGTGACTTGGAAAGCTCTCCTCCCCCGCACCCATCCTCAAAAGAAGAAAACGTGAACAGGAAAATGTCCAGACAATGCAGATGAGACACAGAGAGAGGTAGGAGAGACCAACTAATAGATCAAGAACCGGGTGTGAAAGTGCTCATTGCAAAGTCACAATTTCTACCTTTTTCATTTCATATGAATCCCTCGCCACAGATGGTCATGGCTGAACTAAAAAAAATAATAATGCTGAGTGGTTTATGCTTGAACGGGGATTGTTGGGGAGTCCCAGGCCTGCAGACCAAAGGTCCTGGAGGAAGCCATTTCCACAGGAACAGAATGGCCATGTCCATATTGTCTGCAAGCTCACCTCAACAGAGACAAAAACGCAATGTCACCCCACTATGAAAAGAATGTTGAAACTTTCGGAAAAGTGCAGAAAACAGCAACTAAGAGGATTAAAAACCTGACATAAACACATGGAAGAATAGTTGCAGGAATTGGGTATGACTAGTCCAGAGAGAAGAAGAACTAGGGGTGAGGATAGCAGTATTCCAGTATTTGAGGGGCTGCCACAAAGAAAAGGATGTCAATGTATTTTCCAAAGCACCGAGAGGGCAGGACAAGAAGCAATGGATGGAAACTAATCAAGGAGAGACTTCTGGTGTGCCTGTAGGGCTGTTTTTTGCCTTCCAGAGGGCAAAAAAGGGCCCTACGGGCAAACCGGAAGTCCATTCCTGAACTTCCGTTTTGGCTGTAGGGCTGTTTTTCAAGCTGCAGAGGCTTCAGGGAAGCTCCTGAAGTTTCCTGGGGGCCTCGGGGGGGGGGGGTTGGGGAAGGCTGTTTTCACCCTCCCCAGGCTCCTAGAAAGCCTCTGGAGCCTGGGGAGGGTGAAAAATTGATCCATCGCAGGCCAAAAGTGGGGGGAGGGTTGTGCGTGTATGGAGGGGGGGCGTACGTGCCTGTGTGTGGGTTTTGCACGCATAGCATTATGGGTGTGGGCACACCCACGCATGACCCCCCCCCTGCGTTCCCACCGCTTTTGGCACGTGATGGGGAAAATGTTAGCCATCACTGGTGTAGGGTCTCCTGCTTGAGTAGGGGGTTGGACTAGAAAACCTCCAAGGTCCCTTCCAGTTCTACTCTATTCTGAGACTTGGACTTTTTAGGTCCCTTCCAGAGCAGCTGGGTCAGGGCTGATCTTGGCATCTCTCCTTCCACTGGCACAACGTCTTCCCTCAGTCCCTGTTTGTTTGTTGACTAACATATTCCAAAATGCAATGGTCTCACAGATTTGAGTGCACAGCTGCTTCTTTCTCGAGAGCGAAATGGGCTCCTCGGAACACCTCAGAGGTCCTTCAGGCTTAAGGTCTTTGAGACAACCTGTTCCTGGTTGAAATCCACAGCTTCACACACAAAGGAGAGAATGTTGCACTCAAAATGGAAGGGTCTGGAATGCGAAACATCTGCCGCATCCCATGTTTTGGGGCAGTTGCAAAGAATGCGCTGTGAACTAAACACAAGTTCAGACCCTGGGCTCCGTTTCCTTCTCCCGAGGAAGCAGAGGGCCTCTTTGTTTCCTTGTGAAGCACAAACAAGGCCTGAGAGTGCCTCCCGCTCTCCCATCATTATATCTTTAGTCAAGGTTGAGGTCATGGAGGCAGATCAGGTAGCAATACATTTACCCAGCTCATCATTTATTTATCTGTTGAGAAATTTTATATGCCACCCATCTCCTTAACGGCTTTGAGAGGCTTACAAAGAAACCATAAAAACATCCATAAAAACAACATTAAGACCATAAGAGATATAAAGCACACACTAAAACAATAACATTAACAGGCCTGGGTAAATAAATATGTCTTTAAACTTTGTCTGAAATGGCAGGAGGCCTATTCTACCACCGAGGAGGCCTTGTTGCAGAGAAAGGAGCCTTTGTTTTCAGTGTTGGATTATTCATGGCTAAACTTCTGAGGGCTTGGCGATGGGGCATCGTGCGCAGGAAGAGGCAACTATGAAGATAATTATGGCTTAAGCCAGTTCAGGCTTTGTATAACGAAGCGAGCACCTGGAATTGAGTCCCCAAGTAGATCTTTGTCTGGCCAAAATCTACTACTAATAAGGCTTCCCTGAGTGAAGCTCTCTGCAACAGGTTTCTTAAAGCAGGGTAGAGTAGATTTAGCATCTATTAGATCAAATCCTGCTCAGCAACTCTGAAAGAAGGAGGCCCGGCATCTACCCCAGAGGGTAGCAAGCTTTAGAAAGTTCCTTTACAATTTAGCAAGTCAGTCAGGTTTAAGACCAAAACAGGTATTTTTCACCTGGGGAGGAAAACACTGCCCCCAGCTTCAGCCTTGGCTCAGTTGTTAAATCTGAGACATCATCCCACCCCACAATTTGGGACTGCTGTTCTACTCTATTTTAAGAGCAAAACGTTGTTTTTAACTACAGTAATAAAAGATAATACAGACTAAAAAAGGGAAATAAAATAAAAGGTGTGTTTGTGTGTATGTGTGTGTGTGTGTGAGAGAGAGAGAGAGAGAGAGAGACAGAGAGAGAGAGAGAGAGAGACAGAGAGAGAGAGAGAGAGAGAGAGAGAGCAATTTCCTACTCTCCATCATAACGAATATAAATAATTTCATCACCTCTTCACCTCCTATCAGTTAACAAATATAAAACTCTTCTTCACATAACTCAGCTCTTAACTATAGGGAAAATCAATAAACATTTTTGTTTTTAATCCAGGTGTCGGCAAAAAGTCCAAACCCAGCCATAAAATAATCAAATTCATTAATATAAAACTCAACATTCCATATCTCAGCTATTAACTTTAAGCATAGCCAATAAATTTTCCAGTGCAGATGTCAGCAAATTCAGAAAGAACGCCCCCCCCAAATAACAATATATTCATTTTACCCTTGATCAAATAAATACATTTTATGTTCCCTCTATTTACATAAAACAATCTTCTGTTTAATCCCCTCAAAGGATAATTATTCCTTGTCTTGAATTTCTCCAAACCTTACACAAGTCTCTTTTGTAAGTCCAGCAAGAAGAAATTATTCCAATTATTCTCTGGAATTGGCATTTTTATTTTGTTTTTAATTTTTAGATCCTCATCTGTAAATTTTTTGTATGAGCGGCATGATAACCTAGGGGTGAAAATGCTCACCTCCCACTTGGACGGTTCAATCCTAGGCAGGGGCAGACGTTTCTTTCCTAGGGCTCAAAGAAAAAGTACCGTATTTTTCAGAGTATAAGACGCACCTTTTTTCCTCTAAAATGAGACTGAAAATCTGGGTGCATCTTATACACTGAATACAGCATTTTTTGCCTCCTGAAGCCCCGCCCCTTCACCAAAATGGCCATGCATAGCCTTATGGAGGCTTTCAGAGATCTCCTTGGGGCTGGGGGAGGCAGAAATGAGTGAAAAGTGGGCCGTTTCCCCCCCCAGCCCCCAGCAGCACTCTATAAGCCTCCATAAGGCTATGCATACAATTTTTTTGACAAAAAGTGGCCCGTTTTTGTGAAAAACAGGCCATTTTATGCTCGTTTTTTACCCCTCCACCTCCCAGGAGCATTCTGCAAGCCCCCCAAGGCTATTCATGCCTTTTATTTGAAAAAAAAAACCGGCCCTGTTTTTGTGAAAAACGGGCCGTTTTGGGGAGGTTTGCAGAGTGCAAAAACTCCCCCCCCTTTCTGAAAGTTGTTTAGTTAGTGTGGTTGATGTACATTATATTGGTCAAGTGCTGTGCAAGCAGAAACAAAGTTTTAGGTGCTACAGGTTGTCAGCGGTTTCCTTCTCCAGCACATGGATAAATACACCTGGAAACATCTACCTACCTATCTACTCTCTCTCTCCCTACCTACCTACCTACCTATCTATTGTATTTTTTTTTCTCTCTCTCTCTCTCCCTCCCTCTCTCCCTCCCTCTATCTACCTATATACCTACCTACCTACTCTCTCCCCCCTACCTATCTACTGTATTTCTCTCTATTTGTATCTCTCTCTCCCTCTACCTACCAACCTACCTACTCTCTCTCTCCCCCTACCTATCTATTGTATTTCTCTCTATTACTCTCTATTTCTCTCTCTCTATCCCTCTGCCTATCTACACATTCTCTCTCTCCCTATCTACCTACTGTATTTCTCTCTTTCTCTCCCCCTACCTATCCACTGTATTTCTCTATATCTCTTTCTATTTCTCTCTCTCTATCCCTCTTCCTACCTACCAACCTACCTACTCTCTCTCTCTCTCTCCCCCTACCTATCTACTGTATTTCTCTATATCTCTTTCTATTTCTCTCTCTATATCCCTCTTCCTTCCTACCTACCTACCTACACTTTCTCTCTCCCTACCTACCTACTGTATTTCTCTCTCTTTCACTCCCTCTCTATCCCTCTATCTACCTACCTACTTTAAAAAAAAAAGCCTCTTCAAAACCTGGGTGCGTCTTATACTCTAGTGCATCTTATACTCCAAAAAATACGGTATATGCTGTGAACTCTACGTGGCATCAGAAAGGGAACCTGGCCAGTAAACACTCATCTCCATCCAATCACCCTGATTCTGCCCAGAATTAAGGCATTACAGAATTGTAAAAAGGGAATTATCTGTATATGTTTTGCATATCTGCCCTGGTGGCTCAGTGATTAGAATGCAATATTGCAGGCAAACTCTGCCCACAGCCTGGAGTTTGATTCTGATCAGCTCAAGGTTGACTCATTTTTTCATCCTTCCAAGGTGAGTAAAATGAGGACCCAGAATATTGGGGGCAATATGCTGACTCTGTAAACCACTTAGAGAGTGCTGTGAAAGCACTATAAAGTGCTATATAAGTCTAAGTGCTATTGCTAATGCTATATCCAGTGATAAATTGTTGTCCACATAGTTCTCCGTAATCATGTCAGATAAGTTTTGTTGGAAATCTTTTTCTGTAACAGCATGTTCGGGTGGAACAGCTTCTTCTGGGAACAGGGTGCTCATAAAAATATACAGCATAGCTGACATTGTTGATTCAAAGTCCCATTGCCATTTCTCAACAGTATCTCTAAATGCCACTATAAGTTGCTTTTCTTGTTATGTCTCCAACATTGAAAATAATTGTTCTTTCCCACAAAAATATATCTAATCTTTACAATTAATTTCAGTCTTAACATTCAAAACCAAATATTTCAACTTTTTTCTGATCTTTTAATCTATTCAAAACTTTCTGAAGCCAGAACTTTGTCTTGCTTTTTGCTTTTTATTTTGAATTCTTACAGCTTATGAAGCTAGAATTTTATTATATATATATATATTAAGGATTGAGGACACTCACTTGGTGTTTCCAGTCTTGTCAATTTGAAGGCATCTAATTCCATTAAAGCAAATAATAGACAATTTTCAAAGATGGTTTTTAAAACCGATGCAATTGCTCTCAAAGCCACAGACAGAAGATAAGCTTTTATATGGACTTGTGAGCCCCAAAGATTCACAAGATTCATAATGTATGTTTGTTTGATCTTACGCTTCAGTTCACATATTATCCCTTTATGTGATATTAACTCTCAGGTTTGAGGAGTCAATTTTCCCCTAAAGTAATGTGAATGCCATACAAATTAACACTGGGGGATGCAGTACATGCAAAGTACGTATATGACATAAGTCAATCAAATTTAACTTGACATCTATCTCTCGGTATTAATCAACAACTAATTGATTTGAGCTTGTTTCCATCATGATGACTTGGAAGAAAGCTGTATTTTATCTCAGAGTTTCCAAATTTTATCAGACGGTTGCAAATGTATTCGTTTTAAAGTATGTTTAAATATCCACAGAAAATTCCATCCTTGTTCATATCCTTATGTCCTTCCTAAGCAGAGAGTGACTATAATCCACATTTTAGAAAACTAATTCGTTTTCTGTGGACATCAGTTAAATTCATCCCTATGACCTCCAAATTTCTGCTTGAGTTTTTAGGGGATACAGTAAATTTGAATGGCCTAATCTTTCCAGCTGCAAGGCAAACCAAATTTCTAAATGTAGCCATCTCTTTTTAACAAACTTAAATGGGTATTGATTATTTCAGTTAATTTGTGCTGCATTTCAAAGATCTTTGGGAAAATGGAATAATGCTTTATTTTATATAAGGAATCCTGGAAGACAGGAGATCAGGCTTTTGAGGGAGGGGGGGGGAAACCTTACCTATGATCAATGGAAAAATTAAAAAATAAAAATCGTGCATGCAATGGAGGTTTACTCTAATTTAAAAACTGACATGATTGCTTTACAAAGTTAGTGTATTGTGTAGTGTATTGTAACAGCAATGTTGCGGCAATTTCTCAGCATACATTCCACTGATAAACTTCAGTAAGTTTCCAGAGATGACAGCCGAGCAAATGGAAGACTGGATGGAAGTCTGTTTTACATACCTGCAGGCAGAAGAGGCTGGAAAGGGAAGCACACATTGCCAAGATACGTCCTGGCACCTTGGTGTGTTGGAGTCAGGAAGGGTTCAGAAGGCTTTACTGGAGCTGGGCCAGGAGCAGTCTTCCATTGAGGTCACAGCAAATTGATAACACTTTGCTGGAAAACCTTCTAGTGCTATCAACAAGCTGCATAAAATTATAAATGCTTAGGTTGATCTGATGCACATTGGAGGAGGTGGGGAGAGACAGAAGGAGAGAGAGGAGAGAGACAGAGAGAGAGAGTGTGTGTCTTGGAATATACAACTAACAGCTGTTGTTCACTTGCTGAGCTGAAACCTTCATATGACCCCAGGAACAGACCACTCGTACTTCCTGACATCTTTCACTGATTTCTGTCTATACTTTTTTTCTTCTTCTTTCTCTTCCCCTTTTTGTCCATTGTCCTCAGGTCTTCGGGTTTCCTTCTCCAAGGGTTCTTACACATCACAGTGAAGGGCCAATTTCCAGAATTCCGGAACTTTCGGAATTGTCCACCCCTCCCCAGCCTCCGGAGGATTTTTTCGAGCCTCCGGGAGAGCAAAAACAGCTTCCCCCGGGCTCCGGAGGCCCTCCAGAGGCTGGAAACAGGCCCATTTCTAGACTTCCAGAACCTTCTGTAGACTAGTTCCCCCTCCCCCCCCCCGAGTATCCATGCGGGCCTGCACTTAGCTGGCCTGATGAACGGGCTGCATGAAGACTTCGAGGAGGGGCGGGGATGGGTAAGCGTGGCCAGCCAGGGGTGGCATTTGGGGGTTTTCCAAACTGGGCAGAATCTTAGCTAGAGGATCACCTGAGCCTGTTTGAACCCACCCCTGCTCACTTCATAATGTAATAGGTTGGCATGAGCTGAAGAATATAAATTCTGGGAAAATATACTGGGTTTTTGGGAGTATAAGAGGGACCTTATTCCCTCAAAAAAGAGGGTGAAAATCCGGGTATGTCTTATACACTGAATACAGCATTTTTGGCCTCCCGAAACCCCACCCCTTTCAAAAATGGCCGTGCAGAGCCTTTAGGAGGCTTCTAGAATGCTCCTGGGGGCTGGGGAGGGCAATAATGAGTGAAAAATGGGCCTTTTTTGCTTGTTTTTTCCAGTCCCCAGGAGCACTCTATAAGCCTCCTAAAGGCTATGCATGCCCTTTTTATTTTGACAAAAAAACGGGGCCATTTTTGTGAGATCTGCAGAGTGCAAAAACTTTAAAAAAAAATTTGCCTCTGCAAAATCTTGGTGCGTCTTATACTCTGGTGTGTCTTATACTCTGAAAAACACGGTACCTTTTTCATTATATTTGGCTTTTTCTAACTTTTAGATATAATTTAATGAGCAACTGATGCTTGCTAAACTTTCAGAAGCCCATTGCAACTGGAATGGAGCTTTTGGGACATTTTTAACAGTGGCCTTCCTCCTTAGCGGCTAGCAAAAATCAGAATAAATTATGCATGATAAAATGTGCATATTTGCTTAATTTGAATAATTTAAAGAGTATGGAACTTTAATTTTCCTTACCAAAGAATTTGGAGTACTTAGGGGGGGAAAATCCCTGTCAAATATATATCTTTCTAAATTACTTAGTTTTGTAAATACGGCACACCATCAGGGAAATCATACACAACACTGTAAATAAATAAAAATAAATGTAAAGTATAATTTTAAGTACAATCTTCCATGTCCATAAACATTTTTTCCTTTGTTCGTTTTAAATATCGCACCAACATTAATTATATGTCTAGACATCTCTCATGTTTTATGGATTTGGGGTAAGATTTTTTTCCCACCCGTTTTCCTTCCTATAGATAAACAAAGAATACGTTAGTGGTCTCTAAGCTTAGTTGTTTTGTTGCAGATGTTTTATTACCCAAACTAGAAAGGGACATGGGGGCTCAGTAGCTAAGATGCTGAGCTTGTCCATCAGAAAGGTTGAATCCCTAGTTCCGCATAACAGAATGAGCTCCTGTTACTTGTCCCAGCTTCTGCCAACCTAGCAGTTCGAAAGCATGTAAAAATGCAAGTAGAAAAATAGGGACCACCTTTGGTGGGAAAGTTAACAGCGTTCCATGCGCCTTTGGCATTTAGTCATGCCGGCCACATGACCACGGAGATGTCTTCGGACAGCGCTGGCTCTTCGGCTTTGAAAAGGAGATGATCACTACTCCCTAGACTTGATCAGGGGTTACCAACCTGTGTGCCGCGGGCCACTGCGCACATGTGTGCATGCAGCTGCACTCACTGTCATGGTTCCAAAGCAAGCCAGCAAAAGAAGAGGCCACACTGTGAGCAGAACAGGTCTCTTTACGGGAGCTTCAGCTTGGCACGTGGTGAACAATGCAAGCAAAAGGGTTTCTAGCTAGCATTACTGGTTTCTGCAAGCCAGCTGGCTTTGCTGACTCAGCACTCTGTGCCCAGTTACTCCTGGCTTGGTCCAGCAAGTACTTTTTCATCCCGGCTCCAGTAAATACTTTTCGAGCCTGGTTGCTCCCTGGCCAGTTCCAGTAAATACTCTTCAGGCCTGGATGGCTTCTGAACCGGCTGCAGCTGGCTTGCCTTCCTGGCTCCTCTCCCAGTGTAAGTCTCATCACCCAATACCCATCTGTGCCCCCCCCCCCATGCACTCCCTCCCCCTGTCTATGAGTGGCAACCCCGAAACAACACATTGTGGCAATTTTGAACAATGCGGCACACACCACTCACACAAATGAAGTTGCACATGTGACTGCCCATCACACAAAACCATCCCCTCATTCCTCCCCCCCCCCCACTTTCCCTGCACCAGGCCGCCAACCCAGATAGGTTGGGGAACGCCGAACTGGATATCATAATCAAAGCTAGATTATCCAAATATTAGAATAACTAGCACTAATGATGTTACCTAGTAATGAAATGTATACAACAAAACAACCAAGCTCAGAGAAGACCCAGGGCTCGTCATTTCAACCCTGAGCTGCAAATATTCTCCTTTACTGGTACAGAATATGTGATGTGTGCCAAAGGGATGGGCACCAAGAAGCGTATTTGAGGTTGCTGAGATGTTTTCACTGCCATCATCCAGCCTCAGGGAAGTAAGCTTGACTGGATGCTTCTCTAAATGCAACCGGGATCCTAAGAATTGTGACATCTAGGTATTTCGGCTGTGATTGGGAAAGGATATCAGAAGAGGGACGCTCCCCAAAGGGATCTGGTTTAAATGGCTGATTCCGGAGGGGATGTTAATCTTCTGGGAGGGAAACAGGATCAGAATCAATACAGTCCAGGAGGCGGAGGCCTTCATTAAAAAGAATTTTCCACTCTCAGAGGAGGAACAGAGTGGGAGTAGTGAAAGAGACAGTAAAACACAAGACAGTAAGATCCAAGACGGGAAGGAGAGGGGCACTGAGGCTCTCTCTGGCGACAGGGAGGAAGAAGCAATATCGAAAAGGCTCAGATCTCAAAAATAAAATTATTTGGAACAATAGCAGTTAGTGATATATTAAAAAACGACAAAGAGAAACATGTAGGAACACAAGACTAACAATATAGAGTAAGATTTGGTTTACTGTTTTCTTCTATAAATTTGTTTTACAATGTTATATAAATGAGTACCGTGCTGGGATCTCTACCCAGCAGTATGAAAGCTGCCAAAAAATTTTGTATACCTATTTACCCTTCCTTATATATTTGAAAACCAATAAAACTTTGTTTAAAAAAAAAGAAAAAAGAAGAGGGACGCTGCCCCAGAATAATCCCAAGATAAACTTTGAACAATTGCTTTCTCCAGTAGGGACTCTCTTCTTTTTAGCAATTTTTGTAATCTTCTCAGGCCCACGGTTGCATTCTTGTTGCCCTTTTAATGTCGTTACTATTATTTGAGTATGTTTTGCTTCTTTTTTTTAACACAATACAGAATTGGGAGGGACCTTGGAGGTCTTCTAGTCCAACCCCTTGCTCATGCAGGAGACCCTATACATTCCAGGTTATCCAATATCTTCTTAAAAGCCCGAGTTTTGGAGCACCCGTAATGTCTGGAGGCAACATGTTTCACTGTTTGATTGATTGTTCTCACTGTCAAGAAATTTCTTCTTAGTTCTAGGTTGCTTCGCTCCTTGATTAATTTCCACCATTGCTTCTTGTCCTACCCTCAGGTGCTTTGGAGAATTTGATACTATTTAATTTATGAGGTCACATTTTCCTTGAATATATTGGAAAGGCTTCCATGGTTCTCTACATAGACCTGTTCATTTTGACCATTGAATGTGGCAAAAAGTTCCCACCCAAGGGGATTACGTTTCGATAAACAACCCTTTTGATCAAGGTTAGACCTTTCACCCCTTTAAATCCAGAAGTGCTGAACTAGGCCAACTAGTTCACAGACAAATACACACACACACACACACACACACACACACACACACACACTTTTATGGCTAATATGACATTTACAGAGAAAAATATGGTTTTCTTCACAGCTGAATTCTTTTCCTTTTGATAACAGATCTGACTATGGCATCTCAAAATCTGCATATTGACATTTTTTAAAATAACTTATATTTGATTAAACTGGTGGACATACAATAAATTGTCCCAAAGGGATCTAAATCAATGAGTAGACTTCTGATACCATGGCTAGAGTATATGCAACACAATGTTGTTTGCAGTATTGTCAGAGCTTAATAGAATAGAATAGAATAGAATAGAATAGAATAGAATAGAATAGAATAGAATAGCAGAGTTGGAAGGGACCTTGGAAGTCTTCTAGTCCAAACCCCTGCCCAGGCAGGAAACCCTACACCACTTCAGAAAAATGGTTGTCCAGTCTCTTCTTAAAAACGTCCAGTGTTGGAGCATTTACAACTTCTGAAGGGAAGCTGTTCCACATATTAATTGTTCTCACTGTCAGGAAATTTCTTCGTAGTTCTAGGTTGCTTCTCTCCTTGATTAGTTTCCACCCATTGCTTTTTGTCCTGCCCTCAGGTGCTTTGGAGACTAGCTTTTCTGAATCTGCTTTGAGGAGGTGGAAAGAACCTGAGTAAAATCTGAACATCTCCTGTCAAAGGACAGATTGAGGGAGATATTCTTGGGTTGAGATGCATCGAAACTCCCTGCTGATAGATGAACGTATCTGTGTAGGATGTAGAGGGAACCTTTGACCTTGACCAAGAAGAACTCACTGGTCCTTACAAACAACGTGCCAAATCAGTAGAGCTTTGGTGGCCCATTAACCGTCTCAAAGTGTGTAGGATGCCTGCACTGAGGTTGCTGGAGATGTAGAAGATCAAGCTAAAATGTCAGCTGGATCTGTGACTGAGATATGTGTGAGTCAGTTGGATGTGAATTAGAAGCAAAATTGGCTTCATTATACAATCAGCAAATGTTCACAGCCATGAACATTTCTAGAATAAATAATCTCTGGCTGTTGTAGAATCGGTCCTTGTGAATTAGTAGTATCAGTGTTTAGACAATATGCTGTTTTTTCCCAATACAGCAAAATAGGTCTGTGTATATAAAGAGAAAGCCAGCCAATGCTCAAAAACATCCTTCTCTGTGAAATACAACTTGACTTAAACCTACAGATCTAGAGTTGACAACAACAGGAGATCAATCTTATTCATCATTTTGCTCCCTTTTAGCCAGATTCAGTTTAGGGTTTTTTTGCTCTCTGTAATAAACATCTGACCAGAGAGGATAATGCAGCCCCCCTACTCCTGATTCCTTGGCAAGAAGACCCAAAAGCTTTCAGCGCCAAAGGGTGCTCAGAACGAAATGATGCATTTGTGCCCAATTTATCGAAGGACAGAATGTTGAGGCTTAAAGCAGTAGATTTGTAACATGGGGGGAAATGGCATTTTGTCCAAAGCACAGGGCTTTTAATTCTTGGGAAATTCACAGCAAGCAATAACCAAAATCATTGGGCTTCAAACATCCTGGGTGGCCATTTTGTAGACCTCCTGCTATGATGAGGCTTTGGTTTCCATGGGTGGGCATGTGTCTTGATCTAGTACTGACACATTTCTAATCCAGCGCAGAGGTGGTGTATTCAGCAGGTTCTGACCAGTTCTGGAGAACCGGTAGTGGAAATTTTGAGTAGTTCAGAGAACCGGGAAATACCACCTCTGACTGGCCCCGTCCCCATCTATTCTCTGCCTCCTGAGTCCCAGCTGATTAGGAGGAAATGGGGATTTTGCAGTATCCTCCTTCTGGAGTGGGGAGGGAATGGAGATTTTACAGTATCCTTCTCCTGCCATCAAGTCATGCCCACCAAGCCACGCCCACAGAACCGGTAGTAAAACAAATTGAATCGCACCACTGATCCAGTGTACTGGAAGGGCATGAAGGAGGAGGTCATATCTGCAAACTGAAGGGTAAAGGTAAAGATAAAAGTTTCACCTGTCCAGTCAAGTCTACCTCGGGGGCAATCTCATCTCCGTTTTTTAGTTGAGGGTGCCAGGGTTGAACAAAGCCTTTTCTTTGGTCAAATAGCCACCATGACTATATGCCAAGGAGCATGGAATGCTGTTATCTTCCCAACGAAGTGGTACCTATTTATCTACTCATATTTGCATGCTTTCAAACTGCTAATATGGCAGGATCTGGGGCAAGGAACAGGAGCTCACCCCATTGTGTAGCATTGGGCTGTCAGCTTTCCAGTTGACAAGCTCAGTGTCTTTAACTGCTGAGCCATCACACATGTGCGCGCGTGCGCGCGCGCACACACACACACACACAGAGTCAATTTCAGTTGCAAACTGAAGAAACCTAAGCAAACCAAATGAACCATTCAAGTTTTCCACTTCACCTCCAAGGCTCCCAGATTACTCTTTACAGGGCAACCATATTTATTCACAAAATAACACTTGAGGGTCAGTGAAAATCAGGAGAACAAAGCAGTTCGAGTTAACAATGTTTCAATGCAGGGATCACAGCTCTTTTTAAAATTTAATTAGACAGTTTAGTGGATTTTATTTGGGCCAATGGTCACCATCTATGTGAATCAGACCCTCTTTGCTCTTTGGTGAGGTTGACTTAAGCCCCTCCAGATGCTTAATCACCAGTGTTCTAAGAGTCTTTCTAGCAGTAGCATTTAGACTTATATACTACCTCACAGTGCTTTTCAGCCCTCTCTAAGCGGTTTACAGAGTCAGCCTCTTGCCTCCAACAATCCGGGTCCTCATTTTACCAACTTCAGAAAGGTGGAAGGCTGAGTCAACCATGAGCCTGGTGAGACTCGAACTGCCAAACTGCAGGCAGAATTAGCCTGCAATACTGTATCCTAATCACTGCCTCATCACGGTTTACGGTTTCAGAGTCCCTGTTTGGCAGAGGCATTTGTGAATGTTTCTTGTTCACAAACATACTCAAAGTTGGGATCGTGTCGTGTTTAAGGTGTAGGACGTGCTCTGGCGAAGACTGCAGAGCTCTCTGGATGACCTTCCATCTCAGCAACAACCTAAAGAATAAAATGAAGAAAGTATCCCGGGAAAAAGAAAGCTACAAATGCAGTTTCATAAATCAGCCCAAGAAATCAATATGCTGAAAGATATACCGAAAGATCCTTGAGTCAGGATTGCTGGCGTATTTTGGTCGAATCACATCAGGTCCTCTCGCCATTCTGCTTGTTTCATGATCTGTTAAAAGCAGCATGTTTACAAGCATTGATGTGTAGGCAGAAGAATTGTGAATGCATCTCCGTGCTGTTTGTGTAACCATTTACAAGGCAGCCTCCCTTTGATCTGGAAAGCAAGGTGCTAATTGCATGGGTACCCAGTTTATCTGTGGGGGGGTGTGTGATCTTTTTTCCTCCTGCAGACTGAATGTGTCCATCCATTTTGGTAAGGATAAAAATAAATGAAACATCCTGCAAAGTTGCTGTTATTGCTGTTAGAGCTGGCCAAGAGTGAAGCTGCACATCTCTCTTCTTCTGCATAAATATTTATTGCTTGACTAAGTTTTCCAAAAACTCAAATGGTCTTAAGTGGGGGGAAAAAACATTGCTGGATTTATTAAGATATGTGCTGAAAGATATTCTTGGTGTTGTCTAAACGAATAATTTTCTAGCCATAAACGTGTTCCATTTCATGGATCTTGAATGAACTTTTCAGTTGCATTTCATTCAGCGGTGGTATTCAGCCGGTTCGGACCAGATCGGGTGAACCGATAGTGGTTACCTGTGGGTGGACTCTAAGCAGTCCTATTTAGCCATGTTCTCTAAGCTGCATGTACGTCTGCAAGGCCCACACACTCTCGAAGAGAGCATGGGCTCACAGTTTCGTGCAGCAAATCAGTGGTAAAATTAGGTAAAACCCACCTCTGGTTTCATTCTATCTGGCATTTCACCAGGTCTTCCATGATAAACAGAACTAATATCTGAGGCTCAGTGCCTTTTGCTGCAGTTGCACAGTGAAAATGGCTGCTGTGTCCATACTCAATACCTGAAGGTTATGATCTCAGTGTGACTTCCTGGAAAAATGTTTATTTGAACTTCTCCCCCTAAAATCTGAAGATCAGCTAAGACTTGAACTATACCAGCAATATCTTCTTGACTATCAGGTGTCAAGGAGTAAGGAAATTTTGGACGGTTGTGGGCTGAGCCTTACATTTGGGGAGCTGGTGGTCAGATCATATGTCATGCTAACAGACCAGGATTGGATGGTAAAATTCAGATCCACATATCCATTCATGGCTTGAGCTTCAACCAGAATAAAGTCTCTCCATTCTCGGCATATCTGTTCTCTGCAGAACAGACTGAAGACTCGTGAAGCCTTTGATGGTTTCTCCTTTAGTGTGAGGGCACCACTCCCCCTCTGTTCTGTCCCAGCTCCCCAACACAACAAATCCTCTGTAGTTGAAGCAATGACTCCTTTATTAAGAGCACCAGCAGCCCTGACAAAACGTTTCTCTCTCACCAAAGGCTAACAAGTCCATCTGTCCAGGAGATGAATAGTTGTCTGCCACATATATTCATCTGAACCCCCTGCCTTTTATCCCCAGAGCTAGGGTGGGGCTTCACTAGCAGCAATGACTCTTCCTTCCCAAGGACCGGCCCATGGATTTCCACTGCTCTTCTTTCCTCTGCCTTCTGTGCATCCACACATCAGGCACTGGACTCAGCTGTTCCTCCTCTTCCTCATCATCCACCTCCAGACCTGGGGGGCTGTTGACTCTCCATCTGAGGGCCTCTGACTCTCTCACTCTGCCAGCTCCACGCCCTCGTTCCCCCCAGAGCTCACAGGTTGCCTTGATGCTGACCCTGACTTCCACGCTCCCTCCTCCTGTGATTTGGCTCTTCGAGGGGCCAGTGGCCAACAGGTCACAACACCCTCTTCTACTTATGCCAAGGTGTTGATTTGACTTTCTCTGTGGCTAAATCCAAACGGAATCGTGATGGCTTATAGAAAATAAATTAAAAAGTCCATAGTCATAGCATGAGCTTATTGCTGCTACTACCCACTCTCTCTAGCTTTCACCCATTTCATTGTTCTTCGCTTCATGGCTTTGTAGCTGAGAGGTTGTCGGGTGTTGACATAACTGACAGCTCCACCCTGAGAACTTGGCTCTCAGAGGAACTCCTACATGAGGCATGCGTGATGCTGAGGATTTGGGAAAGTCCTTCAGAACAGGTCGGTTCTCATGTCTCCCTGATGGTTGCCCAGAACTTCAGATAGTCTTAACTCGATGCAACCAAAGGCAGCCCGTTAAGAATCAGAACAGAATATTCTCTTAGCTCCGGTTTTAGAGTTTATTTTCCAATAGAGAAAATTAGTGGCTATTGCTAAGCCTACTTGGGAATTTTTCAATACATATATATATGTATTGTGTCACAACCACTGGTATGCCCAAATATGGGAGGGGACACAATGCTTCCTCTTTCTGTCCTTCAGCTCACTCCAGGAGACCATCCAGGCAGAAAACCACATTTTTAATGTTGCCTTTGTTACATTTGTGTTGTATTTGTACCTTTATTTATTTATCAGCACAAATACAATATATATATCACATAATACATATATATATCACATAAATTTCAAGATGGCTTCCAAGAAGACCAGGTGACAGGACTGTTGTTACATTGATGTAGGAACTGTTCAAGAGACTTGGCATCCTTCAAAAGTTCTATTCCAGTTCTCTGGAAGACAAGAATATATCCCTCTGTGACTGCCCTTCTGTGCCATGAGAATGAACTGAATTGGTAGTTACACTTTTCAGTGTTTCATCAATAAATGTCCAATTGACAATGTTGTATAGATTATGATTCCAGGTACTTCAGCGTAAGATTTATGGTTCTTGAAAGTCAGAACTGAGTATGAGGTGAATTTGTATGTAACAGCTTTGAAATTTCTCTATTAAAAATTCATTAATTGGCTATAAACAGATGGTTATTTGATTAAGGTCCATTCAAATCTATGCATCTTTTTGTATTGTATAAGGAACTCCAGGATTTAAAGCTGAATTGACAACTTATACTGATTCCTCAGTTCCCGACTGCTTTGAAACACATTGAATTTAGTACTCAATGCACTTTAAAATGAAAATTTTGTCCTAATACTTGTCATTTGTTTCATACTCAACACGCAAATTAGAACTTGTGGTTGTTGGTTGCCTCATTTACTTACATTATTTCTTACGGGGAAAATGTTTGGTATTCATCGGGGATGCAGTGGCTCAATGGCTAAGTCTCTGAGCTTGTCAATCCAAAAGGTCAGCAGTTCGGCAGTTCAAATCCCTAGCACCGCATAATGGAGTGAGTTCCAGTTATTTGTCCCAGCTTCTGCCAACCTAACAGCTCAAAAGCACATAAAAATGCAAGTAGAAAAATAGGGACCACTTAGTGGGAAGGTAACAGCATTCTGTGTGCCTTTGGCATTTAGTCATGCCGGCCACATGACCACAGAGAAGGTTGTCATACAGCACTGGCTCTTTGGCTTTGAAATGGAGATGAGCACCTCCGCCTAGAGTTAGGAACGACTAGCACATATGTACAAGGGGAACATTTACCTTTACCTATTCATTTTTGGTACCCATCACATGTCTTGGAACCAATTAATGACAAGCACTGACATATCACTATATGTAGATACAACAGGTTTCAAAAAGGCTTACAATTTACATATTTTTGCATCTTACCAAAACCTTATGATACTTTTTTTTCTTTTGATTAAGGCATTGACTGCCGAGTGAGATAAATCTATTATTTCTGTATGAAGAGAAGCCATCACGTATTTATTACAGGAAAAAAAATATCTGCGTTATAAAAACACAACACCAATAATAGCTTCAATAAATTAAGTTGCCATTGTCTTCCGCTTCTCTAATTTAAAGCTGCCCTTGATGGCTTAAATTATCCTGTCAATTAATCCACTGATACATTAGTTGATAAAACTACGGTCTGGGGGGATTAAAATGGCAACTTCCCTTTCTTAAAGAATGAAACTGTATTAAAGTGTCAGTTTGAGTTTAATTGCCAGCAATTTAAGGGCCTGTTTGCAAATCCAAGCTTCTTGGCTGTGGGGTTGAAACCGTATAATGCCCTGTTTGCTTGTGATAGAAAATCATATCTCCTGTCTCCTCCCTGGATCATCTTTCGTGGATGCTTGGATGATCCCCCTTCTTATCCAATTCTTCAGACTCTCCTTGGACATTTCTTCTTGGCTCTTGAGCTCACAGAAGGATGAGACCACGGCTGGCACTTGGCAGGATAACATTTATGGAGGCCAATCATCAAAGCCAAGGTCATTAGCAACAGCCATTCAGATGGAAATGACCCAAGAACAAATAATAATAATTTTCCAAATGCACCAAGAAGGATCAGCAAACTGGCCTCCTTTATGTATATTTTTTTTAAAAAAGTGCTAATTTAGCAGACAATAGCAGATTAGAGGATCCTTGGCTTAGTCGTCTACGGTTATGTACAAGTAGCATGTGCCAAGGAGGCAAATCCAATTTATAATTAGCTAATAAATCATAGGAGTCACATTGAAGTGCAGTCTTCCTTTATTGGAGGGCTGATTTAAGACTTAGCGTAGAGACATATGGCTTCTGGATGGTGGAATGGGAATTTCAGAAAGTCCTCATTGCTCCTGCTGTGAGCGGGCTCCACTGTCTGGGCTGCAGCTGAGGTTTGAGCAGACACTGCTCACATCACTGCAAGGTCGGCATGCCAAATTGGGAGGCCTTGGCAGAGCGTCTACCAGATACATCAGCACAATTTAAGCCATGCAAAAAAAGTATATTTAAAAGCCATGGCGGCGCAGTGGTTAGAATGCAGTACTGCAGGCTACTTCAGCTGGCTGGCGGCAATTTGGTAGTTCGAATCTCACCAGGCTCATGGTTGACTCTGCCTTCCGAGGTGGGTAAGATGAGGACCCAGGTTGTTGGGGGCAAGATGCTGACCGCTTAGAGAGGGTTGTAAAGCACCGTGAAGTGATATATACAGTGGTGGGATTCAAATAATTTAACAACCGGTTCTCTGCTTTAATGACTGGCTGGGTAGGTATGTCTGGGTGGTCATGTGACCAGGTAGGTGTGGCCAACTCAACATCACTCATTGAGGGGCACCTTTCATCGCACAACATCTCCTTGCCAGGCCCGGCTATGCCTCACCACTGCCCTCCCAGCCACTCCTTGTCACATCCAGCTATTGGGCCTGCTGGGCAGCCGGGTGACCAGCTGGGCAGCGAGGCAAGGAGTGGCTTGGAGGGGAAGGGCGAGATGGGGCCAGGTGTGGGGAGGGACGCTATTCAGCCGGTTCTCCGAACTGCACAAAAAGTTAGCTACTGGTTCTACCAAACCTGTGCGAACCAGCTGAATCCTACCACTGGGTATATAAGTCTAAATATTTTTCTCTACAAGTCTTTATGTTTTTCTCATAAAGGGCTCTGCTTCGCTTACTTGTCAGCCTCTGCTTTGCTTACTTGCTATCGGCTGCCATAGAAACGGGGAGGGCAGGGGCATGGTATTTGGGATGGGAATAAATGGTACAGGAGGTGATATGAAAAAGGGAGTTTTCTTCTCACCATCTTTGGCGCATGCTGGTGGCCGGTGTTTGGACCTGGTCAAGGTCAACCATCCTTCATACCAACATGATGATGCCTTTTGGAGATGCAATCCACATGACACCTAAGGGAGTTGCAGATTGAACACTGGGGTGGGGTCATTGGAGGGATGGGGCTGGGTTATCATTTGATATGTACTTGTTCGCGCCTTTCTGGCTCAGATCTTGCTTTACTTTCGTTGCTATCTTTTCATAACCAGTAAAAGTATTTTAATTCCATAAACAATGGAGTTGGGAGTTTTCTTTCTTGGTTATTGATGGAGGCATGCCTGACAACATCCCAGGAAAGTGGAAGCATCACCTTATCAGAAAATGGCATGTCAGGAGGCCTTTAGACCATCATGTCATCATGCCAAATGCAAGCTGCCGCCTTTCATCTGCTTTCCTTTGAAAGTAATCATATTGTATCTCATTGGGTCATAAAGAGCTTGATTTATTGAAGGCAATTCATGAGACACTAAATCATTTTGGTCAAACAGCCGCATTTCACAGCTTTGGCTTTATCCCATTAAAATTTCAATTCTGTAATATGCAATTATGTGTATACTCAAAGTTAAGATATTATTTTCGATGTAGGCAAAAAGGAAGTATAAATTTCTCCCCTTTAATTTGTAATATATCCAGGTTTGACAGTACTAATTTGCACTGCAAAGTAATTTGGACATCAGAAGCATATGTCAACATGAAAAGTAACTGCAGCTCGGTCTCTGGGGAGCCCGGCTTAAATCTGTCTAGTTGCAGATACAGCTGATGTGCTCATCTTCATTTTTGACCCAATAATGATAATTTATGAAACCTGCTCTTTTCTTCTCCTGACAATTTGCTCCACTTAGGGAGTAAAGAAATAGGTATCATCATTCTTTATTTCTTTCTCTCTTTCTCCCTCTCTCTCTCTCTCTCTCTCTCTCTCTCTCTCTCTCTCTCTCTCTCTCTCTCTCTCTCTCTCTCTCTCTCTCTCTCTCTCTCTCTCTCCCCCCCCTCTGGATTTCTAAGCGAAATGGGAAGTGTCCCTATGAAGCATTTGATTCTCTCATTGTACATTGTTCCTTAAAGTGGTGTGCTAGCCTAGAGGTAGGGCTCTCACCTCTCGCAATCAGGAGGTTATGAGTTTAATCCTAGGTAGAGGCAGATATTTCTCTCTCTGGGCACACTGAGAATAGATTTGCTGAACAAAACTCTTCATTGGTGACAGGAAGGGCATCTGGCCAATAAAAAAAAGAAACTCAGCTTGCTCCATTCAGTTGCCCAGACTCCAGCCTGCAAGGGATTATGGGGTCGTTAAGTAAAGTCGATGATTGTACATACCTTCCTTGCTTTATTCTAAGGAAATATGACGTGACATATCTGGAATTTGGTGATTGGATTTCCGGATGTTTTGGTGGGCATCTGGGAAGCTGAGGTTGAAGGAAAGTCTTGAGCTCCATGTCAGAATGTGGGATGTGGGATATGGATTTTCCTCTTTTTAAAACTTTCCCCCAGTTTTTACAAACACTGATTTTAGCCCTCCATTGCAATCTAGAACCATACTTAGCCAATGGTTCTGAACCAGGTGGTGTGACATCGTGAATCATTTGAGTCTGTATATATGTGCAAAGGCACACTTCCACAAAAAGTACAATCCACATGCATGGGTTTCTCTATTGTGCTACCTTCAGCTCCCCTTCCAAAGCTGTGCTCCACTTCTACTGTCCTCCTGTCTATTTTTGGGGTTGGTGCAACTCCCTTCATTGCATCTTAGGCAATGACTGTCTATGGAGATTCTCAGTCATCCAAGTCATGGTTGTCCCAAAGGTGCTTTTTCAAAAGGCAAGTAGAGTTTTAGGTTTTTGTTTTCTTTGAAAACCTTTTGCTTCTCATCCAAGAAGCTTCTACAGAACTGAAGAAGCTTACTGGATGAGAAGGAAAAGATTTTCAAGGGGAAAAAAAACCCCAAGAAAGTCTAGTTGTCTTTTGGAAAAGCACCTTTGAGCTTAGGCCAGCGATGGCTAATCTTTTTGTTGTTGTGTGCTGAAAGTGCCACCCGCACCCATAATGCAATGCACACGGAACACTCCCTGTGCCCTGCTCCCCTGCGCATGCGCACCTGACACCCCTGTGCACCCTCCACCCCCGCACATGCACACATGACAACCCGCACCCTGTTTTGGGCCTAGTAGGCCTTCCTGCAGCCTTCTGGTACCACAAACGGGGCACAAAGAGAACGCTGCACCCCCCGTGCTCCATATTGGGCCTAGTAGGCCTCCCTCAGCGTCCTGGGACCAAAAATGAGCCACGGAGGGGAACGCTGCCCCCCCTCATGCTCCATTTTGGGCCTAGTAGGCCTCCCTCAGCGTCCTGGGACCAAAAACGGGCCATGGAGGGGAATGCTGCACACACACACACGCACACATGCTCCATTTTGGGCCTAGTAGGCGTCCCTCAGCGTCCTGGGACCAAAAATGGGCCACGGAGGGGAATGCTGCACACACACACACGCACACATGCTCCATTTTGGGCCTAGTAGGCTTTCCTCAGTGTCCTGGGACCAAAAATGGTCCGCGGGGGGGGGGGGCACACACCCTTACATTCCACCCACCCCCTGTGCATGCGCATACGTCCCCCATCCCCAGTGCATGCCTGCATGCCCCCCAGCCTCCATGCATTCGCTTGCGTCACCCACATGCGCTAAAACAGCTGGCCAGCGGGAGGCGTGCAAGCATGTGCAGTGAAGCTGAGGTGTGGTGAGCTTGCCCGCACAGAGGGCTCTATGTGCCACCTGGTGCACGGGTCCCATAGGTTTGCCATCGCATGCCTAGGCCATGAAATTTGCTACATTCCTGGCATGTGAGCTAAAGGGCCCGCCCCCATCTCCTTCCACCTCTGTCTGTCATTTTTACTGAAAATCTTTGAGGTAAGCTTGGGGTTGTACAGAGGACAAGAACAGACATGGTTTGCGATTACCGCCTTCCTTGCATTTTTCTCCCATGGAAACCGGGTTCCCCAAATTCCTTTTTTCTTTCCAACTTGCAAAGCATTTGCCTTAGGTTGACGCTTAACGGCTGTAATCTTGAATAAGGAATTGACCTCACCCTGAATAGGACAAAGCGACCCCACCTCAATGTGCCGGTCAGATTGGGCTGAAAGTAAAATGACTCTAACATTCAATGGAGCTGCAGAGAAATGTTAGTGATCTGGATAACAAGGCCTGGCCTGCAAACCTACAGGGGAATAACAAGTATAACACGGCTTTAAAAAATAGTTCCTACGACTGCAATAATTTCAGACCAATGGAGACTTCTCTGTGCAAAGAAATGTATTGAAAAATAAACTACAGGTACTCCTTTAGTGATCATTCTAACTTACAAGACCACTGAAAAAAGTGACTTATGACCAGGGGTGGGTTTCAAAAATTGCAGCAACGGGTTCGCTGCCCCGTTGCTGGATGGGTGTGGCCATGGTGGGTGTGGCCTGGTCAGCCTCCTGCACCAAGGGAGGGGGTGGTGTTTTTCGCCCTCCCCAGGCTCCAGAGGCTTTTCTCGAGCCTCCGGGAGGACAAAAACTGCTTCCGGTGGGCTCCGGAGGCCTTCCGGAGGCCAGAAACAGGACAATTTCTGGACTTTTGGAATTTCTAGTAGGCCCGTTTTTCACCCTCCCCATTCTCCGGAGGTTTTCGTCGAGCCTCAGGGAGGGCGAAAACTGCTTCCCCCAGGCTCCAGAGGCCCTCCGGAGGCCTGTTTCTGGACTTCTGGTACCTCCAGTAGGCCTGTTTCCCCCCCCCCCCTCCCTGAGCCTCCATGCGGGCCCTGCATTGACTGGCATGATGAACAGTCCATGTGGAGACTCCTGGGAGGAGTGGAGTCAGTGTGGCCAGCAAGGGGTGGCATTTGGGGGTTCACCAAACTGGGCAGAATCCTAACTAGAGGATTGCCTGGACCTGAGCAAACCCCCAGCAGCCCACCCCTGCTTATGACTGTTTTTTCACACTTACAACTGTTGCAGCATCCCCAGGATCACGTGATGAAACTGTACATGCTTGGCAACTGGCGTGTATTTATGACGGTTGCAGTGTCCCGGGGTCACGTGTTCCCCTTTTGCAACCTTCTGGCAAACAAAGTTAATGGGGAAGCTAGATTAACAGTCGTGTTACTCACTTATCAACTGCAGTGACTCACTTAACGATTGTGGCAAGACTGGTCATAAAAATGGGGCAACATTGACTGCACTGTCTTGCTTACCAACAGGTGTTTTGGGTTCCATTGTGGTCATAAGCTGAGGACTTACCTATAGTAATGGCTTAAGGTTTCTGGTTGCTTGTGTGCTGAGCTTCTGTTGGAACAGAGAAGAAGCAAAGTTGAACAATAATGGCTCACACCTTCAGTCGGCAAAACCACGTAAGATGTGGCAGTGTGACCTAACGTGGAGATATCTCCAAAGGTTGTTCAGTGGGGATGACCTGTTTTCTTCTTTTCTCTCCGTAGTCTCCCAACGTTCATAACTACCCAGATATGGAAGCCATGCCCCTCTTGCTGAACACCATGAAGGCCGAGCCAGAAGAAGACGCCTTGTGCACGGATCATTTCCAGACGCAGACGGAGCCGGTGGACTTGTCTATCAACAAAGCCCGATCCTCCCCTCTTGCCACCTCGTCTTCACCAGTATCAATTACCGCCTCTGCGTTGTCCCCCTCTTCGACTTCAACGTCTTCTAGTCGGCCAGCTTCATCTCCAACGGTAATAACCTCGGTGGCATCGGCAACATCGGCCCCATCAGTATTAACTCCAGGTCCGCTTGTGGCATCTGCCTCTGGTGTTGGAGGGCAACAATTTTTGCACATAATCCACCCGGTCCCACCTTCGAGCCCCATGAACCTACAGACCAACAAAATGAGTCACGTCCACCGCATTCCTGTGGTGGTGCAGTCGGTACCGGTGGTCTACACTGCGGTGAGATCACCAGGAAATGTGAACAACACTATAGTAGTACCACTACTAGAGGACGGGAGAAGTCATGTCAAAGGTAAGAAGGACTCTCTTGAGAAGACTCTTTCTTATAGAAGGAGTAGATCAGACATCCAGCTCTTGCTTATCAATGGAGACCGAGTGGAGCAAGTGGCCAGTTTTAAGTTTCTGGGGGTTATCATAAAAGAGGACCTGACCTGGGGCCACTCACCTTGCAGCCCTGGTCAAAAGGGCCCAGCAGAGATTATACTACCTGAGACTTCTCAGGAAACAACAACTGAATGAAAAACTGCTGGTGACCTTCTACCGCTCCACCATGGAGAGTATTCTAACTTATTGCACCTGTGTATGGTTTGCCAATTGCACAGTGGCAGATAGGACAGCACTTTAGAGGGTTAACGTCATTGCCTAGAGGATCACTGGTTGTTACCCTCTCCCCTCCTTGGAAGAGCTTTATAGCTCCCGCTGCCTTAAGAAAGTTCTTCTTAAACATGTTTCTTAAAGAAACATTCTTAAAGATCCATTTCACCCTTTTTTTGAACTATTACCATCTGGCAGACAGCACAGGATAATAAAACAAGAACAAATAGACTTAAAAACAGCTTCTATCCTAGGGCAGTAACCATATTGAATTCTACAGTATAGTGCAATAATAATGCAATATCGGGTTTTCAATTTTAATTATATAGCATCAGAGGTGGGTTCCTATCGGTTCAGACTGGTTTGGCCGAACAAGTAGTGGTATGCCGGCCTGGGTCGCGGAAGGCTGGCCATGCCCCCAAACTGGTTCCCCGTTTGCCACCGTCGCCATCATTTTGGGGAGTTCTGCGCATGCGCAGAACAATTTCCATTGAACTACGCATGCGCATGAAGACACACACGAGCGAACTGGCAGTAACGCTGGCTAGAACACACCCCTGTATAGCATGTGTAGGATGTGTGTTTGTGTTTTTATTTTTATAGTTATAATGTACACCGAAGATGGCATTGAATTTTGTTGTACAATGTGCAATGTGTAAAGTAAACAAAACAAAACAAAAATAGACTTCTAGAGTGGCACAATGGAAAAAGGCTTCCTGAATCACTCCGATTCACTCATCATTTGAAAACCGATCAAAGCGTCTTCTTCTTCTTCCGTGTCTAGATCAAACTTTAAACTGCCATGAGGAAGCCACCTTCTTGGCTTTATTGCTGGCCAAAAATAAGTCATTATCAGTACATGTTTCTGGAAGTAGCTGACATACCAGCTGATGGGCCAGCCCTTGTGTCTCTCCAGATTCACATATGGTAGTATGTTGTTATCCAGTAAGAGCCTCCACTTGATTATATTGGTTTTATATTTACTATATTTTTTGGAGTATAAGACGCATCTTCCCCCCCCCCCAAAAAAAGAGGGTGAAAATCTGGATGCGTCTTATACACTGAATACATCATTTTTGGCCTCCTGAAACCCCACCCCCTTTGCAAAAATGGACATGCAGAGGGTTTGGGAGGCCTGCAGAGTGCAAAAACTTTTTTTAAAAAAATTACTTCTTCAAAATCATGATGCGTCTTACACTATGGTGCATCTTATAGTCCAAACAATATGGTAGTTATTCCAACTCTCAAACTAGTCAGGGTCCTCTTAGTAGTATAAGGCAGGTCGCTCTTTCAGCTATATCCTCCTTTAATGTTATTCCTTGCTCGCTGGTCCTCCATCTTTTAATTCGATTTTGCTCTTGATTCTCAATTTTGTTCACCAACCAAAGATGACTGTGTATTCACTGCTCTGTGGGTCAATTATTGGAGAGACTAGCTAATGACCCACGCAGATGATATTCCAGAGTATTTATAACTCAATTTCGAAGTGGAACTTTTTGAATTCATGTGCAGCCATTTGTTGAGAATTCCCATGGTGCCTTAGATAAATTCCTGGCTTGTGCCTTCCTTGCCTCTACATTGAGGCTAATAGAATTGATTTATCTTTACAGGTTTGTGCTGAGAATTGTTGTGAGAAAATGTATGTGCATGTCTAGGTTACAATGTAGCTTTTGGAAGAAATAAATTGCGATTAGCAGTAGAGCCGAGGTGGCGCAGTGATTAGATTGCAGTACTGCAGGCTTCTTCAGCTGACTGTTAGCTGCAGTTTGGCAGTTCAAATCTCACCGGCTCAAGGTTGACTCAGCCTTCCATCCTTCCACGGTGGGTAAGATGAGGACCCAGATGGTTGGGGGGAAATATGCTGACTTTGTAAACCACTTAGAGAAGGCTGTAAATGCACTGTGAAGCAGTATATAAGTCTAAGTGCTATTGCTATTTCTATAGTTTCAGAATCTTGGGAGCTCTGCGTAAACTCTCCATTGGGGGAGTAAAAGGAGTCCCTGCCAGTTTTACTTTGCTAGCCAATTTTAGGGGCGGTGTGCCACAGTGCGGAGCATGCAATGAAGCATAGAACACTGTTACCTTCCCAGCAAAGTGGTACCTATTTATCTACTCACATTTACATGCTTTCATCTGCTATGTTGACAGCAGCTGAGAGAGGACAGGACACCCATCATAAGGCACTTGCGTCTCACACTTGGGCTGCCAGCTTTTCACTGATAAGCCCAGTGTCTTAACCACTTAGCCTTCACACTGCTCCTCTATTGGAGGAGTGGGGAGCCCAAATGCAAAATGTGTTGGATGCAAGGATAGAAGTTTGCCCTGCAATGTCACCATGCACTTGGTGTAGAATGCCCGTGGATTAATAATTATCTTGTAGATGGAAGGAATTGTCATCAAATTTGAAAATGGAAATTTAGGCATATTGCAGCAAAAAATCAAAATAAAAAAAAATCAAAATGACTTCAACAGATTTGAACATTCGGCCAAATCTGACATGGTAACTAATGATGTCAGATCCTGCACCTAGGTAGGAAAACACCAACCAACAGGGAGAAGACAGCATTCTGACACAGACTTGGGGGACTCTTGAACTGAACAGGGGGTATAGAATTAGAGATCTGAACGTACAGCTTCCATCTGCTTTACAAATGCAGAAAGGACCTATTCATGTATGCAGTCCACCAGATATTAGGAGAAAAATTAGATGGTCATTTTATTGAACATTTTTGGTGTCCCATAAAATGAGTGAACTCTGAAACAAGAGATTTGTAGGCATGCTGGTTTTGTGGGTGTGATTCCAGATGTGTCATTCTAAGAGTCTATGGAGATTCTCAATCATCCAGGTCACATTTATCCCAAAGGTGATTATTTTCTAACAGGCAACTGGACTTCCTGTGTTCCTTCTTCTTCTTCTTCTTCTTCTTCTTCTTCTTCTTCTTCTTCTTCTTCTTCTTCTTCTTCTTCTTCTTCTTCTTCTTCTTCTTCTTCTTCTTCTTCTTCTTCTTCTTCTTCTTCTTCTTCTTCTTCCAATACAATACAATACAATACAATACAATACAATACAATACAATAGTAGAGTTGGAAGGGACCTTGGAGGTCTTCTACTCCAACCCCCTGCCTCCTTCTTCTTCTTCTTCTTCTTCTTCTTCTTCTTCTTCTTCTTCTTCTTCTTCTTCTTCTTCTTCTTCTTCTTCTTCTTCTTCTTCTTCTCCTCCTCCTCCTCCTCCTCCTCCTCCTCCTCCTCCTCCTCCTCCTCCTCCTCCTCCTCCTCCTCCCATGGTTTCCTTCTCATCCAAGGAGCTTCTTGGATGAGAAGCAAAACTTTTGCAAAGAAAAAACAAACCAAGAAGCTTTGGGTTGCTCTTTGAGGTTTTGGATTGGATCCTGCTTCTTCCTTGTGCATAAAATAAGTAGAGATATGGGAGTATATTTCCATACATTCCTTTACTTTTTCTCACTGTGAGCACCTTCCAGGAATACAGAATAAAAGTAATTTCAACCATGATCTCTTGCTATATTGTAATAAAATCCAGTACTCCAAGAAAAAAAGATCTGCTTTAAGAGTATCAGCCCCCAAAAAAAGTACAGGTAACAATCTTGAAGTTATTTTTCATTTGCCTTCATATTAATTTTCACTGTGAGGGTGATTATATACTACTGCTCTTGCTGCTACTAGCAAGTAGTTGAGTATTTTGTAAATGTCTTCCCAAATCTACAGAATTTATTTTCCTTCTCCTGGGCCTCTTTGGGAAGTGCAGCTCTACAAGGCGCAAAGATTATTTGAATTTCTTCGGGTCTCTGGATATATAATCCTGACTTTATAACAGCCAATGGAAGATTTGTGTTGAGAATATTGGTGTGCTGTGACTCTGACATCCCATTAGAATTTGTCCAAAATTATCCCATGAGCTGCATGGAGACACAAATCTCCATTTTCTTAGTTCCTCTCAATGTTGTGGTCTGTCAGCTGCCGGCCACTCTACTCCAACAGATGAATCAGATGAGGAGGAGGCGTCAGGGTGAGCATCAGATCAACCTGGGAGCTCCAAGGGGGAAGAGGGAATGGAGCTGGCAGAGAGAGAGAAAGAGGCGGACCCTGGGCCATCTGTTAGCCCTCAGATGGAGAGTCAACAACCCCCAGGTCTGGACTGATGAGGAAGAGGAAGAACAGCTGGGTCTAGTGCCTGATGCACAGATGCACAGAAGGCAGAAGAGAGGAGAGCAGTGGAAATCTATGGGCCGATCCTGGGGAAGGAAGAGCCACAGCTGCTATTGAGGCCCGACCCTAGCTCTGGGGCTAAAAGGCAGGGGGCGGAGGTGAATAGTTGTGGCAGACAACTGCTTCCTCCAGGCTCCAGAGGCACTTCCAGGAGGCTTGTTTTCCTCCCTCCCTGAGCCTTCAAGTAGGCGTTGCACTTACCTTGCATCCAAAATGGGCTGCATGGAGACTCGTGGGAGGGGTGGGGTGGGCGTGGCCAGCCAGGGGCAGGATTTGGAGGTTCTCCGAACCGGCCATAACGTTAGCTACGAGTTCATCCGAACCCCGGCTAACCCATAGCAGCCCACCCCTGCAGTGATCCCTATTGGCCCAGATGGTGTGATGTCACAGAATGTTTAGCAATCTCTCACTTTTAGTGTGAATACTCGCAAAGCCCAACTCTGAGAACTGGGAGTGACCTCAGCCGAAAAAAAATACCTGCGGAAAAATTGACCAGGTTTTGCTAGATATTTTTAGGGAAGCCGTGGCTGAAAAGCTTCACGTTGAGCCCTTACATCGTGCGCTGCTCAAAGCTGTAATTGCTTTTCTTCCCTCTGGCTTTGCTTTATGTTCCAGGGTGAATCGGTTATAAATTAGATACTTGATGTGATTTAGGTCTTGACACTCTCAAGAATTCAGGTTCCTGTAAATAAGTGTGAATTCAGCAGTATTCCACTCAAAATGGGGGAGGGGGGGAAGGGTTTCAGATTTTTGTGGAGTAAAAATGATCTCCATAGACAGGTTTTTGAATTATGTGTAGGTTATCTTTATGTCTTTAGGTCTTTATGGCTGGTAGGAACCCAGGACACCCACAGCGGTGGTGGGATTCAAATTTTTTTACTACCTGTGGGCCTGGCTTGATAGGCGTGACATGGCTTGGCGGGTGTGGCTTGGTGGGTGTGGCAGGGGAAGGATACTGTAAAATCTCCATTTCCTCCCGATCAGCTGGGACTCGGGAGGCAGAGAATAGATGGGGACGGGGTCAGTCAGAGGTGGTATTTACGGGTTCTCCAAACTACTCAAAATTTCCGCTACAGGTTCTCCAGAACTGATCAGAACCTGCTGAATAAAATCTCCACTCCACAGGCAAGGTCTTGGTGCAGAAGTACTTCAAACACAGCCTGATGGAGAGAAGGATATGGATGATCTTGAGAACATCAGAAAGCTAAGATGGAAAGTGGCCAAATGTAAGCCTGAAGGGCTGAACCTGCTTTTCAGAGGCTGTACCAGAGCATATTGTTAAGCTGCGATGTCCTGTTAAATCTCCATAAAGGCCTGAAAACTGGAGTATGCATAATCTTGCTATAAATTGTCATAAAAATTATTCGGTAGACACGGTATTATGGCCATTAAGTTCATGGCCACTGCTGCTGTGTACATAAAGTTTTATGGGATAAATTGAGCGGTTTGGTTTTTTTTTAGCTCTCCACTCGGAAGCAAGCTGCTTTTGATTTAAACTTTGATTGGTAATTGTCAAGTATTTTCCTAACAGCAAGTCCATTCATCATGACGTTCCGTAGAAAAAGAAGGAAGAAGGGAAGGAGTTAAAGAAGGGGAATAAAATCCCTGGGTATTTTTCCAGTGGTGAACTTCAATTTTTTTTTTACTACCGGTTCTGTGGCCGTGGCTTGGCAGGTGTGGTGTGGCTTGGTGGGCATGGCAGGGGAAGGATACTCCATTCCCACCCCATTCCAGGGGAAGGATACTGCAAAATCCCCATTCCCACCCCACTCTGGGGGCAGCCAGAGGTGGCATTTGCCAGTTCTTCGAACTACTCAAAATTGCCACTACCAGTTCTCCAGAACCTGCCAGAACCTGCTGGATTTCACCCCTGGTATTTTCTCCATGCACAAAGAAAAGTTGCACAAGTGTTTTTAGCTATAAGAAGATTTTGCTTGGGTGTCTCCGAAGCACTTGATCTGTTGCAGGTATATTAGCTGGAGCTCAGCATAGTATCTACTCTCACCGGGTTTAGTCAGGATACTTTGTCTTTCTGTGTAGATGATTTAAGGAAATGTTTGTCTGTATATTACGATCTTAATTTGTTCTGCTCCTCGGGGACTGCTGGCAGTATGAGTTACAAAAAACATTAATTTTATCCTTTTTTCTGTATTATCCCTTTGAGCCCAACAATGAAATTCTGCCTTTATTTTATGGGGGCAAAAGAATGGAATTAGACCAAGAAAAAACAGCTGGTAGATTATGGTTCTGTGCTAAAGTAATGGATTTGCACTGCTTAACTTCCAGAAAATGTCCAATCTTGATTTGAATACAGAGACCTGAGCATTACGGAGAATTTGGATACATAATTTGAGTGCATGAAATATGTTAATTAAGATACTGGTTAAATTGAAGGGTAGAGGGAGAAGGAGTCACTAGCAACACATAAAATCAAAGCAGCCACAATCTGTCCAGTATTCTTCTACTGAGTTGCAAGTAGCGGTCTATTTTCTAGGGATCTTGGCTACTTTAAGCTCATCTTTTAATTTAGGTGCCCTTTATAAAAGTCTCAAGAATCTCAGGGTTCTAAGACCCGCCCGGTTTCTGTTTTCACTTGCAGAGGGGTATCAAAGCAAACTAAAAACAAAATAAAAGGAGAAATGTTTCCCATTTTGCATTTGAGCATGCAGGAAGGGACAGGAAAGGAGGAAGGGAAAGAGGAAAGACAAAGAAGGGAAGATGGAAAGAGAGCAAGGAAGGAAAAATAAGGAAAGAGGGGAAGGAAGAAGAAAGAAGAATGAAGAGGAAGGAAAAGAAGAAAAGAAGGGAAGGAAGGAAGGAAGGAAGGAAGGAAGGAAGGAAGGAAGGAAGGAAGGAAGGAAGGAAGGAAGGAAGGAAGGAAGGAGATTATAATGAGAGAGGGAGGGTGGGTCTGAGGGAAGTCCTGCCTTAGCACTTGGACACCATAGGTGCCCTTGACATGAGTGACATCAAGCTGGCTGTGATCACCTGGCCACGCCCACCCCAGCTCCCTGAGGTCAAACACAACCCTGGTGCAGCTCTCAATGAAACTGAGTTTGACTCCCCTGCCATAGAATCTTGAAAGATAATAAAGGGAATTCTAGTTCTTAGAAGTACCGTATGTGTATTTTTTGAGGTGTTTAATGTAGATACCTTCTTGGATAAAAGCTCATCATAGTGATGGGACTCCTCTCTTCTTCCTTATTTTGGAAGTTCAACCTTGGCAAAGATTTGCTAACTTATTAAGACACCATCTGGTCTGACATCCAAGCAGAGAAGTCTTACTGTCTCACGAGCGGAGCAGATTTTGCCTAGATAGGTGGCTAAGCATGGATACCGTTTCCTTGCCAACTGGTGGGCCCAGAGCCTCATCCCAATCAATGTTACCTGAATTACAACTGACTTGGCACCAAGGAATTTTAGGAGCAGTGCCCAGAAAGTATCATCCTACTCATCCCTTCTGAATGAACAAAGAGAAGGATGCAGGGAAGCAGACTGTTTCTTTGATATCACAGCCAAAAGGAGGTCCATCAGCCTGGTTGGACATCTGAATGGAAGAATGAAGAGAGATTCCAAGATTTAAGAATGAAATTGGTTGCTTGTATCACAGGGTGGATCTACCAGTTTAGGGAAAATAGATATTAAACATCTGCATAAGCACTCTGATGATGGGCAGTGTCATTCTTCTTTATCTCTTGGCCATACATCTGAAATACATTTTTAGAACCTTCTTTTTTGCATTGTTGGAAGAAATATCCATCTGGTTTCATTCCAAGCTGGGAGAAAGACACTGGAAATATGGAGGCTGATTGGAAAGAGGGTTTAATGGTGAAGGAGAACCACCAAGCATATGGGTGGTTCTGGGCAGCTAACCACAGGGAGTTGAGAGTGAGGGGTTTTTGCACTTGAGCTTCCTGTTCCTGTGCAAGAACATGTATTCTTTTGGCTGTTGTCAGACTCCCATGGGGCTATGCAGGGGTCATAGCTGGCTATGTAGGTTGTCTAAGAAGTTTGGTTGAAGTTTGCTGGGGGTTGATGCAATGTCCTTAGGAGCTGGTGCAATGTAGCGAGCTCTGCTGCTAGTGGGTTAATCCTATTATGTTCTGAAGGGTCATGTCTTAATCCCATCACCCTGGAGCTGTCTTTTGTTTTGTAGATAGGCTGACCCAGTCTTTCTCAATGGGCACAAACTATCTACTGAATGGGAAAGTGAGATTGAGTCTGCTTTCTGTCTTTTAAGAAAAACATGTTTCTCCACTTCTCATTTAGAGAAATATAATATTCTGCCTTTAAAAAAAATATTCCTCAAAATATTTCATTCTTCTGGGGGAGGGGAGGTGGCTTCCCACAGCACCTTCCTTCCTTCTTCCCTTCCATCCTTCCTTCTTTCCTTCTTTCCTTCCCTGGTTCCCTGGATCTCTGAGGTCTCATCAGATGACAATATTTAAGGGAAGGGATCTGGAGCACATCTCCCCTATCTGATCTGGTAGGATAGTTAGATACCCTTAAGGAGAGGCAATTCTGCAAATATTGTCAGGCCTGGAAGCCATTGGGCCTTCTGGCCTGCCATGTTTAATGCTGTGGAAAAATGGGAGGGGGGATTATACGGAGTATGAGAGATATACAGCCAAAATAACATTCCTTTCTCAGACAGTCAAAGACATCTTTCCCTACACCTGGAGTGGGGGACTGGGAGGCATGTCCAGTTTGGATAGTGGCCAGTGGTGGGATTCAAATTTTTTTACTACTGATTCTGTGGGCATGGCATGGCTTGGGGGGCATGACTTGGTGGGCATGGCAGGGGAAGGATACTATAAAATCTCAATTTCCTCCCAATCAGCTGGGACTTGGGAGGCAGAGAATAGATGGGGGCAGGACCAGTCAGAGGTTTTATTTACCAGTTCTCCAAACTATTCAAAATTTCCGCTACCGCTTCTCCAGAACTGGCCAGAACCTGCTGAATTCAACCTCTGGTAGTGCCTGATTGGACCATGTGATGGATATGTGGGTGCTGGGCAGGGACTTGGACTTTCTTTTGGATGAGGAAAACCTGGAAACTTTCAGATTCGGGTTTTCCCAGATGTGCCAATATGAGATCTCTAATAAATTGGAACTTTGAGGAATCTCAAGCCTCAGAGTCTTCTTTTGTTGGGGGTGTTACTTGGAACCCTGACAAATATATTGTCCCCAGGCCATTTAGGGCTCAAAGCTGACAACTAACACCTTGTACTGCACCAGGAGAGCAAATGGATAAGATTTGTTTCCATTCTCTTTGGTCATGCCAAGGCAGTTTGTGGGAATTAATCATCCCCAATGACTGTTAGCGATGTCCATAATGATGTATTAAGCATTGTGATGCCTTAAGTTCATTATCATCCATCACATCTGAGCCACAGCAATCATGCTAATTTTAAAATTCAGAGTTTGGGAGTACCTTGCTTTGTTTCTATTTCCCAAAGCTTATTCTCTTGAGTTTTCCAGAGGGATCAAGTCCTACCTGAAAACTGACCCATGGCAACACCAAACTACTTAGGGTGTAGTCCTGCTTGAAGATCTAAGAGAGAGAGAGAAAATGTCAATCAATGGTTTTGAGCGTCCTTAGATTTTTCCACAAATCAACAGGACAAAATGTCTCTAGGTCTGCAAGCTAATTTTTATCATGCTTTGTACCAGTTACACATTCTTTTGTAGCTGAAAGCATTGTTGTTCATGGGCTCTGAGACGGTATGAAGCTTCTCTTTGGAAAGTATTATTTTTGAGGGATCATTCATACTTGCATGTATCATTGAATTTCCTATGGCAATGGTTATATTATTGCAGCATCATCAGAAGTGGCCATCCTATCAACTTCCTAAGTTCCTTTGGGTCCCATAATTACATCAATGAGACCAATGGAATGCTCTGGAGTTGTGGTCCAAGCAAAGTTTCTACAGAGGTTCTCAGTTGGTTAAGCAGCTTCCTTTCATATCTGGATTCCAAGTACTCCAAGATGGATCGTCTATCTTCCAAATAAAGATCCTTATGCAAATGCTGCTTTCTTTTCAATTTACTGTAGGAAAGAAATGATCATTTAAAAGTTTTCTCTGTATGAAATTATTCAGAGAATAATTACCATATTTTTGGACTATAAGATGCACCGGTGTATAAGATGCACCAAGATTTCAAAGAGGCAAGTAAGAAAAAAAAAAGTTTTTGTCCTCTCCGGCCCTCAGGAGCACTCTGCATGCTTCAGCAGGGCTGTGGGGAAGGGAAAAAATGCCCCCGTTTTTTTTTGCAAAAAACGGCCCATTTTTCACAAAAATGGGATGCGAGAGCAGGACTTTGGAAGGCCAAAAATGGCTGCATTCGGTGTATCAGTTGCACCAACATTCCCATGCTCTATTAGGGGGGAGGGGAAGGTGCATCTTATATGCTGAAAAATATGGTATTCCCTTTCTATAGATGAGGAATATAGCCTGAGGATAAAATGGTGATGTTCTCAAGCTCATCTCCAGAAGTTCAACCATTGCAGTGAAACTTAAACCCAAGGTTTGTGGATCAGGCATTAAATCTTCTTATCTTCGTTACCGGTTCGGTAGCGGGAACATATGAAGAAGATCCATGATGACCTCAGGGTGGGTGGGCGGAGCCTCATGCCACCGCCACTACCGGTTCACCCAAACCGGTGCAAACCATCAGAATGCCACCTCTGTTGTGGGTGGATCCCAGTTGACTGTCTTCAAGATATTGTGGACAATGAATGCTCACTACTGAAACTGCCTTGTTATGTAGTTATAGTTTTCTTCTTGTGCTTAGTATTTGATTAGTATTCCAATACTGCCTTTATTAGTTTAGGGAGGGAAAAAATAGCCGAAGCACTTTATAGAATTTCTCCTTTGATTATTCTCTCAGTGCAAGAAATAGAAGATTTCCCATAGGTTAAAAATTCTATTCATGACACCTTTAGTGCATTCTTGGATATAAAAACGGGCAAGCCCAAAGATTAATCAAACTGTCCAAATACAAATCCAAGCTGTTTATCTTAACATTCAATAATGCCCAGAGGATTGACGAGAAGTACATTAAAAAAAAGAGGGAAACTTTTAATTTTTTATTTTTGTGGAGAAAAAAATCTGAAATAAGTATTCCTGAACAAAATACCTTTCTCTGAAAACAGGAAAAAAATAGTATTTTGTTTCTGAGGCTGAAAATTGTCCGTTTTAACCTGAATGCCAAAGCTTTGTCTACCAGAGAGGATGGGAGGAGGTTGCAATACTACAAATCCCAGAATTCACACTTAGAGTGAACAACAGGGGAAAATGCTGGGAATTGTAATACAAGAAATATCTAAAAGGTTATGGCTGGCCTAAAACAGGGGTCAGCAACTTTAAACGCTCAAAGAGCCATTTGGACCCGTTTTCCCACAGAAAAGAAAACATCAGGACCCACAAAACCTTTCCCGGGCCACAAAACTAGCATATGTGGTTGAATTAAATGTTCTGTTTTGTTCTGAAACTTTTCTTTTCTTGGATTTATCCATATTTGACCTACTGGGAGTTGAAAAGCTCAATAAATTGCATGCTGGTGGGTGTCACACATTGGTGGGTGTGACACGTATTTTTAGCGACAGGGAGCGACAGCAGAGGAATGAAAGAGCCACATGTGGCTCCAGAGCTGCAGGTTGCTGACCCCTGGCCTTGAACATAAGAAACCTATGATGGGGTTAGAGGTGTAGTTGTAGTGGCAGTTAGAATTAACTGACCACCAGATGGCACCAAAGATCTGCTCACAATCTCTTTTCTGCCACCTGCTGACTGTACAGATTTATGCAGCCCATTTTTAACTGTCCCACTCTTCCTTGCTTAAAGGTAATTTCTTCCACTCATTCGGATGAAAGCCCTGCCATCTTCTGCTTCTGAAATTAAGGAGTCTTCCCTCTTCCATCCTTGGGTATCTTCTTCTTACTATCTTGTGCTCTTCTATTAGAAAGCAGATAGGTTGGAGAAAGAAATCCCGTCTTTGAATTCTGTTCTGCTTCTGTTTTAAAAAGTCAAGGGATAGCAATGTAGCCATGGCACAGCCTGCCTCAGTTTCCCCACTCTGTCTGCTGTAGCTAATTCGCAGTTCTTGAACCCAGGCTGTGTTAAGTAGAGAAGCTTATTGCCTCATCTTCCTTTCATGGGGCGGTTTGATGAATTCTCTCTCCAAATCTTATCCAATAGCAGAAGCTTCCACCTTCACCATTATCTCCTGATGTTTTATGGTCTTCTTGGAGGAGAAACATCCCCAAAAGATACTTCTGTTCAGACGGTCAGTAGAAGAGCCCTCTGAGAATTTATACATCCTAGACCTCTATAATGCTGCCCTCCCTTCCAACTTTATAGATGTCCCAATGATTTGACTTTCTATGTTCAATTCCTGGCAGCAATAGCCAATGATGGGGGCCAGGAACAATGTGATAATAGTCCTTGAGCATGATTGATATATATGGAGATGGGAGAAAGTGAAGGGAGCATCAGGGCTGCAGGTTCCTGCCAGGGGTCCATGTTTCACAACAATTTTCATTAGACTCCACATTGGCTTAGTGTGTGTGTGTGTGTGTGTGTGTGTGTGTGTGTGTGTGTATCTATGTTTGACATAAGGCTGTACTTATAGGCATGAATATCTCTTTTTGCAATCTGGGTAGGTGAGCTGTGAATCTGCTGTCCCTTAGCTGAAAATGGATGAGGCAATAAGAGTGATTTAGGATAACTCTTCTTTGGTCTCAGATCATTCCCTCCTGGGACATCTTAGCTTTAGGCCTTTGTGTTCTCATCCTAAATTTTGCAAACATTTGACCATTCCAAGAAATGCCATCGAAAGAACAATACAAGGAAGTTTCACTTGTCACCTGATGGCCTTGACACCCTGATCGCCGAGGGTGGCATTGCCTGGGACCATACTCCCAAAGAGTGAGGCAGGAGCCCATTTGAGGGAGGAGAGAAGGGGATGTTTGCAAGATAAACAGGCTTTTTTTGCCCTATAACTTTCCGGGGCAAAAGAACAGGAACACACATGAAGTTTCAATTAAACTAATTCATTACTAATTCTGTCTATGCATAGAAAACTACTCAACTAATGTTTAGCACTATCTTGGTGCTAGATACGGTTCACCGGAATTCAAGAGGGTTTTGATTCAGCCCATTTGTGGCTACATCAAGACTCTAGGCTGATTACTCTCTTGATTCCACTACCAAATTCTGCCACACCTTTTCCTAATCACCTCTGCATCAGGGGTGGGATTCAGCCAGTTCAGGTGAACTGGATGCTAATTTTGCATCTGGTTTGCTGAACCGGTAGTTGGAAGGACTGGCTGGCCTCTCCCGCCCCTCCCTGTCCCTCCCAGGAGTCTCCACGTGGCCCATTCATCATGCCAGGTAAGTACAGGGCCCTCATGGAGGTTCTGGGAGGGTGAAAAATGGACCTTCCAGAAGTCCAGAAAGAGGCCTGTTTCCAGTCTCCAGAGGGTTCTGGAGTTCAGGGGTGGCTGTTTTTGCCCTCCTGGAGGCTCGGGGAAAACTCCAGACCCTGGGAAGGGTGAAAATGCTCCCCCACACACACTGTAGTGCAGGAGGCCGAGTAGGCCATGCCCCCCCATGGCCACACCCACCCAGCAACCGGGCAGAGAACCAGTTGCTAACATTTTTCAGTCCCATCCCTGCTCTGCATCCCAAAATATTTGGCCTCACTTACTGACAGGGGCCTTGGAAGTCACAAAAGCAATGCTGGAAGAACTCCTGTGTTCTCCGGCAGCCTCTTGTGTCCTCCAGCCCATCCTTCTCTTACTACCCATAAAAGTAGATGTGGAAAAGATTGGATGCTCTTGGAAGAACACCAATCAGGAGTGTGCCAACAACTCGAAGGAAGGTGCTGGGAGAGAAGAAAATTCCAATTATGCATAGCCAGTTCATCATGTTCTGTCAGCTGAATCGGCTTATTAGTAGCTTAATTAGAAACTTCGATGTCATTTCACGAGGTAGGTTATTGATATTTATATCATGTATAAATATCACGGGCACAATCCATTATGTAGGATTAAAGGTAGATGTTTAAAATTTTCACGTGTATTTCCTCCCCCACCCTCTTGCTAATGTAGAAAGGTATAAACATTCGAGCCCACGAGGGATTTGTGGTTTTGAACTTCATAAATATTCTGGCGTATAGAAGGGAGGGGATGTAATGCCAGATCATTTCTGAGTGTTAAAACAAGAAGGGGACCAAAAAAAAAACCCCAAAAAAGAATTCAAAACAACAAGAACGCAGTGAACATGAGGTTGGCAAATGAACTGTGTTGAAAGCAAGCGTGAAGCGATGTATGTTGAGGGGAAACAGCTCAAACGGGCTCTGAGCTAATGACGGCTGACTTGAGAACCTGCTTACCAGGAAACCGAAGCAATAGAAGCCGTGATGGAGGAGTTGTGTTGTGTGTTAGGAAAACCACCCACAGCGACCGAGAAATCCAAGGAAATGATAGGGTGGGATTCTTGGAGAATCAGTCAATCCCTTTTTCATTTATATGGCTGTGAATTATGGTCATTGACAGCCCGCACAGCTTCCCCAACAGTCTATGAAGATTCCGACAGATGTCTGCTCGAGTTGCCACAGTCTTTTAGGGTCATGTTGATAAGCACCCACCTTTATCTCCCTTGAAATGCTGCCACAGACCTAATTGCCAATTAGTTTTGCAAGGCCAAACTTAGCACAGATTCGAACAGAACTTCTCAGAGTTTGAACCAACCAGATGAACTAATTGCGTCCTGCAAAGGCTCACACCCGTTTGCTCCTCTTTTATGTCTTATGGGAGGGGGCAATCAACTCCACGACACAACTCCTCCATCACGGCTTCTATTGCTTCGGTTTCCTGGTAAGCAGGTTCTCAAGTCAACCGTCATTAGCTCAGAGCCCGTTTGAGCTGTTTCCCCTCAACATACATCGCTTCACGCCTGCTGTCAACACAGTTCATTTGCCAACCTCATGTTCACTGCGTTCTTGTTATTTTGAATTCTTTTTTGGGATTTTTTTTTTGGTCCCTTACTCCCGAGTCACCCTTTTTGTCCTAACTGTTCTTGCCTTCTGGCAGCTCTGCGCATGCACGCACTGGGAACAGGCTCCCCCTGTTCCTCTGCCTCACTGATGTCAGACTCCGGAGGCTCCGGAGGTAGCACATAACTTCCAGATGGCCCTGCCCCCCTCTCTGCCTCCAGTGCAGAGCAAAAATTATCTTATATCGTATCTTTCTTATTCTTATCTTTCATATATATATATAAGAATAAGAAAGATACGATATAAGATAATTTTTTTTATTTTAAATAAAAAAGGTGCATAGGAGTTGCTCGGAGGGTGGTTTTAAGCATTCCGAAGGCTTCAGGGACAGTCCCTGAAGCCTCCGGGGGCCGGGGAAGGCTCTTTTCGCCCTCCCCAGGCTCCTATAAAGCCTCTGGAGCCTGGGGAGGGTGAAAAAAGCATGCAAAAATGGGCGTGTTGTGCGCGCATGCGCACTGGGGGGCGCATTGCATTATGGGTGCGGCACGCCAGCACACGACCCCCCCCCGTGCTCCCCCCACTTGTGGCACGCGAGCCAAAAAAGGTTCGCCATCGCTGCCCTATACCCTTCATGGCGAACCTATGGCAAGTGTGCCCAAGGTGGCACGCAGAGCCCTCTCTGTGGGCACGTGCACCATTGCCAGCTGCTTTTCTGGTTTTGGCATGCATGCTGGTCTTTGTGGGCACCAGAGTGCCAGAAAACGGCCTGGAAACGGCCCCAAAATGGCCAAAAAAGCAGGCCATTTTCAGGGCCATTTTTCAAGTCATTTTCCAGGCTGTTTTTAAACCAAAAACGGGCCGAAAACAGGCATGCCTACGCCAGCCAGCTGGTCTTTGGGTTTCTGGCACTCCGGTGCACCTGCGCGCATGCACGATCATGCACACACATGCACACACATTCTGGTGCCGAAAAGGTTCGCCAGCACTGCCCTGTACCATTTCAGACCATTTCAAGCAGGAGACCCTATGCCATTTTAAGTCTCTTCTTAAAAGTCTCCAGGGATGGAGCACTTCAACTTCTGAAGGGAATCTGTTTCACTGGTTGATTGTTCTCACTGTCAGGAACTTTCTTCTTAGTTCTAGGTTGCATCTGTCTTTGATTAGTACTTTCCTTAATACTTAACACTTTCCTACTTGAGAAATCATTAAAAAATAACTCTTTATATTAACTTTCAGGCCTGTTAGATTGTATTAAAAATTCAAGATTCTTCTATTCTCGGTTTGGCAAAAAAGTCAGGGGAAAAAAAGCTTACTTAATACTTTTAGTAGAAGCAAATGCTGCTATTTTTTCCCCATTCATGCAGTGATTGGGATGATGGTTTGGATTAATGCTTTTATTTTCTTCCTTGTACCTGTTAGAAATCTGCTCACCTAGAGTCCAGAGATAGCTGCCGCCAACACATTTTCTTCCGTATCCACAAGCAACTCATTTTGGGATTGGAAGGCTAGAAGATAATTTCCCCCTTTTGTAAGATTTGGAGTTTTTTAACATGCCTTGTCTGAGAAATTTCTGGCAAGCAGGCCTACAGAAATTGAAGACTTTTCTGATCTCCTCTAGGATCTCAGCTGGAATGGAGATCAAAACCTGCCAGCCATTTAAACTGCAGGGATTCTACTGAAGAGAAAGTCATTGTGCTTTGGGTTGAGTTGTTTATATGGCACTCAATATTTTGGAATCTTAGGCTGATCCATTTGTTTGACTGCTGTCCTCCAGGTCTCGGATCTGGGCTTAAGGGCGATAATCTCAGCCTCCTTTGCAATTTCCCTTTTGTCATGCAAAGAGCTTGAGATGTAACTCAGGAAGAATTATGGAATGCAATATAATGGCAGCATGATAAGCTTTCTCAGCAGGGTATTTGTGTGTGTGTGTGTGTGTGTGTGTGTATGCAACTAGGATAATTGCTTCAGTAGTGTGTGGGGAGCAAGACCTATTCAACCTTTGCTCACCAAAACAACTTTCAAAGAACTTTGCAAGCCGAACCAACTGCATAGCACTGTAGGAAGTTAGCACCCACCCTTCTCCTAGAAAAATGGAATGTCTTAGGAAATATTAAAAGGGCAGACTATTTCTCCTAAAAGGGAGGGAGAAACTCAGCTCCCACCATCCTCAATAGCCCACAGCAGATGTCCTCACTTAAGAGTTAAAGAAATAGCTAGATCTATTCATAGGCAGGTGTCCTCACCCAAGATCCAACAAAGATAGGATTAGCCCTACTATTCATCTCACTACATGGCACCTGGGAAGATTACATTACCCAGCAAGAGTCAACCAAGCCTGGGACTCAGGACAGCCTACAGAGTTGCCCCTGCATGGCCCCATGGGAGTCTGGCAACCAATCAGAATACAAGCTCAAATTCAAAGGCCCAGAGAGGGTATAAAACTCAAGAACTTTCAGCATCTCTTCCCTTTTCTTTTCTTCACCCAACATCTTCAAGGCACGTGATCCTGTCCACCATTAAAACCATCTTTCCAAACAGCCTCCATTGTTTCCAGTGTCTTTTTCCCCACTTGGAACTGAACCCAGAAGGACATTTCTTCCAACAGCACTTTGAGCTCAGAAATCTGAGACACGGTAAATGGTGATCACTAATCCCTTATCAACTGGTCTGCGCATTTTTAATTTGCAGTACAGTAGGGAATTGTGTGTATTTTTACAGTGTGTGCCACCTTGATCATGGCCGGGGGGGGGAAGGGAGGGAGGGAGGGAGGGAGGGAGGGAGGGAGGAGAGAGAGAGAGAGAGAGAGAGAGAGAGAGAGAGAGAGAGAGAGAGAGAGAGAGCAATGCAGCCATGCAAAAAATGGCCATTTCCTTCTCAACCCAGCACAGTGTGTATGGAGCAAGCCCGTTGCTCTGCTCAAGTCAACAGATGTGGTTTTAAAGCCTACTGAATACCTCTGGAGTAGGGGTGAAATTCAGCAGGTTCTGACCAGTTCTGGAGAACTGGTAGTGGAAATTTGAGTAGTTTGGAGAACCAGCAAATACCACCTCTGGCAGGCCCCAAAGTGTGGTGGGAATGGAGATTTTGCAATATCCTTCCCCTGGAATGAGGTAGGAATGGGGATTTGGAAGTATCCTTCCCCTGCCATGCCCTCCAAGCCACACCCACGGAACCGGTAATTAAAAAAATGAATTTCACCATTGCTCTGGAGTCTTCCCGCTCTCTCCGGAGAGAACATCATGGGTTTCAAAGAGGAAACCAACAAGATTTATATTATGCTTGGATACAGCTGTGAGAGATGCATATGAATTTACGGCAATGTTCATATAGACTCTGTAAAAATCAAACTTGGTCCTAAAGGTATTTGTGATTGCCGTTTTTGAAATTTTTAATAAGAGAACGCTCTTGGGAGAAGGCTGTTTACCAATGCATTGCACATCATATGGTCTGCATTTTGTTTTAATTTATGCTCTTCCCCACACATGCTGTACATACAACACATGTGCTTTTTCTCAGGCCTGAAGGGCTCAATAGAATAAGACATTGCTAATATTGCTACACCTAAAATAAATCTGAAGATAACACTGTAAAATCAGAGTTGATCCTGAAGGTATTAATGATTCAATACCTTCCAGTATGTGTTCCAATATCTCAGGGGTTGCCACAGAGAAGAGAGGGTTAACCTATTCTCCAAAGCACCTGGAGGCCGAACAAGAAGCAATGCATGGAAACTAATCAAGGAGAGATCAACCTAGAACTAAGGAGAGAAAAAAATCCTGACAGTAAGAACAATTAATCAGTGGAACACCTTCCAGAGGTTCAGGGGTGCCCTATCATTGGAGGTTTTTAAGAAGAGATTGGACAATCATTTGTTTGAAAAAATAGGGTTTCCTGCTTGAGCAAGGGGTCGGACTAGAAGACCCCGAGGTCCCTTCCAACTCTATCATTCTATTATTCTGTTAAATGAGGGAGAACTAGTGCAATTCCTTTGCTCCCCAAGTCCATTCAAATAATGCATCCAGATAATGTTTCACCCCGATTTTTTTTCTTGCTGCTTCTTAAGCATTTGGATAGGTTTTGGAATTCTCTCTGGACAACGTGTTTACATCTAAAAAGAATCTTCTTTGTGAATAAGCAGGCATAGGTAAAGGTAACAGGTTCCCCCTACCCAGTCATGTCTGACTTTAGAGGGCAGTACTCATCTTATTTCTTAGCAGAGACAGCCAGCATTATCCAAAGATATTTTTCATGGTCATGTGGCCACAGCTGATGCCCATGGAATAGAGTTGGAAGGGACCTTGGAGGCCCATGGAACCTCTGCGTACAAATCCACCTTCTTCCCTATTTATCTATTTGCATTTGCATGCTTTCGAACTGCTAGGAGCTGGGGCAAGTAACAGGAGCTCACCCTGTCCCGCAGCGCTTGAGTCTCGAACCCGGACTGTCAACTTTCTAGCTGGCCAATTCAGCTAAGCCATTGAGACCCCTTTGCCTTTAATGAGGCTAAATGAAAAATAAATAAAAAAAGTGAGAACCGATGCAATTTCTTTTCCATCCAAACAATGTTGCACTCCGATTTTTGTTTTCTAGCTGCTTCTTAAACCCTTTGACCATTTGGAAAGATTTTGGACTTCTGCCTGGACAGAGTGTTTACATTTAGAAAAGAATCTTCTTTGTGAATAAGCGGGCATATGGTCCTCCTATTAGCAGAAGATCTGAAAGGGGAAAAGGGGCACTAAAATGCAGAAGGAATATGGCAAGGCATAAGCAGGGTTTAAGGCAGGAAACATTGTGCCCAGGCTGTGTAGCAGGGTTCACAAAAGCTGCTTCAGACAACTCATAGACTGGAGATGTTTGGCCAGAATTTGAATCCCCAACCAGAGGGAGCCTTCAAAATTTAAGAAGCTGTGGAAGGAAAACTAGAAATGTGCCGTCTTCTCAGGGTCCTTCATGAGTAGAATGTGAGCTATGGAGATCCCACACAAGTGTCCGATCCAGAGTCTACTGCTCTCTAACGATTTTGGAGCACCAACTAGTTAGGAATTTTTCTGAGGAGGAGGACTTTCTCACAAAACATCCAACAGAAGACAAACCGTAAAGCTACCTAAGATTCTTTCCAACACTGATTTTTTTTCCTATTTGTGTTTCTCATAGATCAATCATTCCCCTTGTTTCTACTTGCTTCCTCTCCTCTCCTAAACAGGACAGCCCCAGCATACTTCAGAGCTTCAACTTCAAAAGTTGTGGGTGCTCCATCACTGGAGGCTTTTAAGAAGAAACTGAACAGCCATTTGTCTGAAATGGTAGAGAGTCTCCTACTTCAGCAGGAGATTGGATTAGAAGACCCCCAAGGTCCCTTCCAACTCTGATGTTCTATGTCCTACCTGGTCATTCTCTTTAAGAGGCCTATGAATACCTTGGTCTTCTTGGGTGGGGCCATTCCATTAGAAGCTTCAACACAGTATTTTTCAATCTTGGTCACTTGGGGATATGTGGACTTCAACATGGGGAGTTGAAGTCTACATATTTCAAAGTGGCCAACATTGAGAGACACTTACATGTGACCTGAAATAGACTACTGTTCACACAGCACAACACTAGAATTGTGCCAGCATCTCCCAGCAGTTTTCTTCTTCTCCCCTCCTTTCCTTCTGCACAACAGAAGGTTAATATTCAGCATTCAGGTCCAAGAAACGATAATCCTGCGGCATTAACAAGCTTACTGCATAATTAGTTGCATAATTCGGAAAGGGCAAGGTAATATAGCTGCCATTTTAAAGTCACAGCTAAGTGATGAAGTTGATGGAATATCGTTTGCAAATAGACCTCAGTGTTGAAGGTTGCTCTTTGCCTTTAATTTGCTAACAGAATATTGAAAATTGATGCCCTCATCTAACTATGAATCAAGGGTTTCTAACCACATTCCACAATAGAACATAGGGAGGGGGAAAAACCCCAACACATCTAAAAATCCATGATTTGTTTTGAGGTTAGTTTAGGCAATTGGCATTATTGACCCAACCTATTAAAGAAACATCGAGATTGCCTTTAAAATGTGAATGTTTTAACCTTCTAAGGTTGGCTCGACCGGAAATTTTTCTTTCTAAGTAAGAGTTGAGTTTTATGGTAGCTGCCTGATGTTTTCAAATCACAGAAACCCACAGATAGAATATACGGGAGGAAAGCAAACAACATGGAGGAAATTTCAGTTCCAATTGAGGCATTTGTGTTGTTTTGAAAAGGTAAAGGTTTCCCCTGTCCAGTTGTGTCCAACTCTAGGGAGTGTTGCTCATCTCCATTTCCTAACTGAGGAAGCCAAAGTTGTCCAAAGATGCTTCCATGGTCATGTAGCTGGCACGACTACATGACAAGGTGCATGAAATGCTGCTACCTTCCCACTGAAGTACCTATTTGTCTGCTTGCATTTACAAGATTTTGAACTACTAGGTTGGCAGGAGCTAGGGAAAGAATGGGAGCTCACCCCATCTTGCGCTACTTGGGTCTTGAACTGGCATCCTTTTAGTTGATTACTCGACCATCTTAAATTCTAGACATCGCATCTGCTTTGTGTTGTCCCAAGGCAAACCCTTCTTACCAAATCTTCATCACTCATCAAACATCTTTGAAGAACTGTTATGAGGAATCTTCTCCTGTTTCCTCACGTATATCAGTTGTATTTTTCTACCCTATATAGACAGGCCTCTTAAATATTATTATCTTTGTCATTTAAACTATTTTGATAGACAAGACCTCTGCCAAGGGAGAGGACCTCAGATTGAGTATACCTTCAAATTTGCTCAAGAACAGAACTGATACTGACCTAATACAGGAGGAGCAGTTGCATTTGTAGACAGCTGGTTTGTACACTAGCACAAAGACAGCACATTTTCATTTGTTTGTGTGTTGTTGTGTTTTAATTCCAGGGCAGCAGTGACATGCCATAAGAAAGACACACACACTTAGTTGCTTTGTTGAGTCTCACTCTGTGCCATTTAGTTATTTATTAAAAATGGGGTGGGGGAGAACTCTAGGCTTGCTATTTGATAGTGCTAATGGAGAAGGCACATTATGCTCAGAATTGACAAAGGAAACAGAAGTAGGAACATTGGGTCAAGATCTGAAGTTTAACTTCTAGAAGAACTTTTTTTTTAGTTTTGACCCACGGTGACTGGTTCAGAGGTGGTATTCAGCAGGTTCTGACCCATTCAGGAGAACCGGTAGCAAAATTTTGAGTAGTTCAGAGAACCGGCAAATACCATCTGACTGGCCCCGCCCCTATCTATTCTCCGCCTCCCGAGTCGCAGCTGATTGGGAGGGAATGGACATTTTACAATATTCCTCCCCTGCCAGCCCTCCAAGCCCCGCCCACCAAGCCATGTCCTGTCCATTAAGCTCCACCCACAGAACCCATAGTAAAACATTTTGAATCCCATCACTCTACTGGTTCATTATTTAGATCAGGGGTGTCAAACTCATGTCGTCACGGCGGCGGCATATGACGTATCAGGACTCCCCCCCCCTTTGCTTCCCAGCTGGGAGTTTGATAGCCCTGATTTAGATCAAGTATTCTAATAGTTGTGTGGCTTGAATATTTTTGTTGTGCAACTATTATGGTGGACCTGCACATTTTTATCTGATTGCAGATGTGTTAAAGCCTCAGTCACTTGAGCGAAGTTTATTACCACTTCTTTAAGGCACATTAGAAGGTATTTCTGGCTGTAGACACACACTTTTCATTGTTTAAACTGTATGTCCTTTTAATAAATTCTTGGGAACTGTTCCTGGGACTTACACAAGAATAAGAAATACATTGATGGCATATGCAGAATGTTGTTACAGAGCAAAATTAAAGTCAGAGTGCTGTTGTTAATCAATTGTGTTTCCTTGATTCCCAGCACAAATGGACCCTCGTGGCCTATCTCCCAGACAGATTAAAAGTGACAGTGACGATGATGACCTACCCAATGTGACTTTGGATAGCGTGAATGAGACTGGATCCACAGCCCTCTCAATAGCCAGAGCTGTTCAAGAGTAAGTATGGAGTCTTCCGGCTGATGCCAAGGTGGGAATACCTCATCAAATGCCATTCAGTAGACAGCCAACCTTGATTGGCCAGCCTTGGTTAGAGGTGGGGTTACTTCAAATGACAGAGGAAACTCAACTGATGATACTGTATTTGAAAGACATCTCTGTTGTCTGGGCCAACTTAAATATATCTTCTGGTAGATCTTTTCTGCTTTGCAAGGAAACATTCTGGGTTTACTTTCTTTCTTTCTTTCTTTCTTTCTTTCTTTCTTTCTTTCTTTCTTTCTTTCTTTCTTTCTTTCTTTTTCTTTCCTCCTCCTCCTCCTCCTCCTCCTCCTCCTCCTCCTCCTTCTTCTTCCTCCTCCTCCTCTCTTCCTCCTCCTCCTCTCTTCTTCTTCTTCTTCTTCTTCTTCTTCTTCTTCTTCTTCTTCTTCTTCTTCTTCTTCTTCTTCTTCTTCTTCTTCTTCTTCTTCTTCTTCGTTTTGAGTTGTTTTTTGGAAATGAAATGTACCTCTTCCAGAATACAAAGGCTTTTTCAAAAGTGTACTTGTAGGGTTGGGGAGAAGATATTTCTGTGCATCTGGAATCATTGCAAAGGACAGCCATTCTTTCTTGAAGCCCTATCCATAGTTCCTGCTTGGATAGATGGTGCGAATACTCGGTGCGGCTTCACACTGATTTACCATCAGATCACTTTGTTAGCAGAACAGAACTCAGAGTCCTTTCTGCAGACAAGTAAGAGATTTTGGGGGCAGTTTCGTACTGCTTTGAATATGAGGTTGATATCTGATTTCTTTTAACCACATTGTATTGAACAAGCCAGAATGAGTCTTTGACACAGACAAAATGGTCATAGTTGTTTAAGGCAATTTCTAGCTCCTTTTGTCTCTGTTTGTTTGGTCAGCAGCACCCATCTGGGTTTGAAAAAATTGCTAATAGAGGACAGTTTTCCTCGCAAGTGTGTGAACTCTCTTTCTCACACACACCCTTTCTGTTCTGTCAAACAGATGAGGGGTGGTTGTATTTTGGGGATTTTGTGCAATACTTTGTGAGTGGGCAGAGAATTGAATTTTTGCTTGTTTGTGAAAGTGGAAGCGTAAATCATCACCATCGTTTAACGACCCTATAATCCTTTGCAGGGTGGAGTGTGGGCAACTGAATGGAACTAGCAGAGTGTTTTAATGGCCGGATGCCCTTCCTGGTCGCTAATGCAGAGTGTTTGACCAGCAGACATATTGTCAGTGTGCCCGGAAGGAGAAATATCTGCCTCGACCTAGGATTTAATTCACAGCCTCCTGATTGTGAGGCGACAACTCCACCTCTAGGCTACTGAAGCACTCCAAAGTGGCAGCATAAATAAAATTAGTTAAATTAACAATTATGTGAAGATAAAAGTAGGGTCGTCTGCAATGCTAGTTCAGCCTGCCCTCCTGTTGTTACACAGGTTGAAGGAATCTTTCTCCAAGATATGTCTTTAGGAATGAAGGAGAACTTGACAGCCAGATCTTGGAATGGAGTCTCTTAATTCAGAGTTGGGCAGAATCCAAGACTAGCATGGTCAAGGGGTGTTGAGATGTTGATGTTGATCACAGTTTGAAAAGAGTTGGAAAAACTCTTAATAAACCATGTTTTGTGATAGAGAGGATCCAAATCAGCTAAATGTAGGGCTTGAAGAAGCTCACAAAAAGCACCACAAAAAAAAAAAGGTGAAATATTATACTTTGTGATTGTAGCTCTAAGAGTTACGTTATGTGGCTATGTATTAACAAAACTCTAAAAAGAACTAAATGGAATTAAGTTGCTCCAGGTGCCATCTTCTGCTCTTTGAGTTTCCCATCTGTGGAATCACTTTTTCGTGTTTCCTTCCTAGTGTAAAAATAGCTATTTTTATGCATCGGCATGCAATGTTACTGAACTATGGATGACCCTCCCTTGCCTCTGCATGTGTGTTTAATTCAGTGCATGATCAGAGGTGTATGTGTGTGTGGGGGGGGGTTGACCTCACTTTGCTCTGGGGCTGGCCAGAAACCTGGGAGTATTTGGGGAAATTTGGAGCAATAAAGGGCCGGTTTGAACTGCCAGTTCAAACTGGCAAATTGGTGTTATCTCTGTGCCACGCCCTAGGTCATCACAGGTAGGCACAGCCCCAAGGCTCCTCAAAAGCTGTTATATTGAAGCCAACCAGAACACGAGAGAGATCCTGGAGACGACCATGTCAAACCCTACCTATACCTGGAGAGAGGAAAGGAGGGTCTGTATTTGTGGGACCACTCGAGAATAAAAATGTTTAATTCCACTTCTAGCAGTTAAAATGCAAAGGACCACACTGAACGTTTGCTCAAATGCCTACAATGGATGATACTGAATTTGAACATCCTCTATAAATAACTGTAAATGAAGAGAGAAGTGGTTGATGTGGCAAAGGTGAAGTGCACTTTCTCCTCATTACTATGCCAGGAGCAATGCTTCTCTGCATTAGAAGTCTCTTTTACTGCCTTAATGTTGCCATGTTGGTTGGTTAGTGGGTTGGCTGTTTATTTATTTGTTGTTGTTTTTTCAGTGAAGACATTGGTCAAGCTTGAAATAAGCAGAAAGATACTTTTCTGCGTTCTCATTGTTAATGTTTTCCTCAGCATCATTTATGGAAGCCGGTTGGGAAGACCTGAAGTTGCCCGAGAAGGGACAGTCCCTGCTCAGGTGTGCAGATGAATCCCAAAGCAGAAGAATTTTGGTGCTCTGGGGAGAATGGGGAGATGCTTCTTCTCCTGCTTGTCCAGTCCAATCTCCCCAAATCCTCTGTTGCTTTTGCTCCACCCAGATTCTTCCAGTTCAGAGAGGTAGAAATGAATGAAGGAGGAGTTTCCTCCAAGACATAGAGCAGTGATGGCTAACCTTATTGTCCTCACCTGCCGAAAGTGTGCCCATGTGCGCGACACAATGCGCGTGGTGTCCACACCCATAATGCAATGTGTGCATGATACATGCAACCGTGCACCCCTCTGCCTCCTGCGCATGCACACGGGGCACCTCACACACGCCTAGCAGGGCCTCCCTGAAGCCTCCTGAGCCTAGCAGTTCCCCCTGAAGCCTCCTGGGACCAAAAACAGGGTGTGGCAGGTTGCCACACACCCCCTGTACTCCCCCTTGCCCCCTGTACATGCACAGCAGTGACCCAAAAATTAGCTGGCCAGTGGGAGGTGCATGTGCATGTGTGGTAGTGCTGAGCTGGGGCGACGGCTCGAGTGCCCGCAGAGAGGGCTCCATGGGCCACCTGTGGCATGTGTACCATAGGTTCACCATCACGGACATAAAGGCAAACTCTCCTACTTTGCATTGGAAATAGCTCAAAAGTCAGGATCCAGAAAAGCCGGACATCAGAAAGGCTGCTTGTCTGAAAGTGCTCTGAAGCTCCTTGATTGATCCTACCTGAGCCCCATTTGGGACTGAATGGAATTCATTTGGGCTGAATCCTTTCCTGCTGTATGTGGACCCAGAGTCCCTTGCTTTGAGGTTAAATTCAGGAAAATAACTCGTTGGATGCTGGGAGGGCAAGGGGAGGGAGCCCATTGTTCCTCAACCTGGACAACTGTAAGATGGCTGGACTTCAGTTCCAAGAATTCTTCAGCCAGCATCTGAAAATTGTCAAGGTTGAGAAAGTCTGGTCTAACCCTTTGGAGAGAATCACTTCCAGGACTCCAAAGGCAAGCTGACCCCTATGAACCCACGTAGAGTAGAGTAGAGTAGAGTAGAGTAGAGTAGAGTAGAGTAGAGTAGAATACAATACAATACAATACAATACAATACAATACAATACAATACAATACAATACAATACAATACAATACAATACAATACAATACAATTCTTTATTGGCCAAGTGTGATTGGACACACAAGGAATTTGTCTTTGGTGCAGATGTTCTCAGTGTACGTAAAAAGACAAGATACATTCATCAAGAATCATAAAGTACAACACTTAATGATAGCCATAGGGTACAAATAAGCAATCAGGAAACGATCAATACCAATATAAATTGTAAAGATACAAGCAACAAATTACAGTCCTGCAGTCATAAGTGGGAGGAGATGGGTGATATGAACAATGAGAAGACTAATAGTAATAGTAATGCAGACTTAGTGAATGGTTTGACAGTGTTAAGGGAATTATTTGTTTAGCAGAGTGATGGCGTTTGGGAAAAAACTCTTCCTGTGTCTAGTTGTCTGGGTGTGCAATGCTCTACAGTGTCGCTTTGAGGGTAGGAGTGTCCAAATGACCAGAATAGGTCCATGTGATAACTTCTGGTTGTCCTCAGCCTTCAGAGCTGATTTTCTTCCAACAGAGTTTGGAAGAAGCATCAATTTTCATCACTCATTGCAATGGAGGCTAAGCAAATAATGACTGCTTCTATACTGTTAATGTAACAACTCAGTAAGTTAAATTTGGCAAGAAAGGAAATACTGCATACATTTCACATTATGTATCTTTTACGGACCCCACCCTCCACCCCAATTATAAGGAACCATTTTTCTCTCTTGAGTAAAAGCTACTCATTTCCAAAGAATTCTACAATAACATGCAGCTGTTTTTAGCAACCACAGTGATTTGAGATGATGAACTCTGGGGTCCTTGGTGCTCTCTGAGCTTCCTTGTTTTCTTGTAGACGTCTCATTACCCTAACTAGGTAACATCATCAGGGCCAGTAAGGAGTGGTGTTTGATGTCAGTTTATATTCTGGCGAGCTGCTTGTTTGTGTGGGTTGGGGAGGACTTAGAGATTCTTTGGTTCGGCTGTTTACTGACGGCTCTTTGGCAGTTTCTGGATTGTGATATTGTTTACTTAATGTCAGGCTTGGAAGCCATGGGGGAATAGGGTCTCAAGCCTGCCACATATTCAAACATAGTTACTATGGGAAACTGGGAGGAGGGATGGTATGGAGCTTGGAAGATTTGTAGCCATAATAACATTCCCTTCTCAGAAAGTCAAGGTCGCCTCTCCCTGCACCTGGATGGATGTGGATGGGAGGAATCTTCATCCACGGCAGTGACTGATTGGGCCATTTGATGGACTTTTGGGTGTTGGGGCAGGGTCTTGAACTTTCAACTGGGTGGGGGAAACCTGGAAGCTTTCAGATTTGGGTTTTTCCCAGATGTGCCAACCCTGCTCTTCTAATGAATTGGTGTTTTGAGGAACTTCTTGCCTTGAGCTATTATTTCATAGAGGATGCTATTTGGAACCCTGACATTTACCATATTTTTCGGAGTATAAGATGCACCTTTTGCCCTCAAAAAAGAGGGTGAAAATCTGGGTGCATCTTATACAGTGAATACAGCATTTTTGGCCTACCGAAACCCCACACCCTTTGCGAAAATGGCCATGCAGAGGGTTTGGGGGTCTTGCAAAGTGCTCCAGGGGGCTGGGAAGGCCGCTTTTGCTCCTTTTTGCCCCCCCCAGCCCCCAGGAGTACTCTACAAGCCTCCCAAAGCCTCTGCATGCCCCCCCTTTTTTGGTGCAAAAAATGGCCCGTTTTGCACCCCCCCCAGCCTCCAGGAACACTCTACTAACCTCCCAAAGTTCTGCATACCCTTTTTTTGTAAACAAACAAACAAACAAGGCATACAGAGGGTTTAGTAGGCCTGCAGAGTGGAAATACTTTTTTTTTAAATTAACGTTTTCAAAATCATGGTGCGTCTTATACTCTGGTGTATCTTATAGTCCGAAAAATACGGTAATTGTTGCTGTGAAATACAATACCCCAATCAAGAAACTGCCAAAGAAGCCAACAGCAAACAGCCCAACCAAACAATCTCTAAGACTACCCCCCAACCCCTACCCACACAGATAGGCAAGACACCAGGGGTGTCAAACTGGCAGTCCTCAGATGCGTCACATGCAGGCCGTATCCACCCGAGCTCTGCAAGTGGGAAAACATCATGTGACGGCAATGTGATGTGGCAGGTTTAATACCTGTGCACTCGAATATAAACTGACAGCATATAGCACTCCTTAGTACAGGGGTGTCCAAACTTGGCAACTTTAAGACTTGTGGACTTCAACTCCCAGAATTCCCCAGCCAGCAGAGCTGGGAGTTGAAGTCCACAAGTCTTAAAGTTGCCAAGTTTGGACACCCCTGCCTTAGTAGGACTGATGATATTACCTAATTAGGGCAATGAAACGTCTGCAAGAAAAGAAGGAAGCTGATAGAGCACCAAGGATCCTACAGTCCTCCTCCTCCTCCCCCTCTCCCTCCTCCTCTTCTTCCTCCTCCTCCTCCTCTTCCCTGCAAGCCCTACTCCCTTCTAGCACTGATGATGTTACTTAGATAGGGTAATGAAACATCTGCAAGAAAAGAAGGAAGCTCAGAGAGCACCAAGGATCCTACCATCCTCCTCCTCCTCCCCTCCCCCTCCTCCTGCTCCTCTTCCTCCTCCTCCTCCTCCTCCTCTTCCCTGCAAACCCTACTCCCTTCTAGCACTGATGATGTTACTTAGTTAGAGTAATGAAAGAAAACAAGCAAGCTCAGAGAGCACCAAGGACCCTTTGTTTCAGCCCAGAGCTACAAGTATTTTCCTTTAATGATGAGCTATTTCATACAGGGTGTGAACCATGGGGAAAGTAGCTACATGTGTATGAACCATGAATGAACTAAAGTGCTATCTTCCCCCAAATCTTCGGCATTTTATAGTTTAAGTAGCTTCAATGTGTTCCTCCACCCAGCAGGATTGCCAGTATTATGGCGGCATAGGTGGCTGGAGTTCCCTACCCTGTGTATAATGTGTAAAATAACCTTGAAGCAACCTGAAAATCAAGATTGGTATTTTGCACAAATCAAATTATTGCATCAGTAGCTGCTTATTTTCAGTGGAACTGATCTTAGCTTCAAAATCAATGTGCAATTCTTTTTTTTTCTTCCATATCAGAACTCAAGGTAATAATGGAGAAGTGTTCTGCTTCATTACAACTTTAAAAAAGTATTGCATGCTTGTTTACGAGGAAAGGGAGTCTACAGCTTGACAATTTTCGGGCCATGATACATGCATTGAAAACTGCCAGCTTCCCTTCATCCCTCTTGGGCTAAGTGCTGGTTTGGCTAATGAAAAGTGATAGATTTTGAAACTGAAGCACGCTGGGGAGCACTTTCAGTTTTTTGGGGGGTGCTCCGTAATATATAATTTAAGAAACAATGACTTCCAACAATTGCTCAGCTTAAGAATGCCTGTGCTAGTTTTGAACAGCGATTTTATAAATGACCCCTGTCAATAATCATGATTAGTCATTGCAATTCCATACCTTGCGCAGTGAGACTTGTCCCCAAATAAGGTTGCTTCGGATTTGAACACGAAACTCTTTTATTTTCCAAATACATGAGAACTTGTGTTTCAGAAATACTACCCTGTTTCCCCGAAAATAAGACCTCCCCAGATAATAATCCCAATTGGGCTTTTGAGCACATGCACTAAAATAAGCCATCCCCTGAAAAATAGGCTCTCCCCCAAAATATTGCAACACAGCAGCAGCCATGAGGTGACCACGTTCGCTGCCTCCTGCACCTCAAAAATAATAAGACCTCCCCCAAAATAAGGCCAAGTGCTTATTTCAGGGGAAAAAGGAAAATAAGACCCTGTTCTTATTTTCAGGGAAACATGGTATTCATTGTAGGAAAGAGTGAGACTTCCATGTGTGCTAAAATAATATTTATGTGATTCCATGGATGGTCCAGTTCTGTGTAATCAGAAGACAGGACTTTATTCTGCATGCAAGGCACTTTTGTTTTTAACCTGGGCTAGTTGAAGTCTAAACTAATGATAGTAGTACCAGAGCAGGGGTGTCAAACTCAAGGTCCGGGGGGCGGATCTGGCCATGGATTTCTTAGATCTGGCCTGTGGGGTCGCCTTAGAACAGGGATCAGCAAACTGAGGCTCTGGAGCCGCATGTGGCTCTTTCGTCCCTCTGCTGCTGTTCCCTGTCGCTCAAAATATGAGTCACAACCGCCAATGTGTTGACACCCACCGGCACGCAATTTATTGAGTTTTTTGACCCCGGTAGGCCAACCATAGATAAATCCAAGAAAAGAAATGTTTCAGAAGAAAACAGAACATTTAATTCAACTACATATGTTAGTTTTGTGGACGCTCAGGAAATAGTCAGGCAGGGAAAGAGTTTTGGGGCTCCCGGTGTTTTCTTTTCTGTGGGAAACGGGTCCAAATGGCTCTTTGAGTGCTTAAGATTGCTGACCTGCCTTAGAAACAGCAAAGAGCCAGCCTGAAGCGCCTCTGCCAATAAAAAAGGAGCATGACTTTTGCTGGAAGAGGGTGGAAGGAGGCAGTCGCAGTTAAAAATGGAGCTTACAAAGGCCACAGGCGGCACTCCTGGGCTCCGTTTTCGCTGGAAGAGGGTTGCAGGGAGCTGTTGCAGCTGAAAACGGAGCTTGGGAGCCTCTTTTCTCTGGCAGAGCGCTCGGGCCACCACAAGCGCCCACGACATGAGTGACGTTAGGCTGGCCATGCCCACTCTGGCCACACCCACCCTGTCCCCCCAAAGTCAAGCACAACCCTGATGCGGCCCTCAATGAAATCGAGTTTGACACTCCTCTACTAGAGAGTACTACTATCTAGTACTAAGTCTAATACTAGAGATAGTACTTATAAAATACTGTCAAAGTCTAACAGTTGAACCCTGTTAGACTTTGACAGTATTTTATGAGTACTATCACAGCATGGCGCTGTGCTGGACTTGGGCAATCACAAAAATACTCTGCTGAAAAGCAGAGTATGCTTGTCTGCACAACTGCTGAAAACATTGTAAGCATTTCCTTGAGTAAAGAGCCATGGTGGGGCAAGGGTTAGAATGCGGTATTACAAGCTGATTCTGCTCACTGCCAGGAGTTCAATCCTGACCAACTCAAGGTTGACTTAGCCTTCCATCCTTCCAAGGTCAGTAAAATGAGGACCCAGATTGTTGGAGACAATATGCAGACTCTGTAAACTGCTTAGAGACGGCTGTAAAGCACTGTGAAGCGTTATATAAATCTAAGTACTATTGTTATTGCTAAGTGCTAAAGGAAAGGGCTAAGGATCAGGGGCGAACTCAACTTACCTTCACTACCGGTTCGCAAATGTGAGTGCATGATCGCGCACTTGCTTCGCTCGCACGTGCCACCTCCACGCATGCACAAGACCTTCCGCGCATGCGCGGGGCGTCAAAAATGGGATGTGATGACATCCGGGCGAGTGGGTGGAGCTTCCCGCCACCACCACTACCAGTTCACCTGAACCAGATAGAACCAGCTGAATTGCATCACTGCTAAGGATCTCAAAATACAGACAAGCAGAGATGAGACATTTCTTGAAGATCCTTTGACCCTGCACCATTCAAAGCATCAGCGTTTGTCATTGAAATATTTTGGCTTTGTGCAGTTAAGTCTTCAATATGACCAGTTCCCGAAAGGATTGGACATTGCCCCGAAGTTCTCAAATCTCACAAGTTAGAGAAACAGTGGTGGTTTGGAATGAAAACAATAGAGTTGGGCACCAATCAGGACAGCTGTGCGGGCATCAGCTGCTGTGGCTAAGCTAGACTGATCTGTACACTGAGTCAAACTTGGCTTGAAACGGGCTTTACTTCTTATCATTCATATTCAGATTTTGAGATGGGAGAGACTATCATATTTTAAATCCATTTCATTTGAAAAGCTCCCTTTCTGCCAGGATTTTGCAGATAAAAACAAAGCACTTGTTGTGAGATTTTAAAATTTTCACGTTTGGTCTTTCATTTTAAATACGGAGATGACATTCAGACACTGCCTGCCCCATCATCACTCCGAAGTCCAACACAATTCATTGTATCACTTGGGGGAGATCGACAGTGTAAACATGACTTTGGTAGCCTAAAGTAGCTCCACAAACAGGGTAGGTTTCCTGTTTACATCAGGACTTTGGCTACTACCCACCAAAGTTGCAGAGAGTTGATGTAGGAATTTTGCTGGAGAGGAATTCCCTTTAATCTAAACTACCGTATTTTTCAGAGTATAAGATGCACCGGAGTATAAGACGCACCAAGATTATGAAGAGGCAAATTAAAAATAAAGGTTTTGCACTGTGCAGACCTCCCAAAAATGGCCCGTTTTTCATGAAAATGGGGCCAATTTTTTTCAAAAAAGGGGAAGAATAGCCTTTAGGAGGCTTGTAGAGTGCTCCTGGGGGCTACCCCCCCCCCAAGGAGCAAAAAATGGCCCATTTTTCACAAAAGCGGGCTGGCATGCATAGCCTTTAGGAGGCTTGTAGAGTGCTCCTGGGGGCTGGGGGGGGGGCAAAAAAGAGCAAAAGTCGGCCTGTTTTCTGTCTTTTTTCCCCTCCTCCACCTCCAGGAGCACTCTGGAAACCTCCTACAGGCTATGCACAGCCATTTTTGCAAAGGGGATGGGGTTTCGAGAGGCCAGAAATGCTGTATTCAGTGTATAAGACGCACCCAGATTTTCACCTTCTTTTTTGAGGGAAAAAGGTGCGTCTTATACTCTGAAAATTACATATATATTTAAAAACCATTCATCAGATGAAGTTTTAAGTGGGAATGGTTGGTGAATGGCCTTTGTGTCATTGGAAGGATGGTCTGGTTGGGTTTTGACTGTCCTTCAAAGAACGTGAGATGAAGCTACAGGAAAACAATAGGAAATAAATAAGGAGCAGAAAACAATTTGCTAACCACGGCACTAGAACCAATGACTTGAGAGTTTGGGTTGATTCATTTCGCCTTCTAGCATTCCGTGGACTTTTGATTAAGCCTAAATAAATCTCTCCTGTCGTCCTATAATGCTTGCTTTTTCTTCAACATGTTTCCACTGGTCTTTTTTTGAAAACTGTACAGAGTTTGTAGCTGTGTTTTTCTTTATGTATGAACTCATGCTTATAGTTCTTTTGCTTACTCGGTGCTCTCATTGTCTATGGAGAAGCTCAATAATCCAGGTTAGGGTTTGAGCACCTTTGGGATACTCAGTGCTCTGAGTTATGCACATCTTTGGAGTCTATTACAAAGGCAGGACAGTGGCATAGTGACTTCACCTCTGTTTTTGGTTGAGAAAACTGAATTAGCCAGTGTTGGAAGAATGCTTCCCCTGTCCTTAGTATAACTCTATCCTCAAGCACCGTATGCTTCTGTTGAGTAAAGGAATTGCACCCGTTCTCCTGCGTTAAGCATCAGGGACACATTTGCTCCTTATCTCTATTTACTCAGCTTATTCCAGCCACAGAGCAATGAAACGTCCCTAATTTAGGGTGGTGGATTTGATGCATGGGATGCATTGATGTCACCACATTCAATCCCCATTTACAGTCTTTATTCTCCCCCACCCAGCTCTTCCATTCTGCTTTTTTTTATTTCCTTCCCTTTCCCAGTCTTCCTTTGGCCTCGCCACTCGCTTCCTGTCACCAGATGGGCTGCGTTTGGCAGCTGCCGGATCCAGGTGCCAGTCTCTCGACTCTGGCTTTCTCTACTGGCACCAAGGCCTCGTTGTGCTTCTTGGCTCCTTCTTGGATGGGCAGCTGCAGAGGCGGCCTCGGATTTTCCCCCTGGGGGGGTGGGAGGCGGTTGTAGGCCAGGAGCCCTGCTTGGCTCAAAAGATCCCATTGAACGCTTTGGTTATCTTTTCGTGCTGCCGAGTCAAGATTATTTATTTGCTTGTTTGTTTATGGCTCCGATAAAGAGGAATTGTTCCCGCTTCCTTTTCTACTGACCCTCTTATCCTTCCCCTATCTTGTTTCCATTCATCTTTTAATTACACAAACCTGTAGTTATGGCCATTGACCCATGTGATTGTATCCACTGACATTGGGTAATAACAATAACGTCCAATCCAGTAATTATTGAGACCCTCCTTGTAAAAAATATTAGGAGGAGAAGCAGCTGTGCTGAGTCCAGAGATAGCTGTTTTTTGGAGTAAGGGCGAATCCTGATGGGTCTTCATTCATGCAGATCTTATAGAATGAAAGCCAATGGAAGAATGAGTATAATTATCAAGATTTTATTTGCTAAGGTTATTAAAATTCAACTAATGTACTTTTTTCTCTCTTCATGCCTGTCATGTGGATATTGGACTTAGAAATTCCATTCTGGAGCCACAGCCCACAGTGGGAGGATGATGATGCTTAATCCAAAATTCACTTGGCCTTTGATATCCATGCTTTTCCAATTTGTTGATCCATCTTAGGCATCTGTGTCATTTTCTGGATGTTAATACCACAAATTATTTCTCATCGGTTGTAATGGCTGGGTTATACAGTATCTCTTTTCACTTTTATCATGGGGCAGAAGACACCGAAGTATAGCCAGCTGGACGAACAGGTTTGAAAACAGCTTGCTCTGACCTAGGCTTCACAAAATCAAGAAGCAGGCTCCTTGTCCCGACAAAACATATTTTTATTACGCTAATGTGAATTCCTCTCATTCACAACCAGCAAAGTCCCGGCAAACAATCTTTCAAGGGTAAATTTACAACCAGACTGTATCAGTCTTGCTGTAGAAGAAAATACCTAGCAAGGAGTCTCTGAGAGTCACAAACACATCTTCACACTAATTAAATGAACAAATTGTCTCCTGCAAACTCCATTCCCCTTTCGCTCCTCTTTATTCCCTATGAGAGCGGCCATTCACCGTCCACCTGTGGCTCCACTCCCGAGTCGGCCCTTGTTTCTTAACTGTTCCCGTCTCCTGGCAGCTCTGCACATGCTCACATCAGGAACAGGCTCCATCTTTTTTTCCGCCCCACTGATCTCTGACTCCAAAGGCAGCTGATAACTCAGGCGGCCCTGGCCCCATCTCTGCCTCTGATGCAGAGCCCTCATCAGAGCCTTCCCCAGACTGCAGGACTGGCCCATGTTCCTCCCCAACCTCCTCAATGTCTGAGTCTTCCACCAGCTCCGCTGGCCCCGGGCCACAACACAGCTTCTACCCATGGGCTGTCAGATTCCTAAACACAATATAGCACCACAAACAGATTAATATGACAAATTTCACTGCTGCCAGTGTCATGTGTAATACATATATGCCATGATATAAGATCATACACCATAGTCATATACATGTTGCACAGAATATGACGTACATATGGAAATGTATGACTAGTTTTTTTTCCTAACTACTTGTATAAAGATTGTTCTTTATATTATTCATGTTGTCTTCCATTCTTTTATGGACTGCACCAGTAGAGGCGAAACCAATTTCGTTGTATACATGATGTACAATGACAATAAAGGCTTTGAACTTTAGAAGCAAGAAAGAATCTCTAGGCAAAATTAAGATAGCTGTTATGACATAAGCGATCACAACTTTGATTCTGTTCCTTCAGATAGATCAGCTACATCTGCTGGTGCACTCAGCCCAGAGAGTGCCAGGAAATGGGAAGGCATGGGTGTGGTCGGAAGGGTGCGGTGGCAATGGAGTCTGAAGGAGCAGATTGGCAGCATATTCAAAACAAAGGGAAGAGTCTGGAAGTGCATTGGAGAATAATGTTGAAAGGAGAGGAAGGGAGCAAACAGGACAGAAAACGTAGGATGGGATGAAAGGACTTAAGGACTGGGTAGGACATGAAAGGATGGGGAAGAAGGGAGGAGGTAAGGAAAGAGAAAGAGCAGCGTTGATAGGAGAAAGAATGACGCATGCATTTGCAGGAAGAAAGTAGGAGAGAGGTTTTCAGGAAGATCTTATACCCTGTTTCCCTGAAAATAAGACCTCCCTGGATAATAAACCCAATCGGGCTCATGCACTAAAATAAGCCCTCCCCTGAAAATAATCCCTCCTTGAAAATATTGCAACACAGCAGAAGCCATGAGGTTACCACGCTCGCCGCCTCCTGCCCCTCAAAAGTAATAAGACCTCCCCAAAAATAAGGCCAAGTGCTTATTTGGGGGGTTAAAAAAAATAAGACCCTGTCTTATTTTCGGGGAAATGTAGTAGACCAGGGGTGTTAAACTGGCGGCCTGCGGGCTGAATTCATTACGCACAGGCCACACCCACGCCAGTTCCGTGAAAGGAAAAATGCTGCAAAACATCACGTGACAGCAATGTGACGCCACAAGTTTGACATTCATGATATAGACTGAGATCTGCAGTAAAAATAATGTCTATTTTGTGCAATGGTCTTTTTGTATGCTTATCACATGAGGTATGATTTGTATGCAGAAAAAAAGGTGGTTGAATTCATTATGCAAACCTTAATCAATTGAATGTGTTTATTTTAACCAATCGATCAGGTATGTGGGTAATCTGCATCTGGAAGGCAGAGGACTACATGATAGTTGAGGGAGAAGACAAAAGGTATTGTAAAATGATGCAAATATTCTCCTTTGAAAAAAGGATCAGTGGCTTTCCTAAGATGGTGCTTATAAACTACAGCAGTTAAAAAGATGCCAAGCTGGTCATTTGGAAAGCTGACAGCCCAGGTTTGAGACCCAAGGACCGTGTGACAGGATGAGCTCCTGTTACTTCCCGGCTCCAGCCAACTTAGCAGTTTGAAAGCATGCAAATGTGAGTAGATAAATAGGTGCCACTTTGGTTGGAAGGTAACAGCATTCTCAGTATTTTGTCCTGTTGGCCCCATGACAATCTAAGCATCTTTGGACAATGCTGGCTCCCTCAGCTAGGAAACAGAGATGAGTACCACGCCCTAAAGTCACACAACTGGACAGGAGAAACTTTAGCTGTTCTCTAAGATTATTACAATAATGTGAACAGATAATAGCCCAAAGGGGGTTTTCTTGTTACTTTAGCATGGCCTGTCTTGAATGGATATCCCCCAGAGTCCATGGAAATTTTCAGCCATCCAGGGCAGGGTTGTCCCAAAGGTGCTTTTTTCAGGAGGCAACTGAACTTCCTTGTTTTTCCTTTGAAGACGTTTTGCTTCTTATCCAAGATGCTTCTTCAGCTCTGACTGGATGGTGGGGAATGCAAGGATTTATATTCCTGGCAGAGAGCTGGTCATTTGGATTCTGTTAGACTCGTTGAGGCCACTTGGAGGTTTCTTTGTGTCCCCAAAAACAAGTTAGCCCAGTTGCCTTCTCAAAACGCATCTATGGGACATACCCCCCAGAGTTTCTGAGATTATAGTTAACCAAATTCCTACAAATAAGTTCATTTGGACACCCTCATTAAAGAAATTTGTGCGATCTTATGCCTGTTTAATTTGGGAGTAAACCGTATTACATGCAGCAATCCTGACTTCTCAGTACATCTTCATGAAAAGTGCTGCTTTGTTGTTGTTAGTTGCGAAGTTGTGTCCGACCCATCGCGACCCCATGGACAATGTTCCTCCAGGCCTTCCTGTCCTCTACCATCCTCCAGAGTCCATTTAAGCTCACAAGTACTGTTTCGGTGACTCCATCCATCCCCCTCATTCTCTGTCGTCCCCTTCTTCTTTTGCCCTCAATCTTTCCTAGCATTAGGCTCTTCTCCAGCGAGTCCTTCCTTCTCATTAGGTGGCCAAAGTATTTGACTTTCATCTTCAGGATCTGGCCTTCTAAAGAGCAGTCAGGGTTGATCTCTTCTAGGACTGACCGGTTTGATTGCCTCGCAGTGCAGGTCCCCAAATTGTATTTTGCTTCCCAGTCCTTCTCAAAATGTCAGCCTCATCTCTTAAAAGCACTTTGACCTCTCAGAAGATTGACACGGCCAGGCTTAGTTTCAGCCTCGTGTCCGCCGGAGCCTTCAAATCTTCTTTTCTCCTTTCCTTTGCCCCACCCAAAAGACTAACCTGAGGCCTCAGAGGAAGGGAGTGAAAGACAGCCCATGAATTATCTTTTGATCAAATATGCGTACTCTTCCCCCCCTTTCTATCAACGCTCTTTACCTCCATGCAGAATTTAGAAAGTCATCGGTGCATATACATTGCTTCTGATGTGGTTAATGTTTAAAACTTACTGATTTCATGCTGGGGATTAATGATGCTACATGAACAAGCATCAAGGAATAAAACATATTTATACGCTTGATATGAAATATTTTCTTTCCTGGACATTTGAAAGAACCTGTTGCTCAGCAAGGAAGAAAGACGGCAACAAAGTAAGAGCAGCCTTCTAATTGTGCGCCGAAAGAGTGCTGAATCGGCTCGTTTTCAGCATTAAAAGATGATTGGGATTAATTATACCATCTCAGATACTCACCACTGGTGTTTAACTCGAGTCTGCTGAAATAAGAGGTTTAAAGGATTTCATTATCAAGAACTGTGCATCAGATTTCATTATCAGGGGCTGTGTATCGCTCCTCCCAAACTAATCAGAGAAGGACATTTATCTACCTCTGATTAATGAATGAGGCCCCAGGGGACTGAAAAGGGTGCTAGTTTTAGCAGGTTAAAGGGATTATCCTACAGATGTGTTCAGATCTCCATAGGGGAGGTGGCATTTGAAATGGGAGATTACATTCACTATTTGCTGGGACTTGACCTTGCGACCTGGACATCACTCAGTAGGCAACAACAACAGCAGTATGTTTGAGGTTCTCTCACAAAATCCCTCTAATGGCAGAAAGTGAAGAGGAACTAAAGAGCCTCTTGATGCAGGTGAAGAGAGAGAGTGCAAAAGTTGGTTGAAACTCAACATTAAGAAAACTAAGATCATGACATCCGGCCTTCTCAACTTCTGGCAAATAGATGGGGAAGAAATGGAGGTAGTGACAAATTTTATTTTCCTGGGCTCCAAGATCACCTCAGATGGGGACTGCAGCCAAGAAAGTAAAAGATGCTTGTTCCTGGGGAGGAAAGCTATGGCAAATCTAGACAGCATACTAAAAAGCAGAGACATCACCCTGCCAACAAGGCTATTCTCAGCAGGTTGCAGTGGTTGGTTGGACCTTGGCTAATGCTTGGCACCTGAACCTGGACTGTTGGCTAGACCAGGAAGTGTAATGGTATATGAGAACGACCTCAGGAGATGGGGGAGAGCAGAGAGAAGCTGCCTAGGAGGACTCAGGAAAGAGGAAAGGGTTGCACAATAGGCAGGGGAAGAGACTTCGAAGAGATCTCCTTCCCCCAAAGTTCTCAGACTGTAAAAGAGACAGTGGGAGATTTGTACTTTCAGACTTGGAAGGTTCTGTTAATAAAGCCTTCCAATTAAAGCAGCTCATCTGGTTGTGTTTCCTGTCTGGTTTACCTAGGGGAGCTGACAGGAAGTCTAAACAAAAACCCCCAGAGAGCTGGAGGGTAGCCTCTTTCAGAGCGATGCCAAGAAAATGCCACGAACGCAGTCATCAGCAGCTGAGATGACTCTAGGGTGTGTTTACATCCCGGGAGAGGATTTGAAAAGATGTGTTTCCCTCTGCTCCTTGGTCTGCTCTTGGATCACTCCAGCGCTTCTCGGGCAAAAAGGGAAAGACTCTTTTCACAAACCTAGAACTAACCTTGCCTGCAGCAAGGATGGACATAAGACAAGCCCTCCGGACACTTCTTTGCAATAGATCAGATCAGCAGGACTTTGCAGTTCCCCAGGGTTTGGGCATAGTCTAGGTTCAAATGACACATGTAGAATCTCTGTCCTGGTGTAATATACAGTTTTGCCTTTCCTGCATGCAGATCATCTCCGAGTGTCTGTTTTGCAGAATGAATAAGGGTCTGATTCTTTCTACCTCTTGTATCCAGCTCCCATTGATAGATGTTGGGCTCCTGATACATGACAGCATCTGGAAACGTGGCGTTGCTCGCTTCTGCTCTTTTTGATACATGATATGTTGATTGCGCAGACTACATGGAGAGAAACAGTGAGATTTCTTCCTTCCTTCTTTCCCTTTCTTTCTTTCTTTTTCTCTCCAACCCTCCCTTCTCTCTCCCTTCCTTCCTTCCTTTCCCTCCCTCTCTCCCTCTCCTTCCCTCCTTTTTCTCTCTCTCTCCCTTCCTTTCTTTCCTTTCTCTCCTTCTCATCTCCTCTCCTTTCCTCCCCTCCCTTCTCTCTCTCTCTCTCTCTTCCTTCCTTCCTTTCCCTCCCCCTCCTCTCCTCTCCTCCCCTCCCTTCTCTCTCTTCCTTCCTTCCCTCCTTCCTTCCTTCCTTCCTTCCTTTCTTTCCTTTCTCTCCCTCTCATCTCCTCTCCTTTCCTCCTCTCCCCTCCCTTCTCTCTCTCTCTCTCTCTCTTCCTTCCTTCCTTTCCCTCCCCCTCCTCTCCTCTCCTCCCCTCCCTTCTCTCTCTTCCTTCCTTCCCTCCCTCCTTCCTTCCTTCCTTCCTTCCTTCCTTCCTTTCTTTCCTTTCTCTCCCTCTCATCTCCTCTCCTTTCCTCCTCTCCCCTCTCTTCTCTTCTCTCTCTCTCTCTTTCCCTCACTGTATAAATCCCCAAAACAACAGTTGAGCTTCCTGCAGAATCCCAGAGCTTTGCATAATTCATGGAGGAAAGACGAATCTCTTACCTCCTCTGCTTCTGGATACCTGCCTGGCTGGCTGCAGCTATAAACAGCCATGCAAATACGGTGCGGGGTGAGGCGAAAGGGCTGGCAGTTCTAAGTACCGTTTCACAGTACCCTGCTAGAACTCAAAAGGTTTAAAGAAGTGACACAACTCTTGGAGTGTGGGAATGGATATTCCGTGAATATTCATGAAGAGCCTTTGCTGAAAGAAACCAGCTTGAGGGCAAGATTCCATTGCTGGTGGAGAGGAAACTCTTTGGAAAGTACTTTCAGCATTTGGTTATTATTTTAACAGACATTTCATTTTGGCCATTTTCCTCTAGCTAGCTAAAGGACCCATTATTTGCTATTTCCAGACTGCTAGTAAAATTCCAGTAGAAATTCCAAAGAATTCCAATTTGCACCTTTGGTTAATGAGCAGATCCTAGGAAGTTGCTCTGTCTCTTAGAATGCAAGTGTCCCAGATCAGATAATTTTAAAAATTGGTGGTTTTTGGTTGTCTTTGTGTGCCAATTGGGGGACCAGGATGCAGAGAATAGAAGCAGCTCTCTATCTCATGGACAGCTATGTTGAATACAGTCCAGTGGTGGGATTCAAAATTTTATATTATCGGTTCTGTGGGCATGGCGTGGCTTGGTGGGCATGGCAGGGGAAGGTTATTACAAAATCCCCATTTCCTTATCTCTTTGTTTCTTTTTTCCTTCAATTTTTGGAACTCTGTCCTCAACTTTCTTCTTTTGATAAATATTCTCAATTTTTCCACCTCTTTTTGTTGTTCTTTGTTCTGCATCATCCATTCTCATCTCAATTTTCTTTGTTATTACTAATATTTTTTTGGATTTTAAACATAATCATTTGCAATATTCATGTTTCTTTTTCATGTTGCGCCATCCTTCCAACTTATAAACACTGCCACTATAGCATTCCAGGTTTTTATTGTGAATACGGGGTGGTTTTGTTTTTTGTTTTTGACCCAAAGGCAAGTTCCCAGACATCTGGTCCATAAGAAAAGATCTTACTGAGTTTCTGGGGTGTGTTTGTGAGGATTGACTTCACGTGGTGGAGAATAACACAAGTCCTTATGATAAAAGCGAGGGGCAGTCCCAATAAACAGATTGCATTTCTTCCTATCATAGGCCTGAATATGTCAGATGCAAAGCAGGAATTGGATAGGTGGGTTCTGGCTTCTGCTACTGCCGGCTACTGCTCATGGATGTGCCGCGCATCCGCGCATCCCACTTGATGCACGTTGTGCACACATGGGCAGTGCAAAAATTGTTCTGCGCATGCGCAAAAGGCAAAAACAAGATGGCAAGTGCCAGTTCCGGGGCATGGCAGGCCTGGGTCATTGCCGGTTCCAGGGACCCAGGCCACCAAGTTATCACCAGTTCGGCCAAACCGGTAGGAACCCACCTCTGGTCTAATGCCTTGGGAAGGCCACACTTGGAATACTGCGTCCAGTTTTGGTCGCCACGATGTAGAAAAGATGTGGAGACTCTAGAAAGAGTGCAGAGAAGAGCAACAAAGATGATTAGGGGACTGGAGACTAAAACATATGAAGAACGGTTGCAGGAACTAGGTATGTCTAGTTTAATAGAAAGAAGGACTCAGGGAGACATGATAGCAGTGCTCCAATATCTCAGGGGTTGCCACAAAGAAGAGGGAGTCAAATTATTCTCCAAGGCACCTGAGGGTAGAACAAGAAGCAATGGGTGAAAACTAATCAAGGAGAGAAGCAACTTAGAACTGAGGAGAAACTTCCTGATAGTTAGAACAATGAATCAGTGGAACAACTTGCCTCCAGAAGTTGTGAATGCCCCAACACTGGGAGTCTTTAAGAAGATGTTGGATAGCCATCTGTCTGAAACGGTATAGGGTTTCCTGCTAGACAGGGGGTTGGAGTAAAAGACCTCCAAGGTCCCTTCCAACTCTACTATTGTATTGTATTGTATAGTTTATGAAAAGAAGGTCTAGCAGTGATATGATAGCAGTCTTCCAAGTGGCTGCCACAAAGATGAGGGGACCAACCTATTTTCCAAAGCAGCTGAAGGGAAGGGAAGAAGCAATGGATAGAAACTAATCAAGGATAGAACCAACCTAGAACTAAGGAGAAATTTCCTGACAAAACAATTAATCCCTGGAACGACTTGCCTCCAGAAGTTGTAGGTACTTCAACAGTGGAGGTTTTTAAGAAGAGAGTGGACAACCATTTGTCTGAAATGGCATAGAGTTTCCTGTTTGAGGAGGGGGTTGAACTAGAAGACCTTCCAATTGGGTTATTCTGTCTCCTTCTTGACTATTGTTGACCAGCAGTAAGATCAATTAACATAGGAGGCTCCTGGTGAGGTTGACACAATAATCCATAAATGAAGCCATCTGGGTTTGTTAGCTGCAGATAGAATCATTGAAGAAGCTCTGATAATTCTGCTTCTCCCTGCAAAGCCAGAAGAATTCATCCTCTTTTACTTTGGTATTTGGGCCAAAATTTCAAAGAATCAAAGAAAAGAGAAGATAAAATGAAGAGAAGAGAAGAGAAGAGAAGAGAAGAGAAGAGAAGAGAAGAGAAGAGAGAATGAGTAGAGTAGACTAGAGTAGAATTCTTTATTGGCCAAGTGTGATTGGATACACAAGGAATCTGTCTTCAGTGCATAAGCTCTCAGTGTACATAAAACTATAAGTGATAAATCAAAGACAAGGAGAAGCAACCGATTATGCTCTAATGGCCAGGTGGCTACCTCCCCTTGTAACCTTCTGCCCAAACTTACCCACCGAGACTCAGTTGTGTGAACTATTTCTGAGTTACATTGAGGTACAAAAAAAACCCCGCACCTGCTGAATTTTTGGATGGAAGGACACAAACCTGAAGATCCTTCCAAAAATACTGTTGACAGTTCTTTAGGAGGAGGAGCCCATGGACATCTGGTCCACATCAAAAAGGAGGATAAGTGTGGGTGGAAAAATGAGTCTTTTGGCAGGAGCAGAAAAAGTTCCTCGAAATTCCACTTTGTGTCCCGCTAGTAAACATACAGATTCCTCTGGCCAGACATACCATGCGCAGGGGACAAACTAGTTTGCAAAAACTGGTTCTGTCTACTAAGAGGAGTAGACAGAATGGCTAGTAGCATCTTGAACATGTCCTCTACTCAGTAAATATATATATATTCTTGCAGCTGAGAAGGAAGAAAATTTGCAAACTAGGTATGTCACTGGAAGGGTGACTGGGAGGATTTGCGTGAGAAGGAAACTTAAAAAAGATTGGAGCTGAGTCTGCTCTGTGTGCGCTCTCTCTCTCTTTCTCTTTCTCTCTCTCTCTCTCTCTCTCCGTCACCTTCTGTCTCTGTTTCTCTGTCTGTGTGTCTGTCTCTTGGTCTCTCTCTTTCTCTCTCCGTCTCTCTGTTTAGGTCTCTATGTGTCTGTCTCTCTATCTCTTTCTCTGTGTCTCTCTCTCCGTTTCTCTCCTGTCTCTCTCTGTCTCTCTCTCGTGTGTGTGTGTGTGTGTGTGTGTGTGCCTATCTGTCTGTCTGTCTGTCTCTGTCTCTCTGTCTCTGTCTCTATTTCTCTCTCCCCCCTCCCATTTCTCTCCTCTCTCTCCTGTGTGCGTGTCTCTCTCTCTCTCTATGTCTGTCTCTCTGTCTGTCTCTGTTTCTCTCTCTCCATTTTTTTCTCTCTCTCCATCTCTCTCTCTCTCTCTTGTGTATGTGCATGTATGTCTCTCTCTCTCTCTCTTATTGTTGAAGAAAAAATGGACAGCCATGGTGCTTGGTCAGTTGGTGGGGTTACTTCTGATTGCTTGCAAAGAACTCATTTCTCTCGTTTTTTTCTCTCTCTCTCTCTCCTGTTCCCTTCCTCTTGGCTGCTGCATGCAGGGGCTCATCTGGTGTCTTGCATTCTACCTCCCCCCACCCAACCGGCCCTAGAGGGTTAACTGGAGTCCAGGCTACTCTCCTTTCAAGCAAATTCTACCATTTCCATGCGGGGCCTCTTTGAGCCGGTGCCAAAACCAACAGGTGATTGTTCACCCAGCAAGACCGCAGGAAGTAGGCTGGGCGTGCATGACCCAGTTCAGCAGGCAGAGGGGCTGGCTGGCATCAGGAGCTCACCTCTCCCTCCCTTTCCACCCATGGGGAAGGAAATCTGCAGAGAACGGAGCAGATCAGCTGCAGCCGACCCTCAGCGGCCTTGGAAGGAGGACTTACAGATAGCTGCCCACAGATAGAATTTTAAGGAGGTGGAACAAAGCACCATAGTTATCAGGAAAGAGCATCTCCCCCATTGCAGATGGAAAAGGATTTTGGAGAGGAGCTACATTCAAATCATGTTATGAGAATCAGTTCTGCACTAGAAGACAATTCATTTCAGCCCAAATGTCCGCTTTGCGGTTCATCCTGGTTTGCGGGCGGGATGCCATGTCAGGTTGTTTGGTTGCAAAGTCCTATATATGGCCATTTCCAGTTGCAGCGAAACATGGATGACAAAAAGCTCACATCCACAATGGTTGCATATGGAGAGTATCTTTGTTGCTGTTACGCTAAAGCCCTCCAGAGCTGGCGAGAGTTTTAAAACTTTATTGTGGTATCTTTACTTATGCGCTACTTGCACCCAGGAGTATTTTGTGTGTGTGTGTTTTGCTGTTGGTATGCATGCACGAATGAGGGAAGGAGATAAAAATGGAGAGAGCAAAGTGAAAAGAGAACCCTGAGCAAACTGGTTGTAAGTCCGTATGTGGAAAGGAAAATGCAAGTCAAGAGAAGCAGCGCCTGTCTTCATCTATCATAACGGTATTCATGTTTTCCTAATGTTTATGTACAGTATGCACATGCACAGAATAAAAGATGCAAGAGACAATAGGCAGCATTATTAATTAGGCAGTTAATGGGGCCTGGTAGTCATCAATTTACATGGACAGCACTCAAGAATAATAAATCATAACTCGGGGAAATCTTTGTGAGTTGGAGATGTTTTCGTTGGTTTTCAACCATGTTGCCTCCTGCCAAAGCAGAGCATAAATAGGGTATATTTATGAGGGTGGAGGCTCGTTCTCTGAGCTTGTGGATTGGTTTATGAATGTTTCGTTACTAGGCTAGATAACACCTTTAGCAGAATTTAGGGGATGTCTGTGTTCTTCTCCTTTTAAAGCAGGGGTGTCCAAACTTGGGAACTTTAAGACTTGTGGACTTCAACTCCCAGAATTCCCCAGCCATCCATGCTGGCTGGGGAATTCTGGGAGTTGAAGTCCACAAGTCTTAAAGTTCCCAAGTTTGGACACCTCTGTTTTAAAGACTTTGTGTTGGAAGTCCTTATAAACAGAAGAAGCCCTTATAGCAGGGATCAGCAACTTGCGGCTCTGGAGCCGCATGTGGCTCTTCTATCCCTCTGCTGCGGCTCCCTGTCACCAGTCAGCTCCACAATTGATAGAGCTTTCAGTTAGGTCAGGTAGACAAAAAAGGACACTGCAGTAGGAGAAGAGTCTATGGTGGGGAAACTGGACTTCCGGTCGGCTCCAGAATTGAACTTCCGGTTAGGACTTTTGTGGCTCTTTGAGTGTTTAAGGTTGTCGACCCCCGCTTTATAGCACTTGGACTTATACACGCCTTCACAGTGCTTTACAGCCCTCTCTAAGGAGAAGAACATCGACAGAGGCCTCCCGTCAATTTTGCTGAAGATGTTACCTAGCCTAGTCGTGAAACATTCAGAAACCAACTCACAAGCTCAGAGAACGAAGCTCCACCCTCATCCTACACCCGAGGTACAGATATTCACCACTATCCTCAGGGTATATTTATTTTCCAAAGTGGAGAAGTTGTCTGCTTCTGAAAGCAGCTGGAGATTTGATTTCCAGTTTACAAGCTACAATTTCTAGGCCTTAGCAAGATAAACTCTGCCTGAATGTTGTACAAACAAGAAATAAGCTAAACCTTTGGTTAGGAGGCCACCTTAGAAATCAAATCAATAATAGATATTTTTTTAAAAAAATATTGAATGCTCCCTAAATTTGAGATGTCTTTGGAGATTCTCAGTCATCTGGATTACGGTTGTCCCCATAGGTGCTTTTTCAGGAGGCAGCTGGACTTTCTGTATTTTTTTGAAGACGTTTCGCTTCTCATCCAAGAAGCTTCTCCAGCTCTGATTGGATGGTGGGGAACGGAAGGATTTATATTCCTTGCAGACAGTTTGCATTTGGGAAAAGAGTTGGAGGAAAGATATGAGTTGGAGGAAAAGAGTTGGAGGAAAGGAGGAGGAGCTTCCGGCGATGGCGGTCGCCTTCCTAAGATTTTATCAATTTATTCAAGGTTAGACCTGCTCCGCCTGCGGGAGGCCCCTCTCTCGCAGGTATGGCCCTTGGCTCTTACAAGGGCCTGCCTTGATGACGGGTTTGTGAACCCCAAGAGGTGGAAGAAACGGAAGCTGAGGGGATTTTTACAGTTCTGTCTATTTTATCCTCCTCTTATTTATGTATGTTTTTGATATGGACTGTACACCGCCCCGAGTCCCTTTTGGGAGAGGGGGCGGTCTAGAAGTGCTAATTAAATTAAATTAAATTAAATTAAATTAAATTAAATTAAAAGATATGAATAGCATTGTAAAACAGAGAAGGAAATACTGTAGATTGATACCTGGGACTATTAGATATTTTTTATAAACATTAATCAATAACTTTTCATGATAGGAATCCAGAACTGAATGACTTTGTTAAGAATATGCAGTTTCTGTACAGATACTCCTCAATGTACGGCCACAGTTGACCCAACATTTCTGTGGCTAATCAAGGCAGTTGTTAAGTGAGTTTTTGCCCTATTTTAAGACCTTTCTTGACACAGTTGGTAAGTGAATCACTGCAGTTGTTAAGTTAGTAACATGGTTGTTAAGTGAATCTGGATTCCCCACTAGCTTTGCTTGTCAGAAGGTCGCAAAAAGAGGATCACATGACCCCGAGACATTGCAACCGTCATAAATATGAGCAGTTGCCAAGTGTCTTAGTTTCTATCACATGACTATCTTAATGCTGCCATGGTCATATGTGTGGAAAACCATCATAGCTCACTTTTTTTGGTGTCGTTGTAACTTTGAACAGTCACGAGACAAATGTCTTAAGTCAAGGACCACCTATATTTGTCTTAACATCCATCTTGGGCTTGTACAGAGCATCGTATTAACATTTTGTTAATACGATGAGCCACGGTGGCGCAGTGGTTAGAGTGCAGTACTGCAGGCTATTTCTGCTGCCTGCTGGCTGCCTGTGATTTGGCAATTCAAATCCCACCAGGCTCAAGGTTGACTCAGTCTTCCATCCTTCTGTGGTGGGTAAAATGAGGACCCAGATTGTTGGGGAAAAGATGCTGACTCTGTAAACCACTTAGAGAGGGTGTTAAAAGCACTGTGAAGTGGTATATAATCCTAAGTGCTATTGCTATTGCTATTTTGGATAGTAGCATTGAAATCTCGCAATTAGAAGCACCATTTGGAGTTCCGTTGTATTTATTTTTTAATTGTGAGAGTAGAGGCAGTTGGAGGTAGATCTGTTGGTACTAGCACAAGGAAATTCATTGAGTAACAACTTAAGAAATAATTGGGAACATATGTTGAATGTATCTGCCTCTGATCAGACTTGGCAATTAGTATCAAGAGACATTCGTACACATTCCCCTTGCATGCATGTATATAAAAACCCATCATTAAATATTGTATCAAAACCTACCACCAAATTGGTTGATATTATAACAACAGCAACAGTTGGTGAGCATAAAGTAGGATTCTCAATATTTCAAGCACATGTGAAAGAGAAACGCAAATGAGGGAAAAAATAAGGAATTGTTTGATGCTTGGAAGTTGTTCATTAAAGGATTGTGGATCTTTATTTCTAAGCTAAAGAGTGAATCAAGGACATGTCAACATTATCTGAAAATGTTGGTTTGTGTGAGGGTAAACGCCAGACCCTAATTTGTGAAGAATATTCACAATAACAACAATAAGGAAATGATAGCTAGTAGAAATGTATATTATTTTGCTAGAGGAACGAGTACTTTAATTATAAAGGTTTTCTTTGTCTTTTTGATACTTAGAAATATATCAGCAAGTACATTATATTAAGAGCTACCAAAAATTAATCTTCTCTGCTAAATTGTAAAATCAGCCTGTTGACCAGTCATTAGTAGATTTATCAGTATCTCCATTAATAGATTCTAGATTTTGAGATCAGATGAGCATATAAAAAATGGCATTTCTTGACTTTGTTGTGATTAGTTACAAAGTCATGTCCGACCCATTGCAACCCGATGGACAACGTTCCTCCAGGCCTTCCTGTCCTCTACCATCCTCTGGAGTCCATTTAAACTCACGCCTACTGCTTCAGTGACTCCATCCAGCCACCTCCTTCTCTGTTGTCCCCTTCTTCTTTTCCCCTCAGTCTTTCCCAGCATGAGGCTCTTCTCCAGGGAGTCCTTCCTTCTCATTAGGTGGCCAAAGTATTTGAGTTTCCTCTTCAGGATCTGGACTTCTAAAGGGCAGTCAGGGTTGATCTCCTCTAGAACTGACCAGTTTGATCGCCTTGCAGACCAAGAGACTCGCAGGGGTCTTCTCCAGCACCAGAGTTCAAAGGCCTCAATTCTTCAGCACTCAGACTTTCTTACGGTCCAACTTTTACAGCCATACATTGGCAACTGGAAAAACCATATCCTTGACTATACGCACTTTTGTTGGCAGGGTGATGGCTCTGCTTTTTTTCTTGACTTTGTAGACCCTCAAAATATGCTACTTTGGGAGTCCTCATTGTGTTTGTTAAGTATTGGGGAGAGAAAAGGTATACTTAGACTTGAATTTTCATACCAAACTTTAAGTCATTGGGTCTAACATGGCTGGCTGAGGAATTCTGGGAGTTGAAGTCCACAAGTCTTAAAGTTGTCAAGTTTGGAGACCTCTGGATTAGAAAATAAGAGATTTCACCATAAGTCCTTTATCTACAGAAACCTTGAACTTCCAAACATTCAGAAGGCGTACTTCTGAATATGCCTACTGTTTGGTATGCAGTAGGAAACAGTGTATCATTTGGAATGTCAAACAGGTTCTTGATTGCTAGCCTAGGAAGAACACGGTAATGTAATTCAAGAGTGTGCAACTCACTTGTTGACAACTTAATAGTATAACCAATCATGAGAGCCTAAGGGCAGGCACAACCACCAGGTCTGATTCAAATAACGTGGGAGAGGTATATGATACTTAGAGCGGAAAAATTAGTGAGCCTATAGAATTTAACCATAAAAAACATGAATATATAATGCCTACTCTTAACATGTTTTGCAATAAAAGATTTTGCAACAGTCATGAACCTCTGTGGCTGATTAAATGAGCTGATCTGCATTTCTGAATATTTATACTTTCATTAGCTCATCAAGAGGCAAGGACGGAGTGAAGTAACTGATTGGCCCAAAGTTTTATCACACTGTTGTATCAACAACCAAAATTCATTCCATCAGCTCCAACCAGATTGAGATTTAGATATATCTATGGAATCTGCTTCATCAGCAGTAAGTTGAGTAGGTTTGTAAGGAACGTTAGGAGAGATTTATTCTCTGAATGTCTAATCCATGAAACCTCAGATGGTGAGGAGGCTTTCAGCTGGAACGTAATGGAAAGAAGAGCTTGCTTGAATTCTGAAAAAGCTTGCTAGATCAGTCTCAATGATGCAGATGGGGAAAATATTATTTTTCACTACCGTGTTTCTCCGAAAATATGACATGTCCTGAAAATAAGGCCATGCCACATTTTTTTGGATGGACAAAAACGTAAGCCCTCCCCTGAAAATAAGCCCTCTGAACAACCACTCACAGCGCCGCTCACCGACCTAGCAGTATCCCGAAGGCACCAAGCCACGGGAACAAGGTGGGGGGCAAAGGCTCAGTGAGCGGCGCTGTGCCCAGCTGTAGAGAGGGGTTGCCGGGTAGCTGCTCTCTTGCGAGTGGGCTCCCAAAGAGCTGGGCACAGCCTCAGGGTCGAACGGCTGTGTTGCACTGTCGCAACAGCATTACACACCAGCCATGAGGTGGCCACACTCATGAGTAGCCACCCAGCAACCCCCAGCCAGGAACAACACCATTCATTGATCTAGGGATATCGCCAAGCTGCATGAGCGCCTGTTCGCCACCCTTTGGCTCCCCCGGCTTGGCGCCTTCAGAATGCCCCTAGATCAGTGAATGGGGCTCTGCATGGCTGGAGAGGGGGGTTGCACAAGTGGCTTTTTCCGCTCCCTGCTCACATGACTCCCAGGCTCATGATGCCTTTGCCTAACTCTCCCTGCAGAGCCAGGGCATCTCCGCTGCCCCCATTGCCACTGCCGCATGACTTTTTCTGCGGCTTCCAAAGCACGGAGGTAGGATGCCGAGGCTTCTGGCAGTTGCCACTCTGGGAGTATGCTCTATGGGTTGACGCTCTAGGAGTACGCTCTGCCGGCAGCCAGCCCATAACCATAGAGCATACTCCCAGAGCGGCAACTGCCGGAAGACTCATCACCAGCCTCTACTCACCCCTCCCCTCCTAGTCACTCCTCATCTGCCTGCCTGGGCTCCTTAGGGCCCCAACAGGAAGCAGTTGTTGGAGCTAAGCAGCCACCATGAGAACGAGTTGGCAAAACAGCTCAGTTCAAATTGGATCTGACCGAGAAGGAGGCTCAGCAGAAGCGCCTCACTGAGGACTATGAGCATAGGCTTTCCAAGCACAGGGAAGACCTGTGGGAGTGCAAGGCCAGGTAGCGGCACCTGGAGGCTCAGTGGGCTGAGACGGTCATTCAGTTCCAGGCCATGATGCAGTCCCACTGGAACGAGGCCCTCCGGCTCTTTGCCACCAGTGGCTCTTCCCTCCAGCCTTCGCCCAAAGCCCCCCACCATGAGGCTGAAGCAGACCCCAAGTCAGAATTTCTGCCCCCTTCTGCCCCACACAAAAAGACCCCGAAGGGGGAGACTCTCTGCAGCAACAGAAGCATTCATTGCACGTATCTGGCCCAGGGGCCGTAGTTTGAGGACCCCTGATTTAGTGCAATATTAAAAAAATGCAAATGATTTTTCTGTGGACCACCAAAATTTTCTTACGGACCACCAGTTGGTGACCGCTGTTCTAAGGGACTGTCCAGAGAAGGGCACTGACCTCTTCCCTTGCAAGAACAGAACTGACCATGATAATAAAAAGGATCACGAAGCTTCCTTTGCTCGTAAAGAGACAACCAACCAAACAACTGCAGGTATTCAGAATCTGCGCTCGCTTCGCTGCGACCTCTTTATAAACTGCCACTGTTTTAATTTGAAAAGGCATTTAAAGGTAGTTGCCGCGAAGTATTAATCCCAGAGGGTTAATCAGTATCAAGTAGCGTGTGTTGTGAAGACAATAGCGATATATAATTAGATACAATTTTGAGGGGAAATATTAAAGCAGTTATTAAAAGCAGCGAAGTGCGACAGATGAGGCTGTAAAGAACAGTTGTGGGATGAGTCAGGACAATAGGATTGGAAAGGGCAGTTGGCCAACGCAAATCTTTTCAAAAAGAATGGGTTTGCCAGAAATTATTCTAAACTAGGGCAAGCAATGGTCGCGGATTTCCACATCTTTTTCTTGGGGGTGAAGAAAAAGGTAGAGGAGGTGGACTGAAAGCTTTGCCCCAAAGATTTTCTGACATCCATATTTGACTCAAAGAAATGATCTCCATATTATTCTATACCTTTTGTTATGCAAAATAATACCTGGACTGTCCTCCCCTCTCCTCTCCTCCCCTCCCCTCCCCTCTCCTCCCCTCCCCTCCCCTCTCCTCCCCTCTCCTTTCCTCTCCTCTCCTCTCCTCCCCTCCCCTCTCCCTCCTTTTTCTCCTTCCCTTCACCTCCCCTCTTATCCCATCCCATCCTTTCCCTTTCTTCCTCCTCCTCCTCGTAGTGCGGGCCAGAAAAGTGGGGGAGCTTATTGCTGATGACAAAAACCTAGTTAAAGGAACTGGAAAGATGGCACCTTATAAAAAGTTCCACAAAGCAAGTCAGAGAGAATATTGAATCAACAGGAACAAAGACGTCGATAGAAAAATCCAGCAACTGCAATTTCCCCCACTTTCTGCTTTTGATAACCCTAAGTTCATTCTAACTCATTTCTGCAATACAAGCAATTTTTTTAAAAAAAAAAATCATAGAAAAATCTCACTGTGTTTTCATGTTTGTTTATCCTAATACATTCTTGTGTGGTTTTCTCCATGTATACATTTTTTCCCAAAGTGATATTGCACGTTGTAATGCAATTTCATGTTATTATATCACGAATGCATGCGTACATATATATTTTTGAGTTAAAACTATATCGCAAAACAATTTTTTGAAGGGCTTTCTTCGCTGTCAATCTAATTTCTACAACCAAAACATATTTTGGTCTCCTTGGAAGGGTCATTAATTCACTATACATTGCTGGTTTTCTGAGAAGTTGTTACTCAATGGATCGAGGCATCAGTTGATGGGATACGAAAAGATATGAACAATCCGCTGGATTTTTAAAAATCATTAATGATTTTCACAGAGATGTGTTGCTAGACTCCGGTTACAATGGCAGTTGCATAACTAATTGCTGCAGCTAGTTATGAGAATTGAATGTCGTCCTGAAAAGTCAGTAACGTCTCCCCTAACTCAACAGCTTTGAAAGAGCGCCAACTGAGAACTTGCATTGTGTATCTGAAGGCATTATTTTTTTTTTGACTGATGACATTAACAGGATGGCCCAGGGGTGGGTTCCTGTCAGTTCTAATCTCTTCTAATAGAAGAGGTTCCACAAATCTACAGTGCCATTTAGAACCGGTTCCAGCTCCCTCCCCCCCCCCGCCCATCCGCACATCATCAAGATGAAGAGCGAGAGGAGGAATTCTGGGAGTTGAAGTCCACAAGTCTTAAAGCTGTCAAGTTTGAACACCCCTGGGTTTTTTTTCCCTAAAGGGTTAGAGGTGCAAGGGTCTTGTAACTTGACAACTTTAAGATTTGCACACTTCAATGCCAGAGTTCCTGAGCCAACATGACTAGAGGAGGAATTCTGGGAGTTGAAATCCACAAGTCTTAAAGCTGTCAAGTTTGAACACCCCTGGTTTTTTTTAAAATGGTTAGGGGTGCAAGGGTCTTGTAACTTGACAGCTTTAAGACTTGCGTGCTTCAAATGCCAGAGTTTCTGAGCCAACATTTTGCTTGCTAAGCAAGAGCGTTGTTAAGTGAGTTTCACCCCATTTTACAAGTTGGCCATGCCCACCCGATCACATGGCTGGCAAGCCACTCCCACCAGGTCACATGGCTGGCAAGCCACTCCCACAAAGCAGGCCATACCTACAGAAGAGGTTCTAAAATTTTTTGAAACCCACCACTGGGATGGATCCTGTAGAAAGTCTTGCTTTCTGCATCTACTTTGTCTTTTATTGACACCGAAAAGAAATATTTATATTTTCTCAGATCTAGAACTCTTTTAGTGTTTATAGAGCTTTGTCTTTCCTGCTGTGTTATTTTTCTTTCCAAACGCACTGTTTTATTGTTTGCAGTGTGGGTTTTCATTTCGTTTTATTCCGTGCTGCTTTATGGAATGATCTTATTTATCCTTCCTTTAAATCGATCTCTACACTCCCAAAAGAAGTGTGGGATATTGGGTGGTTTAAGGCTGTGAGAAATAGATAAAATAACAGTGAGTCACCCTTGAGGATGGGTGGGGTGTAAACATGACCAATAAGCCGTAACTACTTCCAGGGAGGCAGAAAAGGCTGCTATAAGGTGGCAGAGCAGAAAGAAATATTCCTGAATTCTTTTTAGGATTTAGAAATCACCAAAGGTCGTGGACATTAAGGATCAAATTGCTTAAATACAGAGATAATAGAATTAACTCATTATTGAGATGGCTCATTTTCATTACAAATCCAAGGTAGTTTAACTTCACTATCACTCGAGGGTTTTTTCTACTTCTTTCCTTCCCTCTCTTTGAGTAGCTACGTAAGCAAGAGGCTCATGGGTTTCCAATGCATGGGAGAAAACCAAAGATAATTGATTGGTTGCCAGGCTCATACCGTGTTTACCCGAAAATAGGACCTACCTCTAGCCTGATTTTTTTTGTTATATAGTTTTTATTAGTTTAAATATAACATACAAAAAGAATACAAAAGCAAATGTTAGGGAAATTAGGAAAAGAAGAAGGGAAGGGAATAGTGGGGGAAAGGAAAGGGAGAAAAAAGGCATTGACTTCCTACTCCATTGGTGCAATAAAATAAGATATTAAGATCTTCCCTCAACTTTTTACTTCTTTTCATAATAATAAAAACTGGCCATTTCTGTAACAACAAATTTATCTAATTGGTAAAACCAAGGTCAACATTTCATCCTTTTCCACCTCAAGTACAAAGTCCAGAAGTGGTTTCCAAGTCGAGCCTGATTTTTAAGCTGCGCCTAATATAAGCCCTACCCCAAAAATAAGCCCTAGTGAAAGGGGGTGGGCATGTCCAGCACAGGAGGTGGCGAGTGCGTGCGGGCCAACAGTGCCGCAGCCCATGCAGCACAAGTGAGTTGATTACCTGTCCAAGCAACAGACGGAGGCACAGGAGGGGGCCAGTGCGCCACCCAAGAACCAATAGGGTGCAGCTGCCGCCGGATACTGTGGTTCCCACACATGCTTGCTACCTCTTGTGTGTGCGATGGGACGTGGGGCACACAGCCAGGCTGATCACCCTGAATTCTTGTTTCCCTTGAAAATTAGCCCTGGTGCTTATTTTGGAGTCCCAAAAACTATAAAACCGGATCTTATTTTGGGGGAAACACTTTAATAGGAAGTCACTGCTTTGAACCAGATGTAACAGGAGACAGAGGAAAACTGGCCTGCTTGTCTTTTGGGCTACAAAGAATGGAGGTTAGATGGCATGTTTTTGTCTTGTTCTCATCATGCCATCTCTAACATAGTGTTTTGGCCCCAGGACATCCTTGTGCTTTGCGAAGGAACAACTGGCAGTATAAGGATGTGCGGTATTCGGGAATTACTCTGTAATTACACTACGGCATGACATTATATTCTGCATTTGCTTAAGCTGGGTACCTATTTTTGAAAATCCCGCTTGTGGAATTTTATCTAGTGTATGGCATAGCATACATGGACTAGCAAGATACGCATATTAACATTTCACCTAGATTAGTAGACACAGTGAAATATAAACATTAAAAAGATCTCTGTTCAAATATCAAGAGCCATGATGGCGCAGTGGTTAGAATGCAGTATCATAGGCTAATTCTGCCAACTGCCAGCAGTTCGATCCTCACTGGCTCAAAGTTGACTCAGTCTTCCCTCCTTCTGACGTGGTAAAATGAGGACCCAGATTGTTGGGGGCAATAGGCTGACTCTGTAAACTGCTTAGAGAGGGTTGTAAAGCACTGTGAAGTGATATATCAGTCTAAGTACTATTGCTATTGCTATCAATGTCTAGGCCAGTGATACATAACCTTTTTGTCATCGCATGCTGAAAGCACACATGCACGCCTGCACCCTTAATACAATGTGCATGACACCCCCCGCATCATGCCCTTGCACATGCACACATGACTCCCCCCACCCTCCACTCATGCACAAGTAAACCCCCCCCCCATGCCTCATTTTGGGCCTAGTAGGCCTTCCTGCAGCCTCCTGGAACCAAAAACAGGCCATGGAGAGGACACGCTGCCCCCACCTGTGCTTCCCCTGGCTCCCCCACATGCCCATGCATCTCCTGCATGTGCCCCACCCCAAAATCAGCTGGCCAGTGGGAGGTGGACGGGCATGTCCAGCAGAGCTGAGCTGGGGCGACAGCTGACGTGCCCACCGAGAGGGTTCTGCATTTCACTTGTGGCACCGGTGCCATAGTTTCACCATCACAGGCCTAGACCATCTAACCATTGAAGTGCAGCATTATTTACACTTTAAAAAATATCAGATATTGGACCACTAAATGCCCTCAGCTTACAGCTGGTCATGAAGTTGATCTACAGTTTGATGTGAAACACCTCAGTCAAACTGAAGGGAGGATACTAGGCCCCATTTATACAGAGAGTCCCGGCAGACGGGACTTTGTGAGGTATGAATCCTATTCAGGACTTTACGCTCACCAAGTAGTTCAAGATCTGGCACCTTTTTTCTGGTCATTTTATATGGCTACCCATGTCTGTGCATTCAGCAACCCGTTTGGCTTTCCATTAAGTGTCAAGGGTTAAAGTTGTCAGGCGGATATTGTACAAGCTCCAGTGAGGGTTTCCTGAGTTTGAGTCTTCGTTGGCACACACCAGGTAGGAGTGAGCTGTTCGTTATTTCTCTGTATTCTCTCACTAGTGCATCTTGCCTTCCTAAATCTGGTGGTGCTATACGGTTCTGAACAGGAAGCCAGCAAGTCGGAGTAGTTTTAAAACATCTGCATTAAGTTGTAGATTCTTCTACAATGCATGTAGAAGAATCGCATCCATGCAGCCAAGTGGAGGTCAGAACATAGGATATACGTAAGGGAAGCCACCCGGTTTTCAGGGTGGCTGGAAGAACTCATTTGGAGTAAGACTGTCCCTCACCTGCATGAATAGAATAGAATGGAAGGGATGGGAAGGGAAAAGAATTGGGAATAGGGAATACAGGTAGGACGGGATGGGATGGAAAAGGGAATACGGATAGGATAGGGTAGAATAGGATGGAAAGGAAGAGGAAAGAATAGGGAATACACATAGGTTAGGATCGGATGGGATGGGATGAAATAGGGAATAAGGAATACAGATAGGGTAGGATAGGATAGGATGGAAGGGATGGGAAGGGAAGGGAAAAGAATAGGGAATAGGGAATACAGGTAGGATGGGGTGGGATGGAACAGGGAATACGGATAGGATAGGATGGAAAGGAAGGGAAAAGAATAGGGAATACAGATAGGTTAGGATTGGATGGGATGGGATGGGATGGAATCGGGGATACAGATAGTTTAGGATCGGATAGGATGGGATGGAATAGGGAATAGAGATAGGGTAGAATAGGATAGGATAGGATAGTTGGAAGGGACCTTGAAGGTCTTCTAGTCCAACCCCCTACATAGGCAGGAAACCATGTAGCATTTCAGACAAATGGTTATCCAATTTCTTCTTAAAAACTTCTAGTGGTTTTTTCCCCCCTGTTTTTAAAGCTGGCCGTTGCCCATAAACTATGAGATGGAGACGGTGCATTTGTTGGTTGCTGCTTTTTTGCAGACATTTTTGGACTTCCCAAAAGGTCCAAGCGTAGTATTGTTGTACAGTATGTGGCATGACAAGGCAAGAGGAGGAGGAGAGGAGGAGGACTCTTCCTCCTTTAGAGAGGGGGGAAAAGTTCAACCACCTTCTCTAAAAAAACCATTCTATAAGAAATGTTAGCTCAGCTTTAATCACTGACTTTTTTTTATTCATAGTCAGCAATTTTCATGGGTTCCCCACCCACTTTTGCTTCAAATTCCAAACAAGCATCCAGCAAAACATATGGAGAATTCATCCCACAGCTCAAATATTTGCATTTGATTTGCTTCGCTTTGCAAGGAACAGTTTCTTTCGGTCTTAGATTCTTGGCTTCTTCCTCCTCCTGCTTTAGCTACTTCTTTTTCTTGTAAACACTGTACAAGCTTAATGGCTTTAAAAAAAAAAAAACCTTGCTTCCTGGATGTAGTAGATCAAGGAAATCGTATTCCTCTCAGCCTTGTCTTAGAATGCCTGAGAAAATGTAGAAAAGCTTTGAGTTAGTAAGCATGACAAACACAATCCATTTACCAAGATGTTTCTGAGCATGGACCTCAGAAAGGACTCATTTTTACTCTGATGTTCTCCTCTTACTAAGAATAGAAAAGCCATCCAACCAGTGATGGGATTCAAAAATTTTTACTACCAGATATGTGGGCAGAGTGTGGCTTGGTGGGTGTGACAGGGAAGGATACTGCAAAAATCTCATTTCCTCCCCACTCCAGGGCAAGGATACTGTAAAATCCCCATTCCCTCCCTACTTCTGCAGGAAGGATACTTTAAAATCCCAATTTCCACCCCATTCCAGGGCAAGGATACTGTAAAATCCCCATTCCCTCCCTACTTCTGCAGGAAGGATACTTTAAAATTTCAATTTCCACCCCATTCCAGGGCAAGGATACTGTAAAATCCCCATTCCCTCCCTACTTCTGCGGGAAGGATACTTTAAAATTTCAATTTCCACCCCATTCCAGGGCAAGGATACTCTAAAATCTCCATTTCCACCCCACTCCAGGGCAAGGATACTGTAAAATCTCCATTTCCACCCCACCTCTGGGGAAAGGATACTGTAAAATCCCCATTCCCTCCCCACCCCACTAACCTCTTTCCAGGTCCGTTCTCCTGTGCAGGGCAACAGAAGAAAACCCAGCTCGGATGCCGATCAACTGGGACTCAGGAAGCAGAGAATAGATGGGGGCAGAGCCAGCCAGAGGTGGTATTTGGCAGTTCTCTTAACTACTCAAAATTTCCCCTACCGGTTCACCAAAACCGGTCAGAACTGGCTGAATAGTACTTAGAATATTACGCATAAAATGAAGTAATAATAGCTTTAGTGAAATAAATGACTAACAAGGATATATATATATATATATATATATACATATACATATACATATACATATACATATACATATACATATACATATACATATACATATACATATACATATACATATACATATACATATACATATATATATATATATATATATATATATACACACATGTGTGTGTGTGTGTGTGCGTGTGTGTGTGTATTTGTGTTACAACTCCTGGTATGCCCAAATATGGGAGGGAACTCACTACTCCGCCTTTCTGTCTATCGGCTCACTGCAGGAGACCATCCAGGCAGAAAACCATATTTTTAATATTGCCTTTTTATACTTGTGTTGTATTTGTGCTGATAAATAAATAAAGGGAGACTAGTATAGATCTATTTCAAGCTATTTAGCTCTCATCACCTAGCCATACTCTTACTTGGATTTGATTATACACACACACACACACACACACGCATACATACTAGATTGACAACATGAAATTTTATATAAATTGTAAATGAGGACTATGGAGAGGATGCACAAAAGTTTTGTAACCAAAGATAAACAATTTTATACAGAATACAATTTAAAGATGTAATATTACTGGATGGTTTTGGGATGATGTGATGAAATGCCATAATGTAAATTTATTTTAAACTTAGAATATTTCACATAAAAGGAAGTAATAATGGTTGTAGTCAAATAAATGTTTGATAATGATAATAATAGTGTGCATATATATTGGATTGATAATATGAGATTTTATATAAATTGTAAGTGAGGACTGTGGTGAGGAGGCATAGAAGTTTTGTAACCAATCAACACACTGTAGGTAACTGGAGGATGGTTTTTATGTTTGTTTATGTTTGTTTGTTTGTTTAAAAAGTTTTTTCTTAAAAAAGAACTGGCTGAATATCATCTTTGCATCCAACTCTGGAGTGCTAAAGGACTGCCTTAGGAAGTCATGGCAGCATTTTTATTGTCCATGTTTGTCTACCTTTGTAATACTTTAGAGCGGAATTCTAAATCTGATCCTTCATCTATGCAGAAATAAAAGAACCTGCTCATTCAGCAATGAGCATCCTTCCACTTCATTAGCCCCCCTTTTTAAAAATTACAAAAAGTTAAATGAAATCCTGGTTGCCTTGGGTTTTCTGCCATAAGAACAGAATGAGATTATGCCCAAAGATAGAAAAATACTAAAATACCCACAATGGAGGAATGGATTGTAAAGATAGTGGAATTTGCAGAAATGGCAATACTGACTTGTTTGATTGAGAATAATGCAACAGGTATTTTATTAATGACTGGAAACCTCTTATGGACTTTTTTTTTTTTTTTGCTGAAAATGTAATAAAATAATTTGATTTTGCTGTTTAAGAAGGGGTTGAATATAGGAAGAAGGGAGTTACGATGGAACGTCAAAGAGTGACAAAAAGTTTGAAATTGCTGTGAAGCAGATTGGAAGTCAATTCTTTGGATCTCTTTTATTCTATTTGTATTACCTTTCACACTTTTAAAATCTTTTCTGAGCACGATACGCTTCCTATTTTTTCCCCTGTACATCTGCTCAGTGTGCAGTCCGCTTTTAGTTAAGCTACATTGTTAGTAATTAAGACATTAGTAAATCGTAACTCCTCTTTGCTGATTCTTGTCTAGGATTGAGATTTCTTTGACTTCCCTCTGTGATACAGAATTTTATGCCTGGAAATGAAGGTATTTTTTCTGAAGAAGATTAGGCAAGGATGACAGAAAGAAGAAAGGGAGGAAAGGGAGGAGGGAGAGAGGGAAAAGAAAAGGAGAGAAGAAAGGAGGGGAGGAAGAAAGGAAAGAAGGAAGGAAGGAAGGAAGGAAGGAAGGAAGGAAGGAAGGAAGGAAAAAGAAATGAGAGGGGGGGAAAAGGAGGGAAGGAAGGGAAAAGAAGGGAGGGAGGGAGGGAAGAAATGAAGGAAGGAAGGAAGGAAGAAAGGAAGGAAGGAAGGAAGGAAGGAGGGAGGGAGGGAAGAAGGAAAGACTCCTTTTTCCTTTTATTCTTCATTGATTTCATAATCACTGAAAAATCTTGTCAATTTAGTACATTGATAACTAGAGGTCTACTAGCCAAGAATCTTACCTGCCGTCATTTATTTCTCCCACACCTTTCCTTGTGTCTTTCCTCTTGAGGAGACCAAGAGAAATGTAGTTGAATTACCTTTTGAAGAAAGAAAGAACAAAGGGCAAAGACAGAGAAATTTGAGGCTGTGATGCCACCTACTGTCAAGAACGAAGTCAATGACCCAATAGGAATCCTCTCATGCTACCAATTAGTCTCATTTTCCTGCCTTTCAGCTTCAGGAGTCCCCATGCCACACTGAAAATGCAAGATTTCATAAGTGCCATCTTGTAGCCTGGAAATTATAGACATGCTGGTTGATGAGGACAGGGAAGAAGATTTAAGGGTGGATTTATGACTCAAGCACAGTCCTTTTGGACTTTAAATAGTAAATGAGGAATTGCAATGGTTCCTTTTTTCTTAGTGGTCTTCAGAATTTTTCTCTCTCCTGCTGGATAGTTCCCAAAGCATTAAATATAAAATAGTATCTCAAATAATGCAGATGGACTTGGTTTCGTACAGTTGAGGATTCAAGAAAGCTTCCTTTATTTTTATTTAGGCTCGTCTTTGAGTTGGGCAATGTAGAAATATTCTCAATAAATGAATAGGGAGTAGCACATGCAGATGTCATATAATCAGTTATTGTGTCTTTTCTTGGTCTCTCCTTTTTCCCTTTTCTTGACCTTCTCAGGAAAACTGCTGGGTTCCCTTTAGGTCAGTTGTACACTGGCCAATAAAGAATTCTCTTCTCTTCTAGTCTAGTCTATTCTACTCTACTCTACTCTACTCTACTCTACTCTACTCTACTCTACTCTACTCTACTCTACTCTTTTCTAAATTCCCAATCACACATGGCCAATAAAGCTATTCTATTCTATTCTATTCTATTCTATTCTATTCTATTCTATTCTGGATCATATATTCTTTTCACCCCCGAAATAAGCACGTGGCCTTATTTTCGGGGAGGTCTTATTATTTTTGAGATGCAGGAGGCGGCGAGCATGGTCACCTCATGGCTGCTGCTCTGTTGCAATATTTTCAGGGGAGGGCTCATTTTAGCACATGCTCTCAGAATCCCGATTGGGCTTATTATCTAGGGAGGTCTTATTTTTGGGGAAACAGGGTACAAACTCCTTGAATCAAATTCAAAGCAAAATCACATCCAAGGCATGGATCCATACAGTTCTCTGCCAATGATTTCGCTCTTTTTGCCTTTTCTGATCTTTTTTGTCCCAATTTGTTCTTGTTGAATAATATTAAAGTTTCACAATGGGTCCTACTGATCTGTAAAGATGGCTGAATGAGCAAACTCTACCAGCCTCTGGTTCTTGTTTCATTTCATAAATAAAGTCACCCAACATACAATCTGCCAGGATTAAAATAATAACACCTCTGCCCTTAAATTCAGCAATTGGCTTCATTGTTTTTAGTAATGATAATGGCAGCCAGACACTCTCAGTAACTGGGGATGAGTGAGTTGTCCAATTCTCTAGCTTTCAATGCTTCTCCCAATGAGACTGAAGACACTACAAGGGAATCAAGGCATTAAGAGCCCTTAAAGGTGGCTTAAAATTAAATTAAGATAGTTGATTGTTCTTGAGGAAAAAGCCAGGTCAATAATAGGTTCTTCTTCCTTGTTTATTTTTTTCTGGGGTCAAGAAATAAAAGGGTGAGTTATTTATGTCATGCTGAAGTGCAAGCTAGTTAACTCAAAATCCTGCCATTGTTCAGTAAATATACTTTTAATTGTCAAAGGAGACACAACACACAGGTTGGACATCTCTGAATTGACTTGAAGAACCACGTGAGACTAATATTCCTTTGCATCATCACCGCCACTTAATAATTGCTTGGCTAATTATATCTATCTATCTATCATCTATCATCATCATCTTTTTCATCTATACTATTTATCCTGTGTATCATCTATCTATCCTATTCAATTCTATCTACTCTAGCTATCTATCATCTAGCTATCTAGCTATCCATCCATCCAACTATCCATTCATCTATCCATATCTAGCTAGCTAGCTATCTTATTTATATAGCCATCAATTTCACAAAATGTCACTCTGTATGGTGTACAATCAAACCATAAAAACAATTGCAAAAACAGTTGTCACCTGGATGTTTGAACATCCTGCATAACATATACTAGCTGGATACCCATGCTTCGCGACAAAACTATTTGATCGGGCTATGCAGGATCCATTGGCTCAGTGGTGGTCGGTGATTGAAACACATAAGGGAACATTGCTCCCACCACCTTGAGTCCAGAAGCAGTTCCATAGAAGGCATAGACATTTTGGTGAGGTACCGACATTTAGTACTGTAAAGAGTCCCAGAGTGAAAGGAGTGGAGCATCTGCCAGTTTGGACTGAGGAAACGGAACATGAGGCAATTGAGGCAAAAGAACAGAGTTCTTTTCAGGTGGGGAGGGGGAGTAGAATGTCTAACTCCTTAGCATCAGTTAATAGAAGGCAACTGGCAGTTGGAACAGAGTTCTTTTCAGATGGGGAGGGTGAGTACAACCCTTTAGCATCAGTGTGTGTTAATTACTGTATTAAGAAATAGTAATGATCTGATGGTCATTTCAAAAAATCCTTTCTTAGCTAGCACCTAGAAGCCAAGAGGAACATATGTGGCAAATTTGAAGTTTATAGGCTTTACTGTTCTGGAGATTTCATGATGAGTGAATGGTACTTGGCATATATATATATATATATATATATTTATTTAAATATGATGAAACCTGGGCAGATTACTGAAATTGCTTCCCCATGAGATTGCAGCAGGATCAAGTCTGATCTTCTTGAAGGAAAGGTCTTGGCTTGGGAGAAAAAAAAAAATACACCGATTTTGTCAGGATTGGCTGTGTAGCCTTCGATTTGTCTTTCTGTCCTTGCTGCACTGCAGGAGAGGAGATTACTCAACCAGGCAATTTTCCATTCCTGCTCTCACTGCAGGAATCCAGGTGAAAAGATGAATGATGTGCCTCAAGCTTTTGGGTTTTCGCGATTCCGTGATCTTGGAGGCAAACCAGAAATCATAATAAATTGCCTAATCCTACTTTGGAGAATTTATAACACTCGTTATACAAGACTGTGCCCAAAGAGCTGGCTATTTCTTTTTTTTTCAAACCTATGCAGTTCTGATACATATATCCCTGTAAATTTGTACCAGATGTGTAGATTACTCCATAGGTCAAAATCTGGGAACATCATGCTCCATGAATAGATCTTATTGCAGTGATAAATTTCCTTTTAGCATTTTTTCCTCCTCTAATACTACAAATAATATATGTAAGTACATTTGATTTCTCTGTGGAATCATAGATGACGGAGTAATGAAATGTCAATAGAACCAGTCAGGTTGCTGTAAGATGTCAACGTTCTTCCCTGTTGCTGTTTGGCTGTCCTTATGTAGTTACATCCAGGTTTACTTACTGCTCCAGTTTGCCAGAAATGCTTAAAGGCAGATACTAAAAACATACTTTGGATTTACCTGCAATTATCTCTGGGCTTAGAATTTAAAATTGCTTCCTTGGGCTACCAGATGTGAAAAATCCTGTATATCTTGCGGATATGGGAAATACTTCCTTTTTCTTTCTATCTAGTGATCATCTGGATTTTTTTTAGGGCAAAAATCTGCTTTTATATCCTTACATATGTAAGGCCTGCAGCCATATTTTCTGATGGATCTTAGGCCTGCCACACTTTCTATTATTCTACTATGCATTTTCTATTGTGGAATAATGGGAGGGGGGAGGTTGTACGGAGTTAGATGGTATGTAGCAATAACAAAATTCTTTCTAGAAAGCCAAGGTCATCTTTCGTGTTTGCACCTCCTCACCTGACCAGAACTGGGTGGGTGGAAGCTGCCAGCATGGCAGTAGAAGATTGGACCATGTGACGGACTTGTGGGTGTGGGGGCAAGATCTTGAACTTTCAGCTGGGTGGGAAAACCAGGAAGCCTTCATATTCAGGTTTTCCCAGTTGTGCCAACATGGCTCTCTTAATAAATAGGAACTTTGAGGAATGCTTTGCCTCGGACTCTGATTTACTTTTGGATGCTATTTGGAACCCTGACAACATGTATATCAGCAGAAGCTTCATTTCAGAGTTTGTGCTTCGTTTTATTAGCGAAGATGGTGGCCAGATGATCTTGAACTTTGCATTTCTCTTTTGTTGGAAGGAATATCCATCTGGGTCCATTCCAAGTTGGGAGAAAGACATTGGAAACATGGAGGCTGATTGGAAAGATGGTTTATTCATGAAGCAGAACCATGTGGGTTTGTGGTTCTGAGCAACTGACAACATGGAGTTGAGAGTGGAGGTTTTATATTTTCTTTGGGCTTTGCACTTGGGCTTCCTGTTCCTGTGCAAGAACATGTATTCTATGGGCTGTTGTCAGATTCCTGTGGAGTCATGTAGGGGTTATGTAGAGGTCATAGATGGCTCTATAGGCAAAAGAGGAAATGTCTGAACTCCCAGGTTTGGTTGAAGTTTGGGCTGCTCTGAGATGATACAATGACTGAAATGCCCTTAAAAGATTGTGCAATGTAGTGAGCTCTGTGTCATCTGCTAAATGGTAATGGGTTAATCCTATTATGTCTTGTTTTTATTAATCCCATCATCCTGGAGCTAAAGGTCTTTTGTTTTGTAGATAAGCTGGCCCAGTCTTTCTTAATGGGCACAAAACGTCTGGTGGGGGATGCTATTAAGAAAAAGTGAGTCTGCTTCCTGCCTCTAAAAAAAACCATGTATCTCCATTTCTCATTTAGGAAAATATAATATTCTGCCTTTTTTTAATATTCCTCAAAAAAATTCATTCTTCTAGGAGGGGGGGGGGATTCCCACACTTCTTAATATTCTCTGTATTTGTATCATATTTGGATTTGACATGGTGGAGGAGTCTTCTTTGACAATAATTCAAATTAAAGAATTTGTTTTCCAGTGCCATAGTAAATATGGCCCACCAAAGCACTTTTACACTGGTGTAGGAAGTTAGTACTCCCCCACCCCTCTCCTAGAAAGTTGTAATATTTTAGGAAATATTAAAAAGACAGACCATTTCCCCTAAAAGGGAGGCAAAAACTCACCCCCACAACACCTTTGTCAATGGGCCATTAAGGCCTGAGCCAGTCTATTCTGTATAACAAAGATCTACCACCTTCAGGCAGAGCCATAGTAGGAATTGTTCAAAGCCCTTTCATTACATCATCACCCAGCAAGAGTCAACCAAGCCTGGGACTCAGGACAGCCTACAGAGTTGTCACTGCATGGCCCCATGGGAGTCTGACGACCAATACAAGCTCAAATTCAAAAGCCCAGAGAGGGTATAAAACCCGGGAACTCCCAGCATCTCTGCCCTGTTTGCCCAGGATCTCAAACCATGTGGTCCTCCCCACCACCATTAAACCATCTTTTCAATCAGTCTCCATCTTTCCAGTGTCTTTCTCTCCACTTGGAACTGAGCTCAGATGGACATTTCTTCCAACACTACCAAGTATGGGAATTTCTGCACTGAAGATTCAGTTTTGGTTGAAGTTTCATGAGTCGCTAAGTGCGAGCAAAGATAAATTGCTTTGCGATGGAATCAAAATCATGAGGGAAACGTGCCGTATTGGTTTTGTTTCTCCAAAACCAACCAACCTTATTGTGTTTTTATTTATCATCAACCTTGGCGAAAAAAGAAAAGAAGCCACATAACATATTAAGGATTCCTCTTCAGACAGACACACGGCAGGTTCTAAAGTAGTAACGCCATTGTTTGTATCACCTGCAGGGACCAAAGCCTGTGAAATCCAGGTGACTTCACCAGGCAAACAAAGGAAGGAACCTTTGGCAGGAAAAGAAATGCCGTCAGTTAAAAGAGGGAGGGAAGCTTGCTCAGCGGCTGCTTGAACTCTTCCACTCTTCTGAAGGGTTTTTTCTCCATCTAGTGGAAGAATGGAAATCTTCAGCTTGGAAGGATGAGCTTTAATTATTGTACTTAATTAAAATGGCCATGGAACACATCCTCTGTCTTTAATTGGGTGCCCATTGCAGTCCAAATTCATGCACAAGGCCCGAGTTGGGGAAGGCTAGAGCCTTATTATTTGATTTGATACATTTATAAATTAATAAAAAAAACTTGGGAAACAAAAACTTTGGAGTCTTGGGAACTGTTTGGTATTTATGGCAGTTGCAGTGTCCCCGAGGTCATATCATCCCCTTTACTCGGATGAGTAAAGTCAATGGGGAAGCCAGATTCCCTGCACAATTGCGTTACTGACTCAAGAGCTGCAGTGATTCTTTTAACAATTGTGGCAAGAAAAGTCGTAAGATGGGGCAAAATTCACTGAACAGCTGTCTCGCTTAGAGAACAGAAACTTTGGGTTCCATTGGGGGGGGGGTCAAAAGCCAAGGACTACTTATAGTGACCCAGGACAGGCCTTCTGAAGGGAGGTAGTGTGTGCCAGGTATCCATACGTTTCAGGAATCTGTTTCATTAGAGAGAAGTGTACGGAGGAACAGTGCGAGAGTGTTAAGAAGAGTCAGTGATTTGTATTCCTTCTTTGGAGAATAAGCTTTCTGTCTTTTGTCACCCGTCTCACTTTTGTCTCGGAGCAAAGTGTCTGTGGAGATTCTCAGTCATCCAGGTCACGGTTGTCCCAAAGGTGCTTTTTCTTGGTTTTTCTTTGAAGGCATTTCACTTTTCATCGGTTCTAGCAGGATGAGATAGAAGGATCCTATTTCTTTGCAGTCATCTGGTCATTAGTGCTCTCTCTGAGATTGGTCAAAAAGCCAATAAGAGTTGAAATACTAAAAAGGGCAAGAGATGATGGATAGATGCATAATACTTCCTAATATGGGAATTGATTTATTAAGGGTTAGAAAACAGAGGTAGAAAACAGAAATTGGGAAAATATCATTATGTATACTGCTACGTAATATAATACATTATAATTACTATGTATATGTAAATGTTAGAAGTTGAAAGATTATCATCATGTATATCTAAACAGTATAATAATAATAATAATTATTGTTGTTGTTGTTAGTATTGTGTATAAAGTAAATTGAGCCAGACAATATACTGTTCACTAAGCACTTATGCATGTTAAAGAAAAAAGAATAAATAAATTTATATATAGCCATCTTCAGGCTGGGTTTTGGGCTTAAAGTGTGATCAGAGCTGCCGTCTTTCTATAAATCTTCGTGGCGGTGGGGTGGAGTGCTGGCTTTGTTTCAGTAAGTGGAATGATTGGTTGTGTGGTTGTATCATGATTGGTAGATTGGTGCTGATTGGCGCTGGCTGTGTGTCCATTGTTGTTTTGTGTTGTAATGGTCTGGGTGGTGGGTGGGGCTCGTTTGTTGACTAGGGCTGGTTTCCAGACGCCCTAGTCAACAAGCAAGCCCCACCCACCACCCAGGCGGTTACAACATGAAACAACAATGGACACACAGCCAGCACCAATCAGCACCAGCATTGTCCAAAGACATCTCTATACTCTCTCTGAGAGCCATTAAGGCCACCTGGGGGTTTATCTCTGCAAAGGGAATCAACACACTGACTTCCTATTTTCTTTCTATTTCACAGTTCAATTTCACCATTTAGCATTGAGAGCACAAGACGACAGAGACGGTCTGAATCACCAGACTCTCGAAAGCGCCGCATCCACAGGTGTGATTTTGAAGGGTGCAATAAGGTTTACACGAAAAGTTCCCACCTGAAGGCTCATCGGAGGACCCACACAGGTGAGCAGCTCCAGTTGGTGCCATAAATACATGTGACATCAGTGAACATTTGCAGACATGAATTCAGTGGTGATTGCAGTTTGAAGAGCTGGACAGAATTCCATACGGTACAGTTCTTTTGGCAATTTCCACCTGCTATGTCATAGTAGAAATGAAGGCTGCCATATTTTTCTGTAAAGGTGGAGAAACAGGGCATGTACTGTCAACTAAGATGAAGGGCTCAAATCCAGTCAAGAATCTGGATGAATTTCTTGTGATTTTCTTGCTCTAGATGGTTTCATGTGGTTATTTCTAGTGACATTCCAGTTTGATATCAGTTCGGTTCAGGAGAAAAAAGTGGTAATAGGTGTCCATTCTGTATCCATTCCTCCAGGGATTGAGAAGGACTCCCCTGCCCCAATCTATCTATCTATCTATCTATCTCTCTCTCTCTCTCTCTCTCTCTCTCTCTCTCTCTCTCTCTCTCTCTCTCTCTCTCTCTCTCTCCCTCTCTCTCTCTCTCTCTCTCTCTCTCTCTCTCCATCATCTATCTACCTATCTACCTACCTATCCTATCTCCTATCATCCTTCTGTCCATCCACCCATCTAGCTAGCTATCCATCCATCCATCCATCCATCCACCTACCTACCTACTTACCTATCCTATCATCCATCCATCTAGCTATCTAGCTATCCTATCTCCTATCATCCAACTCTCTGTCTGTCTGTCTGTCTGCCTGCCTGCCTGCCTGCCTGCCTGCCTGCCTGCCTGCCTGCCTGCCTGCCTGCCTGCCTGCCTGCCTGCCTGCCTGCCTGCCTGCCTGCCTGCCTATCTATCTATCTATCTATCTATCTATCTATCTATCTATCTATCTATCTATCTATCTATCTATCATCTATCTATCTATCTATCTATCTATCTATCTATCTATCATCTATCTATCTATCTATCTATCTATCTATCTATCTATCTATCTATCATCTATTAATTTATTAAATTTATATAGCCACCTAAACCACCAGAAGTGATTTTGGGCAATATTAAAAAAAACCTCTGGCTATTTTGGATGGATTTGCATTGTCCAGATAGGATGGCATTTGAGAGAAGCGGGAAAACCTCGGGATTGTAACTGATTAAAAACTTGGTTAAAGCATTGGCTGACTACCCACATTCACATGGTTGACTGATCTCAGGTGGGCTCACATTTGGATGCTTCTATAGAGCCATCCGAAGGGGCCCAGTTCCTTTCAGGGCATCTGCATTATTAGCAGGACAGTTAGGTGAAGGAAGCTAGGGTGCACAAATAAAATTGTACTCTTTTCAGAAGCATGCCCGAGGTTTCTCCTTGTGCCCTTCGCCAACAGGGCTCCTCCAGTTGTGAGATTCCATCGGTGTAACAGCCTGTTCCCTGAGCAGTTTGTTTCAAAACATCTCTAAAACTTACCTTCTACAACCAATTTCATTGTAATTTATTTTGCACAATGACAATAAAGACTATACTACTGTACACTGCAGCCCCGGTGAGTAAAACAGCTGAGGTGTGGCAATTGCTCTGCTGCGCCTATCAGCTGGGTTTCAAACAAAGGAAATATAGGACAGACTAAGGAACTACCAGTTCACACGAACCTATACGAACTGGCTGAATCCCACCATGGGCTCCTCTCTTTAACCAAAGCTCTGAGGCTTTCCTTCCATCTGGTGGGCTTTGAGCATTCTTATGGGTTACTGAAGAGGATTGTCTCAATCTGGAAGGAATTCTGGGTGATCTCTTCTACATCAGGACCTGAGTCGGATCTGGGCTGCCAGAAAACCCTCCCGTAGAAGGGTGTCATAGATGGCGAGCAGTCTAGCTCATCGGCTCTTTATGGGTCCGCTTGATAAGGTTCCAGGAACCCAAAGGTGACCTGACACTGTGTTCCCAGGTCCTTTTCATTCAGTCTAGTTTCGTTTACTTTATTGTCATTGCACATCATACAATGAAATTAAAGGCCATCTTCACTGTACATTAGAACTATAAAAATAAAAACACAAAAACACATCCTTCGCATGCTATAGAATTGAATTGAAAACCCGATATTGCATTAATATTGCACTATACCGTAGAATTCAATATAGTTACTGCCCTGGGATAGAAGCTGTTTTTCAGCCCATCTGTCCTTGTTTTTATTGTCCTGTACCGTCTGCCAGATGGTAATAGTTCAAAAAAAGGGTGCCCAGGATGAGATGGATCTTTCAGAATGTTTTGAACTTTCTTAAGGCAGCGGGAGCTGTAAAGCTCTTCCAAGGAGGGGAGAGGGCAACCAATGATCCTCTGGGCAATAACGTTGACCCTCTGGAGCGCTGTCCTATCTACCACTGTGCAATTGGCAAACCATACGCAGGTGCAGTAAGTTAAAATACTCTCTATGGTGCAGCGGTAGAAGGTCACCAGCAGTTTTTCATTCAGTTGTTGTTTCCTGAGAAGTCTCAGGTAGTATAATCTCTGCTTGGGCCCTTTTGACCAGGGCTGCAATGTGAGTGCCCCAGGTCAGGTCCTCTTCTATGATAACACCCAGAAAGTTTAAACTCCACTCAGTCTCCATTGATAAACAAGGGATAGATGTCTGATCTATTCCTTCTGTAGTCTATAAGATATTTGGGCTTATTGGTATTAAGTTATTGTCTCCACACCACGAAAGCAACCATTCCACCTCATCTCGATAGACAGACTCATTTCCCCTGTCCCTGAGATGAGTCCCACCACTGTTGTATCATCTGCAAATTTAGTAATAGTATTACTCGTGTGAGTGGGAATGCAGTCATGCCATGCACATCAAGAGTATGTTCACATTTCAGACAAGATCTGGGCTGAAGACTTTGTGCCAGGAAAGAATGGCAAGTTTCCTGAGGCCTTCAATGTGTGAGAAAGCAGTTTGCATCTCTTCTTGTGGTTAGCCACACTCCACTCTCACAAAACCAGAAAAGTTATGAACTTCCCATGGCAGCGTGACAGAGAAGGATCAACATGAAATAACCCATCCCTGTGCCCCTGGCTTCTAACAGCTTTACGTTACCCTTGAGGAGCAAAGGGCGTTCATAGGTTTCAAGTCAATGTGGCTCCATTGGCCTCCCCTTGGAGACTGTCTCTTGAGCAGTCTTGAGCATCGCAAGTCCTCCTTGGTTCAAAGGAGCTTAATTGGATGTACAGGTGTTTGGACTCCCAACTGCCAATCCTACAGCGCTGTTTTACCAGAAGGCTCTCATGGAAACGTCATGGGGTGCATACAATTATTTTAATCACCTGCATTTGAAAGTTTACTTCACAATCAGCAGTCTTTTTACAGGCAATTAAGTTAAAAAAAGCAACAACAACCCAGTAGATCTGTGCTTGAGGGTCAGGGTTGCCCAAATTTGGAAGACTTCAGGGTGCTGCCTTCTTTTATTTAGGCCTCGTAAAACAAAATAATGTTGCAGGTAGGAACTTGTTAAGGTAGGCAGTGGGACAAAAGATTAACAAAGCCTAAATAAGGATTTCTTGTTAAGTATAGTATATGTAGTCAGAATTGATAATAATCTAATAAATGAGCCAATGAGCAGATTTATTCCTACTAAAATATACTTTAACTTGCTTATGGAGTCTGAACAACTCCATTTTTTCCAGGCCAAAATGTTTAATGACATCCTAAGGAGCTGAAAGGTCATATTCAGTACTACCCGTGCTTCGCGATGAAACTATGTGATCGGACAATGCAGGAGATATCCAGTTCCCTCCGGTTCAATCTGTTGGCTCATTGGTGGTCAGTGATTGAAACACATAAGGGAATATCGCTCCCGCTGCCTTGAATCCAGAAGCATTTTCATAGGTGGAAGGCGTAGACATGTTGGTGAGGTACCGACATTTAGTACTGTAAGGAACCCCAGATTGCTCCTGAGTGAAGGAGTGGAAGGTCTACCAGTTTGAACTGAGGTAACGGAATATGAGGCAACTGGCAGTTGGAACAGAGTTCTTTTCAGGTGGGGAGGGGGAGTAGAACTCCTTAGCATCAGAGCATGTTAGTTACTGTATAAGAAATACTAATGATCTGATGGTCATTTCAAAAAATCTTTTCTTAGCGAGCACCCAGAAGCCAAGAGGAACATATGTGCCAAATTTCAAATTTGTAGGCTTTACAGTTCTGGAGATTTCGTGATGAGTGAGTGATATTTGGCTTTTATATATATAGATGTACAAATACTCCATAGGTTAAATTATTAAAAGGAAATATATTCACTTCTAGCATACAGCATATAAGCGATGTTTGAGCAGGGTCCACATTATTGTCTGGGACGCCACACATCCTCTTCACATTCTTGTTACCTTTTGAGAGGAGGCTTTGTGATGTCCAAATCAGAACATCCAGATTCAGTCACAGTTAAGTTTTGTTCCATATAACATCAACTTTGTGAGCTCTCAACTTTCAACTTTCCTCTTTACGCTATGCATTCTAAATGGACAGTGATTCTAGGCTACAATAGAGCTGGAAGGGACCTTGGAAGTCTTCTAGTCCAGCCCCCTGCTCAAGCAGGAGAACCTATAATATTTCAGATAAGTGGCTGTCCAATCTCTTCTTAAAAACCTTTAAATTTTCAATATCCCAAATGACCTAGAGAAGATAGAATAACCTTTATTGTCAATTTTTTTTTTACAGTGAGCATACTGGCACATGTTAAAAATGAAATTCTGTTGCCTGCTCTCAAAAGAAAGTATATATCCATATATATGTATACATACATAACAGTCATATACATATACTACATACACACATACACACAGAGAGATATAGATATATAGGTATATGTATACACACACACACATTATTCTAAAATATCTCCCATATAAATAGTGTGGATTCTGGTGTATGGAAACCACTGTTGCCTTTATTTTTTCTTTCCTGAGTGGAATGAGTCAATAATGATGATGATGATGATGATGATAAATAGAACTGGGAAATGGAAGCATAGTGAATGGAAGCAGCAACCCGTATCAACCATTAGCACCAGTCAATGGAATTTGTGATGCATTTTTGAATGTTCAGTTGGCTGAGTTTCATGTTTAATGAATAAAGTATATAATAATAATAATAAATACTTTATTCATTAAACATGAAGCTCAGCCAACTGAACATTCCAAAAATGCATCTCAAATGCCATTGACTGGTGCTAATGGCTGATACGGGTTGCTGCCAGCGTCCTAGGTATCAACCAAGTACCTTCTTAAAATATACGATGTTCCGAGCAGCAAAGTTTTTTGCAGTTCCGCTGTTGTTATTGCAGGAAGCTGCAATTTGTGGAGGTATCTTGTAAAATTCTTGGACATGGTGCCAAGTGCCCCGATGACAATGGGTATCACTGTTACATGTTTCATCCATAGCCGTGTAGTTTCGATGGCCAGGTCGCGATATATCATTATTTTTTCTAGTTCTTTTTCTTCGACTCTGGCATCTCCAGGAACAGCGATATCAATAAACTTTACGATGATGAAGATGATGATGATGATGATGATGATGATGATGATGATGATGTGGTTAATCTTTGGTGAGATTCATAGCCTTTGGGGCTGGTTGGTAGCTCAACAGCTCGAGTCCTAACCAAGGACCTAGGAACTGTTAAGGTAACGTTGGAGGATATAAGTTGTTCCAAGAAGGGTGGTTTTTTGTAGAGTCAGAATGTTCAAGTCAGGTAAATTTAGAATTTTCAAATAGCGAGGTAGCCCTTTAGGTATTGCTCCAAGGGCTCCAGTTACAATTGGGACAACACATGATATTATTACTACTATCATTATTATTATTATTATTATTAGTAGTAGTAGTAGTAGTAGTAGTAGTAGTAGTATCCAAAGTAATTGGGGTATCTTATGGACCAGGGATAAATGAATTAGGACAGGCCTGCACATAAGGAGAAATAGAAGAAAACAGATCACCAAAGCTTCTGTTGCTTCACTATAGACTTATATACAGTCTGAGATTGTAGGTTAGCCATTGCTGCAAGTTACATAACAAAGGATTATGCAGGCTGCTGGACTAGAAGACCCCTAAGATCCCTCCCAGCTCGGTATTCTGTTGTTTTGTTGGTATGAGTGATGTCCTTAACTAAGGGAGAAAATATTGGACTCTTAATGTCGAAGTGATCATATAGTTTCCTTGTCAAGAGACCAGATAGTTAGTTCCCATTCAAGTGCTAACCAGTTACGATCCTCCTGACCTTTTTAAAAGATCAGGTTTGATGGAGGTTGTCTATGATGGGGGTTGTCTATGAACAAGCCTTAGTGACCTGAGTAACATGACATTGCTATAGCAGAAAAGAGTTAGACAGTTAAGAAGGAATAGTCTTCTGCCCCCAAGTTCATATGGCTTCACAAAATTGGCTTCTCGTTCTGTTGCTACTCTGAGTGGCTCAAGATTGACTTGGACCTTCCATCCTTCTGAGGTTGGTAAAATGAGGATCCAGCTTGTTGTAATATGATGACTCTGTAAACCACTTAGAGGGGACTGTGAAGCGGTATATAAGTCTATTGCTATCTTCTCCCTTTAGATGGTTGGGGGGGGGGGGTGTCAAGTAATGCCTGCTTTTGTAATTCTTACCTGATCCACCAGAGGGTGCACGCTAACAATAAACAGCTTCTAAACAAGTGTAACACACACACACACACTTCCATAAATGAGGAATTATGAGTCACAAATATCCTGCCTTCTGTTTTCTCATTTGTATATCCTTCCGTCACGTGTAAAGTCAGTTGTGGAAGAGATCTGAATTAAAAGAAAAATGTGCGATCGTGTTTCGAAAGGAGAAACTATTACAAATAGGTAGGCTTACGCTTTGCTAGCGTAGCTTTAGTTTCTGCCACCTTAATAGTAATTTGGGAAGTTTAGGCAAAAGTTTTCCCAAAGATTCATGCACAAAATGTGTCTCTATTGAGTCTTCCTCTCTCGTGGGAAGAGGTTCTTGTCACCCACAGAGCACAGGTGCTCCTTGAGTTACAACAGTTCCATTTAGAGACTGTTCAAAATTAGAGCAGCCCTGAATAAAGTGACTTATGACCATTTTTCACACTTACGACCGCTGTAGCATCCCTATGATCATGTGATAAAAATTCAGATGCTTGGCAACTACTATGTTGTACAGTTGTGCAATCTTGTCCCATAGAAACACGCGGTGCGGCTTCAAAGACACTGCCACAACTGCCACATTGTCTATTTGGCCCAGCCCCATCCCACAACATCACTAAAGTAGAAATATCAACACCTTTATAGTTTAGGGTCAATTAAATAACATGCTCCCTACAATGAATACTGCAACAGAACTGAAAAGTTAGTCGTAATTGTTCTTTTAAAATAGGATTGGCGTAATAACTTGTCTTGTATTTTTTAACCATTATAGCCTCTGGTGAAGGCAGAAAAAGGGACAGAAAAGACTAAACTACTCAAAGAAACCTACCAAATTCTTGAAAATGTACTCCCTTTAAAAAATACCAATTCAAACCTTGAGCAATAATATGTATTAACTAGCTGATAACCTGGCGTTGTCGGGGTATTAATTTATAGGTTGAAAATGTCCGGACCAAATGTAATTTCTAATGTTGGATTTTCCCCCTTACCAAAGAGAGCCCCCTTGTGGAGTACTGTGAAGCCATTACCATGGCAACTCCACTGCGGTGTACAGTAGAAGCCATTTTACAGCAGTACGGTAGAAGCCATTTGAAAGCACCACAGTCTGTATCTTAACAGAACACGCACCCCAAGGGGTGTTAGGGGTGTCTTACCCCACAGTATTTGTTTCCAGAGTGTAAGTCATCTGTGTACCAACTATGGTTGAAATTACTCGAGGTGTTCCAGAGTTATGCTGGAATACACACACACACACAGAGAGAGACAGACAGACAGATAGATAATAGTGATAGATAGATAGATAGATAGATAGATAGATAGATAGATAGATAGATAGATAGATAGATAGATGATAGATAGATGATAGATAGATAGATGATAGATAGATAGATAGATAGATAGATAGATAGATAGATAGATAGATAGATAGATAGATAGATAGATAGAGATAATGCAGATCAGAAGTAAATTGGTCACCCCAACAATGCATAAGTTCCTTTTTGCTAAGCATCATAGTGAAAAAAGTTACAATAATACAATACAATACAATAGCAGAGTTGGAAGGGACCTTGGAGGTCTTCTAGTCCAACCCCTGCTTTGAGTCTGCAGATGCTTTTTTTTGCTAGCAATGGAGCCTAGCAGAAGTGGAAGATCTTCACTAGAAGCCACAATGGTAAAACTACTAGATATTAAAACAGATTCTCACGCCAATCCTGATTTAGAAGTAACATAGGAGGTCTGCTTCAAGCGCGATGGCCGTGCCGTTCATGTCTCATTTTTCATACCTTGGAGATGCTACTTGAAAGGAGAACGTTGGCATTTTGTTTAGTCTGAGCCTGTTCAAACTTTGCATTCCTGCGACGCCACGGTTACTCCAGATATTATTTGAATAAGAAATGGCACCTGTCACTAGTCTTTGTTCGGACCTTTTGCATTAAAAAGATGGGAGTCAAGGTAAAACTCACGGCCAGAGACAGGAGAAGTCAGTTCTCCTTCTTCGGTGACCTTTAAGCGCCTTTTGTTGTCTTAATACGCTTTGTCTACTCAGCTTTTAGAAATTGTCTTGCCTGCTAATCCCTTGATTTGACAGACTGGAGACAAGTCATTCACTCTGGCTAATCCTTCAGGGCTGGTCTTCATTCTGGAGATTCTCTGCTTTTCTTTAGAGCAGGTTCCACAAATTCATGTGGGCCACAGCAACCTCCTTGTCCCACAACAACCTTTCCTTTCAACCGGGCTGAAAGAGGACATTGTGAGGCCCAACCAAACCATTACGCAAAAAAAAGGTCTGTGTGCGTGGAAGCAGATGGCAGTGTTGTGGCGCGCCCGAAGAGCTGGCAGCAGATTTGGACAACGAGGAGGCTGGAGAGGAACATGGGCCAGTCCTGGAGTCTGGGGAAGGCTCTGATGAGGGCTCTGTGACAGGCAGAGATAGGGCCAGAGCCATATGCCAGTTATCAGCTGCCTTTGGAGTCAGACATCTGTGAAGCAGCTGAATAGCTGGAGCCTGTTCCCAGTGTGCGCATGCGCAGAGTTGCCAGACAAAGAGCTAAACAGCTAAAGAACAGGGGCAACTTGGGAGCATGGTCACAGGTGGACAATGAATGGCCCCTCCCAGAGGAAATAAAGCAAAAGTGAAAGGGGAGTGGAGTTTGCAGGAGACAATTCGTTCACTTGATTGGTTCGTGACTCTCTGGGACTCTCTTGTTACGTGAGAACAGGGGGTCAAACTCAAGGCCCCGGAGCTGGCTGTGTGGGGCTTAGATCTGGCCCATGGGGCTGCCCTGAAAATAGAGAAGGACCGACCCAGGGTGCCTCTGCCAGCAAAAATGGAGCTCATGGGGGCCATGCATTCCATTTTTGCTGGCAGAGGGTTGCAGGAGGCCGTCCCAGCCAAAAACAGAACTTCCAGAGGCCGTGTATGCTCCCCCTTCCCGCGAGCTCCATTTTTGCTGGTGGAGAGTTGCAACAGGCCGTCATAGCTGAACAGAGCCCAGGAGCCTGTTTTCGCTGGCAAAGCACTGAGGCCACCACAGGCACCCCTAATACAAGTGACATCATGCTGGCCACGCCCACCCTGGGCACACCCCCCCCCCCGAGGTCAAACACAACCTTGATGTGGCCCTCAATGAAATGAGTTGGACACTCCTGCATTACAACATTATTTTCCACGAATTAGCCATGTGTAGTCGAATCCGGTTGGGAGGGAGTTGGCTGACATCACGGAAGAAAAATTAGAATTCCAGAAAATAAGAATTCATAATAAAGTAGAGAGGGGTGTGTGTGATAGCTCAGGGGTTAAAGATGCCAGCTGGAAAGGAGACAGCCACGGTTCAGACACGAGCGCCACATTATGGGGCGAGTTCCCGTCGCTTGCCCTAGTTCCTGCAAACCTATCAGATCAAAAGCATGCAAATGCGAGTAGATCAATAGATACCATTTCATTGGGAAGTTTAACATGGTTTGGAATTTATTGCTGGCCACATGATGACGGAAGTGTCTCTCATGTAACGCAAGCTTCCTAAGCTGAGAATTGGAGATAACCACGGTGTCAATCACGACTGGACAGGGGAAAACTTTAAGCCTTTAATAATAATAAAAAAAGTGTTTCTACTGACTGATTGCCAAATGAGAAATTGGTGATCATAAACTGAATTCTTGTTTGCTTGTCTCCTTTGCTAGCACATTTGGCTTACGGCTATAGCACTCTGAAAGGACAAGTTTTCAGTCAATTTCTGGAAATGAAAGAAAGTGAATGTCAGCCCACAATGCAGTGAAACATATATTCACTGTGTCAGAAATCCTTTACTATACAGCTCATACAAGATGGGAAAGACATGAGCCAAGATCTATGCAGTTGACCAGGGGATTTTCTATCTGCTGGCACTTCCACCAGGGAGACTCAGTGGCTATATCAAGGAAACAAGCTTATGACAAACGGGCTCCATTTCTTACAATTAGTTAGTTTTGGATTAATGGGCATATATAAAAATATGGTCATGAAGTGTGTAGGAATTCATAAGACACCATTTTTGAGGAATTATTGCTCTGTAGGTATGAAGTGGACTCCAAAACAACCACCCCAAAACAACCAAAGGCAGTTTTCCGCCACCCATGCTATCCTTCTGATAAATAACTAATTCCCACAATGCTCTCTGTGCCCTAAGATGTAAAGCCACTTAGTAGGGCTGTATTACTTATTATCCTCTCATCTGTCCTATTGCCTATTTCCTTAGATTCTTATGACTATCACTTTCTTGTTGTGTCTCATGATTTATGTGGATTACTCCTATTTAGTATTCTATTATGATTTATGTTGATTGCTTAGTATCCTATGACTGTCGCTGAGTGTTGTATCTATGATTTATGATAATTGTATTTTATGATTATCACTTGTTGCTTGTATGTACACTGAGAGGTTATGCACCAGAGACAAATCCCTTGTGTGTGTGTCCAATCACACTTTTCAGCCAATTAAGAAGTTCTGTTCTGTTCTGTTCTACTCTACTCTATTTCTACTCTACTCTATTTCTACTCTACTCTACTCTACTCTACTCTACTTCTCCTCTCCTCTACTCCTATTTCCACTCTAGTCTAGTCTAGTCCAGTCTAGTCTAGTCTAGTCTAGTCTAGTCTAGTCTGTTCTATTTCTACTCTACTCTATTTCTACTCTACTCTACTTCTCCTCTCCTCTCCTCCTATTTCCATTCTAGTCTAGTCTAGTCTAGTCTACTCTGTTCTGTTTCTACTCTCCTCTACTCCTATTTCCACTCTCCTCTAGTCTACTTTACTTTACTCATTCTATTCTATTTGATTTCCTGTGAGAAAGATTCCCGTGTTGTTCCTTTGAAAGCCTGAGCTGCACTCTGTAGGTTGTAAGGCAAAGATTTGCAGTTATGATCATTGCCTTTGGACAGTCATATGTGTGTGTCGATGTCTGCGTGTGTGGCACACAGAAATACTGATGAGTTCAGGATGTTCAAAGAGTAAGGTCTCTCAAAAATATGGCATAATAATATCTTGACTTCTAGAACTACAGCCCACGAGCATTCCTAGAACAGGATTAAAAATCTGGGTTCCACAGCTGTGTGGGAGCCGTGCCTAATGTATAGTTCAACTCTCTTTTGTACACCGTGAAAAATTAAGCTATTTCTTCTCTTCTTACGGAACTGATTATGCAGCATTAAAGATATTTGTGCCAGGACTGATATCCAGCAGTTTCTCCTTAATTAGGGTACAAAGCATATTTTTCACAATTTCCACTATTCAGTTACTATTCAAGTTACTATGCAGCCAGAATATCACAAATGCAACAGCAATTTCACTCGACAAGTAACCCCAAGTGTTCACGTTACCACAGAATGAGATAATAAGTGTGTGTACAATGCTGTGTAACTTGCTGCTCTGTGTACAGCAACTTACACTAAAGTTGTTAGCATAAAGCAGGAGAAAATGCTAAAATATACCATATGTTTGGTGCATTAGTCATCTGTTGGTAGGCAAGAATGTTAGGAGGTAGCATTTGAGCATCTGTGAAGTTCACTTAGATCCAACTGCAAGACTAGTGCCTTCCCTGCCTCCAATGAACCTTCTCTGAAGGGTTGACTTCAAAATACACGTGGCTAGTGGAGAATCTCCAGCTCGCCAGATGTGGGTTCGCCTGGGTTTGGGAGAACCTGTAACTAATCTTATTGGAGAACCTCCAAATCCCACCCCTGGCTGGCCCCATCCACCCCGCCCTCTCCCTCCCAGGAGTCTTCCTGGGGCCCATTTTGGATGTGAGGTAAATGCAGGGCCCACACGGAGGCTCGGGGAGGGGGAAAAATGGGCCTCACGCAAGGCCTCCCCAGCCTGGGAAAGGCAAAAATGCCCCCCCACCCGCCATGGTGCAGGAGGCCAATTAGGCCACGCCCACTCAACAATCAGGCAGAGAACCCATTGGTGTAAATTTTTGAAGCTCAGCCCTGACCAGATATTGATCTATAATTCCCAGCAGTCCCAGACAGGCAGTGGTGGTGAAACAAGGCTCTCACAGTTGAGCCAGTCTGGGCAGGGGCAAGTCCATAGGATCAGGTGCAAGATTTTTCACGCTAACGCTGTGATGGTGAATCTATGACATGCAGGTGGCACACAGGTGGCATGCGGAGCCATTTGTTAGGGCACTCGAGCCGTTGCCCTGTCAGCTCTACGGCTTCCTTGAGGCCTCTGGAGCACAAAAAATGGCCCTACGAGCAAACTGGAAGCTTCTGAAGCCTCTGGAGGTCCTCCCGGGGGGGGGCAAGGGAGGCCGTTTTTGCCCTCCCCAGGCTCCTAGAAAGCCTCTGGAGCCTGGAGAGGGTGAAAAAAACATTCCAAAAGCAGGGGGAGCACTGGTCGCGTGCGCATGTGCCCAGGGAGAGCATGTGCATGTGCGCTGGGGTCATGCACATAGCATTATGGATGTGGCATGCCTATGCATGCCCCCCCTACACTCCCTCCGCTTTTAGCACGAGAGCCGAAAAAAAAGGTTCGCCATGACTGGCCTAGTGCTATGTCGCTCCTCTCCACGAGAGAACTCCAGCAGTCCCACTTCCCAAGTTTGTTAGCCTTACATTTTTACATTGCTTAGTTATCTCACAAAATTGTCAATATATCAATATAATGTTATATCATAGAAACACAAAAGATTTGTGCTGGAGTGGCCCCTTCAGAAGAAAAGAGGTGACAGCCCTTCTTTTCTCAAAGCTGCCATGAAAATATCTACGGTCATCCAGGTCACAGGTGTCCCAAAGGTGCTTTTTCAAGAGGCAACTGGACTTTCTGGTTTAGTTCCTCGAAGACATTTTGCTTCTCATCCAAGAAGCTTCTTCAGCTCTGACTGGAGGGAGGGGAATGGAAGGATTTATACTCCCTGCAGACAGCTGGTCGTTTGCATCCTTTTAGAGAGTCATTGAGGTCACCTGGAGGTTTATTTGTGTCTTCGGGGTGACCTGAGTGGTGCAAATGGATGTGGAGTCTTCTTGGAACTGTTGAAACAAAGAAGGCTCCATGCCCATTTGCATTACCCTGATGACACAGATAAACTTCCAGGTGACCTCAACAACTCGCTAAAAGGATGCAAATGACCAGCTGTCTGCAAGGAGTATAAATCCTTCAATTTCCCCACCACCCAGTCAGAGCCGAAGAAGCTTTTTGGATGAGAGGTGAAGCATCTTCAAAGAAAAACCAGAAAGTCCAATTGCCTCTTGAAGAAGCATCTTTGGGACTCCCTGGAAAATCTGACACGAAGGGTTGGGACTCTTTAGAAAAGCTTTAAGATGAAAGGGAGGTGCCTTCCCACATTTAAGACTTGACCTTGGCTATTGTCTTTGTCAAGACATTATCATGACTCAATCATTTTTCTCATGCCTGGGGAGGAGAACAAAGTTTTGTGTTTAGCTTGTTCCTTGGGTGACTGGCATGGTAAAAAAATTAACTTTCGATCAAGGCTTTCTATGTCATCACCACCCCGGAAAGGAAGCGATTCGGATTGGCTAAACATCAATGCGTCATTGTCTTGAGAGCAATTAGATCAACTGAAGTAGCTTTCCAAGTAATTCGTCTTTCAATTCAAACCCTCCAGACTTTCTCAATAGAAGTCTCTGGAGAGGACGCCCGTGCGTAATCTAGAATTAGAGCGATTCAACCTGAGAAACAGGGCTGTAACTGAATACCTGAACAGGTAACCAGCTTGGCAACTCTGTATTTAAAAATCAACTGCGGAGCACGTAGGATTGAATCAATATTGCAGTATAATCTGAGGACTTTGCATCAACTTGCAGACAGAGGCGGAAGTTGATTCAGAACTATTTTGTCTTCTGTGCATTTCCCCCCCTCTTTCTCAAGCAAGACAAATCTTATGAATTGTATCTGGTCTTGCAGAGAAGCGACCTTCACAGCCAACTCACAATTGCAAAATAGCTCTAGCAATAGCACTTAACTTATATACCGCTTCACAGTGCTTTTGCAGCCCTCTCTAAGCGGTTTACAGAGTCAGCCTCTTGCCCCCAACAATCTGGGTCCTCATTTTACCCACCTCCGAAGGATGGAAGGCTGAGTCAACCTTGAGCCTGGTGGGATTCGAACTGCCAAACTGCTGGCAATCAGCAGGCAGCAGAAGTAGCCTGCAGTACTACACTGTGCCACCACGGCTCAAAAATAGGCACACAGTTAGTCCTTGATTTACGACCCACAACAGAGCCCAAAATTAATGTTGTTGTTCAATGAGATGTGTGTTCCATGCGTTTCGCCCCATCTTATGACTTTTCTCACCATGGTGCTGTTGTTAAGTGAGTAACGTGGTTGTTAAGTGAATCTGAAGTCCCCATGTACTTTTGCTTGTCTGAAGGTCACAAGAAGGGGATCACGCAACCCTGGGACTCTGCCACCGACATAAATATGAACCAATTGTCAAGCATCCCAACGTACGTTATGTGAACGAGGGGATGCTACAATGGTCATAAGGGTGAAAAATGGTCATAAGTCACTTTTTCCAGTGCCGTTGTGACTTCGAACGGTCACTGAAAGAACTTGTTGTAAGTCAAGGTCTGCCTATATTAAATAGGACTGTGCTGGCTCTTCAGCTTTGAAATGGAGATGAGCACTGCCCCCTAGAGTCAGGAACGACTAACACATATGTGCAAGGGGAACCTTTACCTTTAAGATACAGCACCTTGGCATGGATGGGGCTTCAAAGCCTACTTGGTAGATTCACTTGAAACGAATTGCCCCAATTCAAGACAAAAATTCTAGATCTAAGTGAGTTCTTCCTGTGAATAGTGTCTCCTCCCACATTTCAAGCGCAACTTTGGTGGATTTATGTCGTTAGCCAAAGTTCAGCTCATGGATGAGAAAACGGAGGAAAGATACGGTGGGAAGAGCATTGGCCCTGAAGGTATAAGTGACTCTTTTCCCAACAGGAGTATAGCAGTAGAGAATTCTTCCTTTCCTTTTCTGATTTATTATGTATCGTTTCATAACTTACTCAGGGTTTCTTATGAGTCAACGAAAGAACAAGGAAGAGAAGTCATCGTTACAACTTCTGGGACTTTGCCCCACATTCAACAATGCTGGATGATGAAGGCACCGTCCTGTTGTTAGAACACAGTGTTCCCAGGCTTCCTTAATATATACCTGTATACTAAAGAAAAAATTATTTGCATGTTATGTTGTTTCTGTGCTACTAAGTGGCTCCAAATCAGTAATTTTTGCAAATAGCTAGGATAACCCAGCCCATTCATCTCCCGTATTTTGCATAGTCAAAGTTTGTTGAATCAAGGCTTTTTGAGAAACGAAGTAATGAAACTGATGTAGTTTAAGAGGCATTTGATGCCATTCATATGTTCAGGTGGAGGTGGGATTTATTAAGCCATTGATTTATACCAGGGGTGGGTTTCAATTTATTTTACTAACAGTTTGCTTGTGCGCGCACACACACGTTCGCATGCTCACACTATGCTTCTGTGAATGCGCAGAAGCTTCCGGGCAGGTGGGCGGAGCCTCCCGTCACTGCCACTACTGGTTCGCCCAATCCAGGGCATATCCCACCTCTGATTTATACCCAGAAGCAGTGCAACACCAAAGCCAAACTTTCTCCATATCGTAAGTTATGGGTGTTACATTAAAATTGTGTGAACCCTTGTCATCTAACAGAATGGAAAACCTAATGTTCCTGGGGTTATAGGTGACCCATAACCTACTTTTTGTGGGTTCTAGACCTCCTGTTGAATACAATTATTAAACGCTTATAGCCATTTTGAAATAGAAAAGAGCAGAAAACAGGACAGCAATCCCTCAAATTAGCTTGTCCTCTTTGGGACTTAGTTGTCTACGGCTGATCCCAGAAGCTAAGTAGGGCGTTGCCTGATTAATGCTTGGATGGGGAACTACCTGCAGATTCCATGCGTTTGGGGCTAGACGGGTTGAAAATCTGCATCCTGGAAGAAGGTTGCATCACACTTTTGAGTCATGCTGAGTTTGACCTGAAGACTTTTGTACTGGTTTAAAAGAAGTCTCAAAAAGCCCTGATTATATTACCTAGTTTGGGTAGTGAAAAGTCTGCAAGAAAATAACCAAAGTTGGAAAGCATCAAGGACCGCCACTCCTCCAATCTCCTAATATTTAGCATAGGGACATGGTGCCTCAGTGGGTAAGACACTAAGCTTGTTGATCGAAAGGTCGGCAGTTCGGCAGTTCGAATCCTTAGCACTGCGTAACGGAGTGAGCTCCCGTTACATTCCCAGCTTCTGCCAACCTAGCAGTTCGAAAGCATGTAAAAAATGCAAATAAAAAAGCAGGAACCACCTTTGGTGGGAAGGTAACAGCATTCTGTGCACCTTCGGCATTTAGTCACGCCGGCCACGTGACCACGGAGTCGTCTTCGGACAGAGCTGGTTCTTTCCTGCCAAGGGAAGAAGAGTGTCCTATTGAAACCCCGGGGAAAGGTCTCCATCCTCACAGCTCATCGTGTCACAAAAAACTTCATCATTCTAGTCCAAGGGGATACTGGTTTCCCTATACATCCCAGGCTTCCCTATGCTATTATGGTAGACCCGAAAGAGCTGCCTTGTGTTGGCTGTTGACCTCAAGCAAAACCTCCGCGTTGTGGTCCTCCTCAGCTGCGAAGGAAGAAGTGGCAACAATAGCAGCTGCTTCATTTGTTATTCCCCCTCCAGAGATACTCAAGAGTCTCCAGTCCTGCGTAGACATGTCCCAAATCATGGTTTTATTTTCTCTTTATGGTCCAAATGGAGTGAATTAGGGACATGACCCAGAATGCAGTTAGTCACCTGCATAGCTATAAGCGTTTTTAAGAGAGCACCCACTCGCCAAGCATGGGGCTTGAAATATTTGCCTTTTGGATTTCATGTGGTGCGTTGAGTTGGCTGCGCACCTTGATTAAATTTCGTTAAGACCCAAGGTCATGTTCCAAGTCTGATCCTGCTGTCTTAGGCTCTGGGAGGAAAATGGGTGTGGTGAACTTCACTTAACAGCAGCAATTAATGGGAGTTCAGTAGGTGGGCATGTTTGGTGGTGGTTTGAAGAAAATGTTAAATATTTATATAAAAAATAGCTGCCGAAATGACTAAGATCTTCACTGACTTGGAATTGAACCTGCAAATTATGGCTTATTATAGCTTATGCTCTAGCTGCTGAGCCCCATCCTTATTGCATCTTCACCTTTACTAATCCAGAAGAGCATAGTTCAGGCAGTGCGGCCAATATTAAAGGGCTGGCATTGCATGCTCTTATGCTAGAGCGGTGAGGTGCCCTAGTGGTGAACACAATGGCTTCCCATTGGGACGACTGAGAGTTCAATCCTAGATAGCGACAGGTGCTTCTCTCTTAGGGTGCAAAGGAAAAAAAAATCTGCTGTGAACTCTGCATAGGTGTCAGGAAGGGCATCCAGCTAGTAAATGCTCAGCTCCATCCAGTCGCCTCCTCTATACCCTAAATAGGGACTACAGGGTCATAAAAAAAGAGAGTAATTGGGTGCTCTTATGCCATGGGCATAAGAGACACAGTGGCTCAGTGGCTAAGACGCTGAACTTGTCGATCGGAAAGGTGATGGAGTGAGCTCCCGTTACTTGTCCCAACTTCTGCCAACTTGAAAGCCCGTAAAAAAAATGCAAGTAGAAAAACAGGAACCACCTTTAGTAGGAAGGTAACTGCGTTCCGTGCGCTTTTGGCATTTAGTCATGTCGGCCACATGACCACGGAGACGTCTTCGGACAGTGCTGGCTCTTCGGCTTTGAAACGAAGATGAGCACTGCCCCCTAGACTCAGGAACAACTAGCACATACGTGCGAGGGGAACCTTTACCTTTACGCCATGGGCTACCAACTTAGTGATTCTCAGTGACTCTTGCCTTTTTTGTTAATACCAAAATGGTTTGGCATATCAGAGCAGAGGTGGGTTGCTGCCGGTTCGGCCTGGTTCAGCCGAACCAGTAGAAGAGGCGGTGGGAGGCTCCACCCACCCTCCCGGAGGCTTCTGTGCATGCAGGAGTACACCCGAACTGGTAGTAAAAAAATTGGTAAGCGACCTCAGAGGATATGAGTAGAGGTACATGCCCTCTAATATGGAGGATATTTTGACCTGGGTTTAAACCTGGATGCATTTATGGCAGCCATCCAGTGGGCAGGGACCGGAGATGAAAAGGCTCAGTGTTATGACTAACACCTTCCTTGGAAGGGAGTGGGGGGTCTATGATAGGGCAGACATCAATAGATTTCTTGGGAAGCGAAGGATTTAATAAATGACTCAACAGAGAAACCTCCATATATATTGCTGGACTTTGACCAGCTAATAGAATTAAACGTTCAAAATTAAAAATCAAGATTAAAAATTAAACGGGGCAAAATCAGTGCCAAAGTATGACCACCAATAATAATAAAAAAATTCAACGTTAATCCATTAGCAAAATGTCATCGTTGCAGTGAGATGGAAGGATTCTACTCCTGCCACTGTTATATTATTTTATTATTCATTCTTTTCTTTTTTAACTCTTCCTTTCTGACTAGAGGGCACTTGCTCCCACAGTAGCAAAGGAAAAAAAGAAAAAAAGGGAAATGGAATGCTCTGGCAGGAAAAGCCAAAAATTTACTAGGGAAAACCAATTCTGGAACGTGTAAACATATGACTCACAATCCAGCATAGAATTAAGCATCGCGTATTCCATGTGATGAAAATATAAATCCTCTTTTGGGTTGTGGCCATGATAATAGAGGGAAGAAGGGGAAGGTGAGGCCGAGTACCTACCCTGGCCTTAAACGTAGCATAATTTTTATTAAAATTCAGTGTTAATTCTCCTCGGGGCAAAAGTTTATGCCATGTTGTACTGCAAGTGTGCTCTCAAAGCTTTCTATTGAATTGAACCAAAGGTGCTTTTTCAAAAGGCAAATGGGCTTTCTTTGTTTTTTTTTCTTTGAAAAATGTTTCGCTTCTCATCTAAGAAGCTTCTTCAGTTCTGACTGAATAGTGGGGAATGGAAGGATTTATATTCCTTGTAGTAATCTAGTTGTTAGTACTCTGAAGGTCAGTCATTAACTCTCTGATAATCGTTGAAGTCACTTGGGGGTTTATCTATGCTAACCACTGGATGATCGCAAGGAAATCCTTCCATTCCACACCATTCAGACAAAACCGAAGACGCTTCTTAGATGAGAAGCGAAATGTTTTCTAAGAAAAAAAACAAGAAAATCCAGTTGCCTTTTGGAAAAGAACCTTTGGGACAAGTACAACTGGATGACTGAGAATCTTCATAGACATTTTCCTATTGAAGAGAGAGAGAGAGAGAGAGAGAGAGAGAGAGAGAGAGGGAGGGAGGGAGGGAGGGAGGGAGGGAGAGAGATGATAAATAGATAGATAGATAGATAGATAGATAGATAGATAGATAGATAGATGATAGAAAGATAGAAAGAAAGAAAGAAAGAAAGAAAGAAAGAAAGAAAGAAAGAAAGAAAGAAAGAAAGAAAGATAGATAGATAGATAGATAGATAGATAGATAGATAGATAGATAGATAGATGTAATAGAAATAATCGAAATAGAATAACAGAGATGGAAGGAACCTTGAAGATCTTCTAGTCCAACCCCCTGCCTAGGCAGGAAACCCTATGCCAGGGGTGTCCAAACTTGGGAACTTTAAGACTTGTGGACTTCAACTCCCAGAATTCCATAAGTCTTAAAGTTCCCAAGTTTGGACACCCCTGCCCTATACCGTTTCAGACAAATGGCTATCCAACATCTTCTTAAAGACTTTCAGCCATGGGGCATTCAGAACTTCTGGGGGAAAGTTGTTCTACTGATTAATTGTTTTCACTTTCAGGAAATTTCTCCTTAGTTCTAGGTTGCTCCTCTCCTTGATTAGTTTCTATTCATTGCTTCTTGTTCTACTCTCGGGTGCTTTGGAGAATAGCTTGACTGCCTCTTCTTTGTGGCAGCCCCTGAGATTTCAGAACACTGCTATCATGTCACCCCTAGTCCTTCTTTACTATTAGTATAGGGCAATCGTGATATGCATCTATTTCACCTCGCCATTTCTTTGTTCTCTGACCCATCGTTTTCTAGTTCCCTTTTTTGAGCCTGAAAAACAAAGACTTTTTTTTTTTAGCAAGGATGGGAAGGAATCCGTTAAGGTTTAGAATAGTCCATACTCTTCCCTCAGGTGTTAAACTAAATTTTTATACAAGATCTAAAAATGTATTTCATAAGCCAAAACCAGTTTATGCCGGGTAACTCTGCCCACAGCCAGATGTTTGATTCTGACTGACTCAAGGTTGACTCAGGCTTCCATCCTTCCGAAGTCGATGAAATGAGGACCAGCGTGTTGGAGGCCATATGCTGACTCTGTAAACCACTTAGAGAGGGCAGTAAAGCACTGTGAAGTGGTATATAAGTCTAAGTGCTGTTGCTATTAGCATTAGCACCATTTTTTTCTTCACTAAATTGTCAAAATGTCGATGTAATGAAGAGAAGGCCATCTGTTTGTGAAATAAATTCAGCTGTAGCAAAGGCGGCTAGAGAACCTGACAATTTCAACGACAAAGTTCTCTATCCACTTATTGTAAACCTGAATTTCTCATAAACTCTAGTTTGTGTAATCTCTGAACTTCCACTTGGGTTCAGATGAACCTCCAGCGTAAGGTTACTCTGTTACAACAACCTTACAAGTTATCACATGTCTTGTGTGCGGACTCCCTCAGGAGATCTGATAAGTAAGGTTGTAGGGACAGATAAGACATGTTTCTTCATCCAATTCAGGATTTGCATTAGGGATTGCTTTCAAACAATATTTGAACAGACTCATAGATAGGTGTGTCCATAACTGTAGTAAAGCTGTAGTACTAACTAGCTGTAGTAATAAAAGAACAGAAAACTAAATGCATACAGGCATAATCTATATAAGTGTAACTTCCTAGAGAACCACCACCAAGAAGGGCCGTTCCTATCCAAGTGGATGAGCTTTTTTCACTGGTCCCTGTTGGAAAAGAGAAACTGCCTTCATCTGGTCAAATAATAAAGCTTTTCATGCAGGACCAGTATAAATCTATCTTTTTTATTTTATTTTTATTATGTTATATATGGACATACAGTACATATATGGCTGTACGTACATACATATGTATGTATCAGGGGTGAGTTCCTGCCAGTTCTAACGTCTTCTATAGAAGAGGTTCCACAACTCTACCGTGCCATTTAGATCCGGTTCCACCTCCCTCCACCCTCCCGTCTGCACATCATCAAGATGAAGAGCGAGAGGGGGAATTCTGGGAGTTGAAGTCCACAAATCTTAAAGCTGTCAAGTTTGAACACCCCTGGTTTTTTTTTTCCTAAAGGGTTAGGGGTTCAAGGGTCTTGTAACTTGACAGCCTTAAGACTTGCGTGCTTCAAATGCCGGAATTTCTGAGCCAACATTTTGGTTGCTAAGCAAGAGCATTGTTAAGTGAGTTTCACCACATTTTACAAGTTGCCCACGCCCACCCAGTCACATGACTGCCAAGCCACTCCCACTCAGTCACATGGCTGGCAAGCCACTCCCACCCAGTCACATGGCCAGCAAGCCACTCCCATCCAGTCACATGGCTGGCAAGCCACTCCCACAAAGCAGGCCACACGTACAGAAGAGGTTCTAAAAAAATTTGAAACCCACCACTGGTATGTATGTATATTCCAGCATAACTCTGAAGCGCCTCAAGCAATTTCAACCAAACTTGGTGCACAGATGACTTACCCTCTGGAAACAAATACTGAGGGGGTGAGATAAGATACCCCTGGTGTGTGTGTGTTCCAGCATAACTCTGGAATGTCTGGCCCATTAAGGAGAGTGAATGTGACATCCTAGAGCGGCAATTGTTTGTAATGTCAGTTCCTTCGCAGCTTCCTCTGGAAAGCCAGCTGTGACATTCGCCCTCCAGTGGACCAATGGGAAAGCGACTGATGGATTTGGGGCAACGTGCCAGAATCGTAGACAGGGCAGGAAAGAGGAGTGCATGGGAGGGGGAAGGGAGAGGGCAGGGATGATGGTCATGGGAGTAGGGGGAAGAAAAGCTCCTCTCAATGGCTCCTTGTCAGACAAACACTTTGACATCTATACACACACACACACACACACACACCATAGGGACAAATGGATAGGAAGATACTTGTTAAGAACTCAGTCTTTACTGGTTCTTTCCCATTAAGCATATGATTGATTAGATAGATATTGGTGAACAGGTAGCACTATCTGACTAAACTTGTGGGGCTCCCTAGCTAAGCAGAGACAAGCCTGGTGAGACTCGGTTGGAGAATAGAATAGAATAGAATAGAATTATTTACTGGCTAAGTGTGATTGGACGCACAAGGAATTTGTCTTCAGTGCATAAACTCTCAGTGTACATAAAATCTATAAGTGATAAATCATGACCATAGTCATCATAAAAATGCATTCATCATGAATCACAAGATACAACACTTAGTGATAGTCATAGGATGCTAAATTAGCAATCAACATAAATCATACTAGGAAACAAAATAAAACAATATATATCGTAAAGTTACAAGCAACAAAGTTATAGTCATAGGTAGGAAAGGAGATTGGTAATAGGAAAGATGAGAAGAACAATACAGTCTTAGTAAATAGTTTGACAGTGTTGTGTGAATTAGTTGTTTAGCAGAGTGGTGGCATGAAGGAAAAAAACTGTCCTTGTGTCTAGTTGTTCTGGTGTGCAGTGCCCTATAGCTTTGTTTTGAGGGTAAAAGTTGAAACAATTTCTGTCCAGGATGTGAGGGGTCTGTAGATATTTTCACAGCCCTCTTTTTGACTTGTGCAGTGTACAGGTCCTCAATGGAAGGCAGGTTGGTAGCAATTGTTTTTTTCTGCAGTTCTAACTATCCTCTGAATTCTGTGTCTGTCTTGTTGGGTTGCAGAGCCAAACCAGACAGTCATAGAGATGTAGATGACAGACTCCATAATTCCTCTGTAGAACTAAATCAGCAGCTCCTTGGGCAGTCTGAGCTTTCTGAGTTGGCGTGAAAATAACATTCTTTGTTGTGCATTTTTTGATGTTAGGTGTCCATTTTAAGTCTTGAGATATTATAGAACCTAGAAACCTGAAGGTCTCTACTGTTACTACTGTGTCAACAGTATCAGACCTCCAGGAAAGTCAAAAACCATCCCAGAAAGCCACCACAATATTATTGATATGAAATCTGTATTGATGTGGTCAAAGAACCACCAAGAGATGAATTGAATTGAAGGAAATTTAATTCTCTCCCCCCCCCATTAATTTCAGTCCCTGCTATGCAGTGACTAAGCTGTTCAGTTTTCTGACTTAAGAACAAATGGATGGGCATCAGATTAAATAATCTATACTGAAGATATTTGATCATTTTAGTCTAAATACTTGAGTTGCTGATACCTTCGTGTTTATATTTCCCTCTTGATTTGCATTGCTCCTTCCTTAGGTTGCCTCTAAAGATCCTACAAGAACCTTTCGCCAAGTCATATGACATCCTGATTCATTTGTATGGCATAGCTGGCCAGCTGTTTGTGGTGAGGGTATGTCACAATACATGTCAAAAAGAGCTCGCCATCTGTCATGGAGTTTCGGCCTGTTCTCCTTCCAGCTGCCAAATCCCTGCACCCTGGGCCGCAGACCTCCAGATACAAATTAAAATATTCCAACCATCTGTCCATATTAGGCTATTGGGAAGGAGAAGCTCTCCACGGCAGGGCCACAGCCCACACTGTTGCTACTATTCATGTATTGTGGTCATTTCAATCCAGGATCTCACCACTAAAATTGGTGTTCTCAGAAGCAACTGTTTTATTTCCCTCTGGGACAGTTGTGCAATGCTAATGATAGAAATCCCAGTCTGTCTCTTGCTTATTATTCTTGAAGTTTTGAGGAAATCTGGATTATTCAATTATTGTCAGCCCAGCTTTTGTTGGCATTCAAGCAGGAATCATGAGAAAGGGGGAAAGAGGGTGTACTCAGAAGAAGAGCAGAAGGCAGCTCTGGGAATACTTTAAAACATAAACTTTTCTGAGGATATGGGAGTCTCGCCCTCCCTGTCTTACCCAACCCAAAAGTCCAAGATGCTATTGTCTGGCAATTCTCACCCACCCAGTCAAGAGTGTCAGTGGTCAAAGTTGCTGGGATTAGCCAACTAACAGTTGAGTTTCCATTGATGGATCTCTTGCAGTTCTTTTCCAACATTGAATGGTACTACGTAGCAATAGCACTTAGACTTACAGTGCTCTACAGCCTTCTCTTTAGTAGTTTTCAGAGTCAACATATTTTCCCCAACAATCTGGATCCTCGTTTTACCCACCTTGGGAGGATGGAAGGCTGAGTCAACCTTGAGCCTGGTGAGATTTGAACTGCCAAATTGCAAGCACCCGGCAGTCAGCAGAAGTAGCCTGCAGTACTACACTCTAACCACTGCGCCACTGTGGTTCCTGTGCCATCACATAGGTGGAATCTATGCTAGATCTCCCTTGGATTGCAACTGATTTTGACCTCAACAACAGAGTCATAGCAACATAAATCCAAATTTGGAAGGTTGTTGAACTATAACCCCCAAGTGTTGTGTGTGTGTGTGTGTGTGTGTGTGTGTGTGTAATGGTTCAGCAGTTAAAGACACGGAGCTTGTCAGCTGGAATGGGTGAAGTCCCGTTACTTGTCCCAGCTCCTGCCAACCTAGCAATTTTAAAGCATGCAAATACAAATAGATAAATAGGTACCACTTTGGTAGGAAGGTAACAGTATCCCATGAGCCTTTGGAGCATAGCCATGCTGGCCACATGATCATGGAAAATGTCTTCAGACAACACTGGCTCGCTCAGCCAACAGAGTTGAGCACTACGCCCTTCAATAAGACACAACTGGAGAGGGAAACCTTTAGCTTTCAGTTAGGACAAGATGAGGCTGCAGCCCAACAATTATGTTTTTGGGGAGTTTGGGAGTGCTATTTTAGCATGCTACGAGTTGTGGGAAAGTTGAATGTTGGTTTTTATTGTTTTTATGTTCTTATTGAGCCACTGTGGCGCAGTGGTTAGAGTGCAGTACTGCAGGCTACCTCTGCTGACTGCCGGCTGCCTGCAATTTGGCAGTTCGAATCTCACCAGGCTCAAGGTTGACTCAGCCTGCCATTCTTCCGAGGTGGGTCAAATGAGGACCCAGATTGTTGAGGGCAATAGGCTGACTCTGTAAACTGCTAGGAGAGGGCTATAAAGCACTGTAAAGCGGTATATAAGTCTAAGTGCTATTGCTATTGCTTTCACTGTGATCCAGCTCATTAGATCACTGGACATATAAGTCTCTTAAATAACTAAACTCTATGCAAACTTGCATTTCTCTGATCATTCTGGATTTTCAGGATATCACCTACCGCCCTCTCTGAGTCCAATAATAAAATCCCTCTTCCTCTTTCTGTCTTTTGCTTCCTTCCCCTAGGAGAGAAACCCTACAAATGTACCTGGGAAGGCTGCACGTGGAAATTTGCTCGCTCCGATGAACTAACGAGGCACTACCGCAAACACACAGGAGTGAAGCCGTTCAAGTGTGCGGACTGTGACCGAAGCTTTTCCCGCTCAGATCATTTGGCACTGCACCGCCGAAGGCACATGTTGGTCTGAAAAAAATGCTACCTTGTCTATACATACATACATATATATATATATATATATATATATATATATATATATATATATATATATGTGAATATATATATATATATTCATATATATATATACCTACGAAATTTCAAGAGCTGGTCTCTTTTAACTACAGTGCATTCAGCAGGACTGAATCCTGTTTTGATGGTGTTAGCACAAAAGGGGCATTTGGTGTTGTCCCATATTCACAAAGAAGCAGGAACGAGAATGCTACAATCTTCCCTCCCACTTTAAGCAGGCTGTCCAGCACAGACCCAAGGCATTATCTTTTGCTGAGGATAAACGCCGAAATGCATCGAGATTGGGCATTATTTTCTAAACCGCGCCGTTTTCAAAAAAAAAAAGTATTTATGGCTTGTATTTTATTTTTTTCCCTCAACCATCCCAACTTTTTTTCTCCTGAAGAATTTCTGCTATTTTCGAAGACTGGATGTCATAAACTGTAGAAAAAGAACAAGTCCTCCAGAGCTTTCTCTTTATTTGCTGCTGCTGCTGCTTCTTATTTTTTTTATTTGGTTGTTGTTGTTGTTGTTGTTGTTGTCATGATTCATTCCCCACCCCCCCACCCCCTGTTAAAACACTGCAGAATATCATCCTGCCCAACAATTTCCTAAGCCAGCTGAATAGACTGAAAAGAGGAGGGATTTTTTTTAAAAAAATGAAGCTCCTTGAAGTGAAAAGAAAAAGATTTCTCAGCACACTTATGCAATAAAGATGGTGGTATTTGTACATATTTACCTCTTTCTTGTTATGCTGGACTTTAGAGGCCATTAACCCTTCTAAAACTTCCTAAAACTTCTTTTTTTTCTTTTCTGTTTTTGCTGGAATCTATAAAACAGGCATCCGTAATATTTCAGTATGAAATTCCCCGTTTTATAGCCATTTGCTTACTCTGTAATAGAAAGAGTTCATTAAAACCAGTCATGGACACATAATAGAAACCGAAATTGGTCCCACCCTTTCTAAACCAATGTATCGGTCCTCCGCATATTTCCCTGAAAGTAACAGATGTTCAACCAGCCATCTCTTATTCTTGGGTTGCTCAATAGCTGATTCACAACTGCACAGGAGAAGTAACTCCGTTGATTAGCCCTGCCCATGCATTGCCATAATAAACCTTCTGTTCTATGGGAGTGGATCCTTGATCGGAATGGGATGGCTCCCTGTGACCAACTCGCTGTGGAGCAACTCATCACAGCCAACTCACCCTGGGACAAAACGTTGTGGGACAATTCAACAATTCAATTATTTAAAACAATTTAAAAAAATATGTCAATGTTTGTCCTTCACTTTTCGTCTTGTCCCTCCTTCAGTATCCTTTCTTTAATCATTCTATTCTACCCTATTGACGAAATTAGTGTAACCTTTGTCCCACAGCGAGTTGGCCACAGAAAGTTGTCCTAGACTGTCCTTGATGGTTCACTCTCACATGATCATCCATTAATTGATGTTATAATTTGTGTAGGCTCTGTGTGTGTGTGTGTCTCTCGCTCTCTGTGTAAATTATCCTACTGAGTTGAACCCCTGTGGTAGAATTGTGCTTAGGATTGTAGCATCTAAGTTTTGAAGTGAACATCCTCTGTGACCAAAAGGGAATTTAATGCATCAGAATAAAGAAGAGCATTGAAAGAGAATTTCAAGAGCTCTCAAAGTACTTCCCATTCCTAAAATGAAGGTCTGGCAAGAATAATTTTAAACGAACTCCATGGAGTTACGATATGGGGCCAGTGAGACTTAGTCATCGTTAATTTGGGTTGGGCTGGGCATAGGCCAAGGTGGTTAGATAAACAACCACAGCCAGGCATTCCTGAAATAGGTAGGGGGTGATGGGGCCCATGGTTCCCTGTGCATGTCAGGGAGCCATTTTTAGAGATGGTACAAACTGATTCCAAAGGATTTTAGAAGGAAGTGAACAAGTGGGCGTCCTTCTCTTGAAATCCCCCTAAGAAATGCCAACCACTGCACCTGTTTTGGTCATCCAGACTAAAAACGACTGCTTCTTTGCTCTAGATACAACAGATGAGCAGACTGACGTAAATGAGTAAGCATTTTGTGGGCCACTGTGTCTAAGTAACTAAATGTGAACCGACAGCTCTGGTTTTTTCAGTCTTAATGAAGATGGTTGAGATTCAAGTGGTAGCCATCTGTTCATATAACTGGGCCTTTGGAAATAGTGTGGAAGCAGAGGTGGGATTCAGACGGTTCAGACTGGTTCAGGCAAACCGGTTTTTAAAATTCTGCCCAGTTTGGCAAACCAGCTAATCCCACCATTGGCTGGCCTCGCCCTGTCCATTTTTGGGGCCATTTTTGACCCATTTGTTTGGCCAAAAATTGCCCCCAAACAGGCGGAAAATGGCCCAAAAACAGGTGAAAAATGACCTGAAAAAACAGGTGAAAAATAGCCCCCAAAACAGGCAGGGGTGGAGCTATCCAGTGGTGGGATTAGTCTGAACCGGTCAGAATTGCTGAATCGCACCTCTGCCTTTGAGGCTGGGAGGTGGGGCTGGGTGTGATGAGTGACGTTAAGTTGGCCTCACCCACCCAGTCACATGACCACCCCGCCACATCTAGCCAGCCAGAGAACTGGTTGTTAAATTATTTAAATCCCACCACTGTGTGGAAGGAATGGGTGGCCAACTCATACATACACCCACCACAGCTCAAATACATACATGCATTATATACAACATCAACCCATAATTCTTTCATCTGAACTGCTCACACAGCCATGTAGATCAGGGCTCTCCAACCTTGAGAACTTTAAGACTTGTGGGCCTCAACTCCAGAATCCCCCAACTGGTATGGCCAGCTGCGGAATTCTGGGAGTTGAAGCCCACAAGACTTAAAATTGCCAAAGTAGGAGAAGCCTGATGTAAATTATCTTGGGTATACAAATTATCAGAGTCAGGGTAGGTAGCTTAAGTTCTCTGTTCCCATTGAGCTGGTTCTAATTCCTTGTTGGTAGAAGGCATCATCGTCTTGAGCTAGAAGAGTTTGCTAATTAGGGCACTTGAGAGCATGATGAGGTTGGAGAAAATTAATAATGCATTACGAAATGCTATATGAAGACTTGAACCTCATTGTCAAAAACAGAAGGAAATAGTAAACCAATACAGGTAGTCCTCGACTTACAACAGTTCATTTAGTGACCATTTGAAGTTATAACGGCACTGGGGGGAAAAGTGACTTATGACCATTTTTCACACTTACAACCATTGCTGCATCCCCATGGTCACATAATCAAAATTCAGACGCTTGCCCACTGACTCGTATTTATGTCGGTTGCAGGGCCTTGGGGTCATGTGATCAGCTGCTGTGACCTTCTGACCAGCAAAGCCAGTGGGGGGGAGCCAGATTCACTTAACAACCGTGTTGCTAACAGGAGTGATTCACTTAACAACTGCGACAAGGAGGTTTGTAAAACGGGGCAAAACTCGCTTAACCAATGTTTTACTTAGCAACAGAAAAGTTGGGCTCAATTGTGGTCATAAGTCCAGGACTACCTCTACCTGCATCTTTTATGACAGTATATTTGTGGATTTATTTGGAATCGTTCATCCTCTTGAGCATCTAACATATGTAGCTATTCAGGGATTCATCATTTATCAAACATAGAGCAGAATCAAAAGCATCCTGTGCCAGTAGCGTTGAGACCCAGTTGTACACTTTTAATATAACTGTGTAGCCAGTAGTAGCCATTCCAGAAATAGTCCATTTAGACTGCAGAGGTCTTGGAGCAGCTTTCTATCCACACCAGTGGGCAGGTTTCAGGTGAATTTGAGAGTTCTCAAGTTCTGCTCATTCTATTGCTTAGCTGTCTCTTAAATTCAAGAGCTCTTCTAGCTGGTTCATTCCCAAGACAACTCTTATGGCTAAGTAGGTTGACTGATTTTTCATTGTAGGTCCAGCAAGACCAAATTAAGTTAGGCGTGATGGCAGGGAATTCCTAGAGGAGTGTTTTTTAGTCTCCCAAAAATCAGTATGGTGTTGCCTTTGCGGAGCTTTGCCATTGAGCTAATACCTAAGAGCGAGAGAGATACAATCCTGCTCCTGCGGGAGATTTGCTCACTAGGAACATAGACTTCTCTTTTATGAGAAGGCAACCGATGCGGTGGTCCATCAAACATTCCTCTGTGTTTCCTTTCTCTTTTTTCACAGAAGAGAACTAGGAAGGGAGCTCATCTGCTTCATTTTTACTTAGAGTTATTTCCTGAACATTTAATCGGGAAGCATTGGTTCAAATCTGCAAAGATTAATCTTGTCGGATCACATCTTGACCTAATCAGTTTATCTCATGATTAATAGGAAAGGATCTTTCGAGTCGTATTGGTCCTTGAAAAGCAACAGTTACCTGAACGGTTTAGAGAAAAATATGCATATCAAACAACAGTCACAATTTAATTGTGACCCTATAATTCAATAAAACAATTAGCAGCTTTCCTATTCTCCCTGCTGAGCAATTGGCAATTTCTAAAGAAATTAGACCAGAAGGATATTTGCTGTTCCCCCAGTCCTCTGCTTCCTTTTCCCTCAAGACTGAGGCAAAGGCAAAGGATGTAAAGACCAGTCTGTCATCAGCCAGTGATTTCTGCGCATGCTTGTCCATAGATCTTCCAAACCGGGGCATAATTTAGTTTTAGAGACCCAACAGGGAAATTATCCTCATCATGGCCTACCTGAGCACAGGGAATCTTAGCAAACAGGGTGCCAGAATGGTTGGTTCTCTAGGGAGTTGACCTTTGTAGGTCTGTTCAGTGCTTCATATTCAGCCTCCAAGAGGTGCTTCGCAGCACACAAAGGTTGCACTGTCTGCCTACCTTAAAACACCTGGATCCAGCTGACTCAAGGTGTGGCAGGCGGGAGTAACATTCACAACCTCCAACCTTTTATGGAGATGGAATCCAAAGCACTGAACAGGTCTGATATTCCTCTTAGATGTCAGTACTGAGCAGTGGTGGGATTCAATTTTTTTTTACTACTGGTTCTATGGATGTAGCATGGCTTGGTGGGCATGGCAGGGGAAGGATACTGTAAAATCTCCATTCCCTCCCCACTCCAGGGGAAGGTTACTGCAAAATCCCCATTTCCTCCTGATCAGCTGGGACTTGGGAGGCAGAGAATAGATGGGGGCAAGGCCAGTCAGAGGTGGTATTTACCGGTTCTCTGAACTACTCAGAATTTCCGCTGGAAATTCTCCAGAACTGGTCAGAACCTGCTGAATGCCACCTCTGGTACTGAGTAATTTTTAGAATTTATATGCCTGACTGTTGACTGGCAACTATTTTGACTAACCCATATTATAAGGATTCTTTCTGATGCCTGTTTTTTTCTTGTTCAGTTGCCTTTGTTCCAATGTTCATGGATTTTCTTTCACTGCGGTTGCAACGTACTGTAGAAAGATTGCCTTCGTGCAAACCGTTTCATGCCAGTGTTATCTCTCCCGTATACCATTTTATGCGCTGATCTATTCTGATGGTTCAATAAATTTCAGTATTGGAGGTTTTCCATGAACAAAGACAGTGTTATTCTGGAAGAACCATCTCTCTTAGGCAGATTAATTAGCAGGCAAGCAAATTGCCTTCACACAGAAAAGTGTGGAGGTGTGTAATTTCTTCCGTTAGCACTACTGTTAAAAGTAGCTCGCCATCAGAATAAAATTCCATTAGGAATGACGACATAATGCAACAGCATCTCTTCTCCAGTTATCTGTTTGTTAAAACAGAAAAGGGGATTTCTCCTTTTTTTCCCCTGTCATGCTACCTTGCTTCAAAGGGAATTAAAAACCGTGTGTAGAACCTCATGTAAAACTCTACAGGTCAAACTTGGATTATTTGGTTCCGAATTTGCAATTTTCAGAAATGTTCCCATGTATGAATACATTCTCCTGTTCAGAAATTGCAGCAATTAAACCCCACTGGGTTTTTTTTTAATGTACAGATTAAAAATAAATAAATTATGATGGAATGCTAGTGCATTGAACCCCACTAACTAAAGTGGATTCTCCAGATTGCTTCAAGGCAGATGGAAGGATGATTCAAGATCATGATTCCCCTTCAGTCATGTTGAGCCAGAGAAAATTCACCATGCTTGTCCGTTGACTCTGGGGGAAATTGCTGCATTCCAGAGCATCAGGTCACGTGGTCAATATCTCCGAAGCCAGGGGAAGATTGAATGTCCTGCTCTCTGTTAGACATCCTGGAGATTCAACTTACACTGAATGCACTCTAGGACATCCCATGATTACTGGACAAATGTTCACCATAGAGATGCAATTTCCCAAGCAAACAGAAAGGAGCTCACCCAATTATCTCCCAGTCATATCTGTGGGGTCCAGGCAAGGAAGGTCAGACTGATGAAAGCAGGTTGATTGCATCATAATATAACCTCCCCCCCCCTTTCCTGCATCTTCAGTCGCCTGCCCAAAATGGGAGGAGTCTGTGCGCCACTGATGCTGATGAAAGGAGCAAGATCTTACAGGTGTCGCTCTGAAGTTACAACTTAGGTTTGGTCACAATGCAGTGTTGCGTTCTTGAATTCATTGCGTGCCCACTTATTTAAAAAGTATCAAGTCCTTTGCAAACGGCCCATCACAATTTCAGAATTAAGAAACCGTTTTCCTGCATTGTGTTTACTTGAACGAAATTGTCAAATGAATCTGATATCAAGGGGGTGGTGGTGGTATATTGATATTGGGGAAGGGGAGAGATTCCTTGCATAAATGGGTTAGTGGTATGGTGATAGTCCTCGACTTACACTAGTTCATTTAGCAACCGTTCAAAGTTAACAATTTGGCTGAAAAAAAGGACTTATGGCCGTTTTTCACACCTACGGCTGTGGCACACTTAACCGCTGTGGCAAGAAAGATCGTAAAATGGGGGGGACGACTCACTTAACAACTGTCTCACTTGGCAACATAAATTTTGGGGTCAATTGTGGTCGTAAAGCGAGGACTACCTGTATTTATGTCGACGAGCATCCCAGAATCAGACTGAAGTAATATGTTTTGCAGATCTATGCTTGTATAAGGTTGTGTTTGATAACGGTTAAATTCTTATGGGAAGGCAAATCATGATTTTTTTCTGGTTTTGTTGGGAACTGGTATGCCAGTTAATATCTTTATCCCTTTCAATGTTTTCTGGAAGAGCCACCAAATGCTCTGATTTCTAAGCATAATGGAGGGTGGGTACCCTCATCAAAATGTCCATTGTCCCCCATGTGTGAACATTGCTGATTATTTGCATGTGTGTGAATCTGAATCCAGTTTCAATATGGCTTCCCAACAGCCGTTGGAACTAAGCTCTTCTCTAGGCATAATTTTCTCCTATTTGGAAACCAGCTTGTAATTTGTGTATTATGCCTTTGCCTGTGTTTTATAGATGAAGATGTATACATTTAAGACTGCTATATTTTCACAATTTCATTAAAATATCTGTAACTGTGCATAGTTTACTTCAATAGGTTCAAGCCGGTTCCACCTTTTCCATATGTTGATATCAAACTCACTGCAGTAACCTGTTCATTTATTTTGCGTTTTTTTTTTTTTTAGTATGAACTTCAAATATGTGGATACTGCATCTTCTAAAAATACAGGGGTGGGTGGGTGGGAAACAATCCAGAAAATCGAATGGAAAGTATTTTACCAGACTTGTAAAAGTTACAATATTCTGTAATATATATGTTATAGTGAAGAAGTATTTTCAAGCGGACCGTTTTTCACAGGATGTAAATAATGGAAATGAAAAGTGTTTTGAAAGAAAGTTTTGGTTTGTCATCAGCAAGAATATGCTCCGAAAATGCAGTGTTAAAACCTTCACAACGCAATTAACATTTTTTAAAAAGAAAAAGCAGGAAAGATTGTTCTAGTTTGTCAAAGCTCACTCCTTTTGTGTTGTTCGTCCCTACTACAACTTGGTTATTTCAGATAGAGTCAGTAAATGGTAGAAAGATTCAGAATTAATTTCCGTAAAGCTGACCAAAAAACCCCACAAAATCCTGTCAAAACGTAAAGCTAAATTCAAAGAAATTCTGTTTCCCTGAAGTTATTCCAAAACAACAATGCTTTGAAACAGGGTCCTACTGAGACTGGAAATAGGACAGAGCAGTGGCAGTAGTGGGGATCCTATGCTCAAACAAATAATGGATATACTGTGCACATTTTCAAGTATAATGTAACCTCTTCGATCCTTCAGGAGTACCTAATTTTGACTTTTCTTTAACACAACAAAATCTAAGCTTAACCTTCTAACCTTACCAGTAAAGATTTCATTGTGAGCATGTCTAGTTTAATGAAAAAGAGGACTAGCGGAGACATGATAGTAGTGTTCCAATATCTAAGAGACGTCCACCAAAAAAAAGGTGTCAACCTATTCTCCAAACCACCTGAAGGCAGGACAAGAAGCAACAGATGGAAACTAATCAAGGGGAGAAGCAACCTAGAACTAAGGAGAAATTCCCTGACACCTAGAACAATTAATCAGTGGAACAACTTCCTCCAGAAGTTGTGGCTGCTACAACGCTGGAGGTTTTTAAGGCGAGATTTCAGACAGCCATTTGTCTGAAATAGTATAGAGTTTCCTGCTTGAGCAGGGAGTTGGACTACAAGACCTCCAAGGTCCGTTCCAACTCTGTTATTCTGTTGATCTGTTATTACCAGCTTTGGGGAAATTTAGAGCCCTATCAGTTGTGTGTGACATGCTTTCCTTCTCACTAGGTACATGGACACACAAACATCTGGGAGGAGAGAGCTGTAGTTAGGCAGGTGAGAAAGGACTTAGGCCAGGTAGCATCCACCTGATGAAAGGAATTCAAGTCCATCCAAAGTAGTAGGCAGAGCTTTACTGAAAATGTTCAGCTCCTGTAGACTTCAGCTGATGATCAAAGGAAATAACTGGAAAGGGATGATGATGATGTTGATGAAGGAATGGAAGTCATTTCGCATATGATATCTTCCGATTATAAACAGTAAATAGCAGTGGCATTCATATCTCAGTTCTTACAATGTTTCTAGAAAGTATGAACTGAAGATAATTCAGCGAATTGTCAGATGTATTGGAGATAATAGCCCCATACTCCAGTTAAGTCCATTGGAGGCTGGCCAGTCCACACAGTAGATATGTGATCTTGCCCCAAACAAAGAACTTGTTTTTCAAACCTAGAGTAACTGGAAAGAGAGAGAGAGGTGAATGGACCTCCCAGACAAAGTAGAATCAAATCTGTTGCACATATTGCTTTGAAAACTCACTGGTTTTGATCAGTTTTGGCCAATTAATTGGAAAGATGGTTGTACTGAGGCTGCATAATTTTTATTGTAGCATTCAGCGGACTTTTTAAGTAATCATTAGTTTTCTGGGTTTTCTTCTGCAACTCCATCTGCAAAATTGACAGGGGCAGAAGGAAGTCTTAGATAGATTTGAAGAGCAAATGGATTCTTAGCCAGTTCACATCACAGATTCTTTGTGACACCGAGCAGGTGCCTCCCAAGCTCATATAAATAAAGATTATAACAGAGTAGCTTCATGTGTAGGCTCAGATCTTGAATTGTTCTCTCTCAGAAAGGAGGAGGAGGTATCCTTTGAAGTTATGCACAGTTTGTATACAATCCTATAGGTAAGGATCCCATAGAAAAGACCCACTGTTTTAACTCAGCAAATAAATGCATGGATTCCATAACAACAACAACAGTTATAACTATCCGCTAACAAATTTCTTCGGGAACACTTAACAATCTACATAGGTGAAATTTGAAAAGTGCCTGTCTATTAACAATAGATCAGATGGGGATGACCCCTATTCTTTTTACGAAGCAATAAAAATGCAGCTGAATTGTCCTAGATTGTTTTCAATGGGGGAGGGAGGGGGAGGGAAGATTACACAGGGTGGGGAGGGGTGGGTTCCCTGTCAATGCAACACCGCAAATCACCAAGTGCCATTTCTCTGCTTCCTTCTGTGTGACAGTGTTATCCCAAGGAGATAGATGGGGTTTCCATACAGTTAGGAGATGAAAGCAAATAGAGAAAAGGTTTTTTTTTTTTGATAAGCATCAGGTCATACTAAACAGTGGATATGTGTCATTTCTAATTCTTTTCATTTCTCGCTCTTCTTAGTCAGTCTTTTCCAATGTTGTCAAATCAGCCAGTCAATTAGCTAGTCATTGTAGGCAACCCTTAAAACTCACTCCTGCAAAAAGAATGGCTTGCGCAAAAACAGCCCTTTTCACTTCCAGCCAACTAGGAGCTGTCATGCAATCCAGTTGCCCTTCATTCAGATGTCCAGTTTATTTGGGGATGACTATTCACTTTCATGGGTTCTGTCAATTTCCACTTGATCAAAGTTCCAGCAGAACCTTAGCAATGCCAACTCAAGGAGTAAGAATCATGTTATTCCAACAGAGAAGACAATTGATAATTGATACTGCCAGAGAAATCCTCTTTTTCATCAGTTTACTAAAATCCCTTTCTCTAGCACAGGGGTGTCCAAACTTGGGAACTTTAAGACTTGTGGACTTCAACTCCCAAAATTCCCCAGCCAGGTTGGGGAATTCTGGCTGGGGAATTTTGGGAGTTGAAGTCCACAAGTCTTAAAGTTCCCAAGTTTGGACACCCCTGCTCTAGCATCTTAAAATATGGTAGAGCAAAATAATTGTCAAGAGTTAGTAACTTTTCAGAGCTGGGGTTTCTTTTTTCAACAGCTTTGTGTTGGGGAAAGAATGAATATTTTTTAAAAAAAGCAGTCTAATATCGTGAGCAACTCTTAACCACTTCATATTTTGAAAAAAAAAAGCCATTATCTCACATGATAAATAGAAGTTGTTGGGCTTTTTTTTCCTTGCCTAATTTTGCTGGCTTACTATCTATACAAAGTGGTCCCCTTTTCACCTGTATATCATTTCACCGTCTTGTTTGTTTGTACAAATAAGACATTGTGGAAAATGGAACTTAGGCGAACCCAAAGCTTGTAAAAATCATGGGTGGTTTTTGACCAGGGTTGTCCACGTAAAAGGTGGAGCCTTGATCCCATCGTGGTGGCCACCATATTGCCTTTTTAAAAAAAATCAGCCCCTGTGGACACCCCCGTTAATGTTTCTTTCTGTACAGAAAAAATAATAATATGAGGGTGCCTTATATAGAGGGAGACTGATTCCTGTGTCTCTCCATCCTTTGAGAGAGGAGTTTTTTTTCCAGTTTTGTTGAGACATCTGGATCCCAAAGTGTTGTGACCCTCCAAAATTATATTTAATCTTGTCCCGGATTATCCAATGAAAAGAATCTTATGTGCACTTTGGGAGCCCAAATCCACAGGACATTCTCTGGTGCCATTCTTGGCTAGACAAAGCACAACCGAGCAGAAGGTGTCTAAAAAATAAATAAATCTCATTCTGTAAAGTAGTGTGTCAAGGTGATGTCCCTCTCCACCCCGTTCTTGTAAGGAAGTCCATTTGCAGATTTTTCTAAATTCAGCGCACGATGTCCTTGGAGGTCTACTTTTATTGCCTGCATGGGACTTCAAAGAGGCAAGGAGGAAGTTGAGCGTAGCATTCGTTGTAGAATCAGTAAGATAGATTCAGCTTACTTGGAGAGATTCGCCATTTTAAAGGCCTCCCCAGGGCTGTACTATCCGTAGGTTTCTTTTGCTGTGTGTGTGTGTGTAAGGAAACAGAGAGCTTTATCCTTTTAGAGTGGTCTTCTGTTATACAGTTGACACTGGACTTCAGCTGCCCTTCACCACCACCACCAGCATCGCTGGCCAAGGCTGAGAGGCATCTTTGCTTTAAGGAAAGTGTGTTTTTTCTCACACCAGCAAAGGCATCAACAATCTAAGGTGATTTGAAAGTGAGGAAGTCCAGATGGAGAGTTCATAACATCACCCAGGACAGAAAAGGCATTGCAACCTATTGATCTTTATCCAGACATCCTATTGATTAGGCATTGGCTATTAATGTGAGAGTCTGTCCATCCATTCATCCCAAAATAGTCAGCAGATTTTTAGCTGTGCCAGTACTAGCAACAAAACTACAGCTCCTTCCTTTTCCTCTGATGTTTTTCAAACAATTTTAAGAGCTGACATTTTTCTTTGTCCTGGAAAAAAAAAGGCATTTGATTTCCCAATACTTTCTTCCTGCACGTTCTATGCTAAGTGGCAGCTAAACAGCGCCTACGTTATAAGTTTATCAATGATTATGTACGTGTCATTCTTGTATTTATGTATAGTGTATGTATTGTAAATATACTCAGAGCTTTTTTCTCTTCTTTACTGTAAAACAGTGAATTTTATTTTTGGTTTGTTTGTTTGTTTGCCCAATGACCATTGTAAAAGGGATTCCCTCTAAAGACCCATCAGCAGACAATTAACTTCATGAACAAGTATTAACATTTTTAATGGTGTCTCAGACCTAATTCTGTTGGTGCATTGCTCTTATGTATTCCACTTCCCTATGACTTGA